>NC_047020.1:16013501-16336503 GCF_902652985.1 Pecten maximus
CACTTGACGAAGAATCTATCAAACATCAAACTAGTTGAAAAGGAATTGGTAAACGTGTGATGGCTCTGCGTAATACGGAATTGATGCTCAAATCCAAAATAAAATCATGTTTTTGGCTCCAAATTCATTTCACGTATTTAAAGAATCTAAATCAATATTCTTGAATTGCCAACCTTTATTAAAGATGTGGTGTGCACGAGCGCCGCGCGTGACATTTATTGCTTTTTTACTATTTCAGAATTATGCAAAATACACGTAAGGATTGACGACCATACACATCAAATGTGCACGTGTATCAAAGGGATCGTGTTTGGTGATTTAGGAAATTATCACGTGGATATTTTTCTTTATATCAGATATAAAGGACATAATATCGAGTTAGAATATGGTTTATTCCACGTAAGGTGTCCTGGAATACTGGTACTTACTTTATATCAGCACGCCACCGATACACGAGTTCATCAAGGTTAAATATAAGTGTCATTATTTGGAAATAATTTGTAGACAGCGCATCACTATGAATCTAGTATACTCTTAAGACAAACCTTTATTATTCATACAGTGCAGATTTATCTCATTCCTGATTCAAGTTAGGCCATTGTTATTTCAAGTTTACGATAGGCAAAAACACAGCCGTATTTCAATTTAAATCGCCACAAGGAATTTCACAGTTTCAGAGCTCATATCATGATATATATTCTCAATGGTGTAAGTTGGTTTAATTTATTGGAAAAACAGCATTTGGAACAATAAGTTTCACACCTTATGCATTATTTTATTACACTTAAATAAAACAACACTCCATACCTGGTATTAAGTGATAAAACACAAAGAATGATTAAATTTCTGAGAAAAAGGAGCAAAGTTCAAGTAGAGGACTAATGGTATATCTTTACCTTTGCCATTCGCGATAGTGTGAGTAAACAAATCTGGTATAACTAGAATACTTACAGCCATTTCTTGTATAACTAAAATACTTACAACTATTTCTGGAAGAACTAGAATACTTACAACCATTCCTGTTATAACTAGAATACTTACAACCATTCCTGGTATAACTAGAATACTTACAACCATTCCTGTTATACCTAGAATACTTATAACCATTCCTGTTATATCTAGAATACTTACAACCATTCCTGTTATAACTAGAATACTTACAACCATTCCTGTTATACCTAGAATACTTATAACCATTCCAGTTATACCTAGAATACTTACAACCATTCCTGATATAACTAGAATACTTACAACCATTCCTGTTATAACTAGAATACTTACAACCATTCCTGTTATACCTAGAATACTTACAACCATTCCTGTTATACCTAGAATACTTACAACCATTCCTGATATAACTAGAATACTTACAACCATTCCTGTTATAACTAGAATACTTACAACCATTCCTGATATAACTAGAACACTTACAACCATTCCTGTTATAACTAGAATACTTACAACCATTCCTGATATAACTAGAACACTTACACATTCCTAATATCACTAGATTATAACTAGATACTTACTTAAACCATTCCTGTTATAACCTAGAATACTTACACCATTCCTGTTATAACTAGAATACTTACAACCATTCCTGTTATAACTAGAATACTTACAACCATTCCTGTTATACCTAGAATACTTACAACCATTCCTGTTATAACTAGAATACTTACAACCATTCCTGTTATAACTAGAATACTTATAACCATTCCTGTTATAACTAGAATACTTACAACCATTCCTGTTATAACTAGAATACTTACAACCATTCCTGTTATAACTAGAATACTTACAACCATTCCTGATATAACTAGAATACTTACAACCATTCCTGTTATAACCTAGAATACTTACAACCATTCCTGTTATAACTAGAATACTTACAACCATTCCTGTTATAACTAGAATACTTACAACCATTCCTGATTATAACTAGAATACTTACAACCATTCCTGATATAACTAGAATACTTACAACCATTCCTGATTATAACTAGAATACTTACAACCATTCCTGACGAATACTATACACACCATTCCTGATATACCTAGAATACTTAGCAAACCATTCCTGATATAACTAGAATACTTACAACCATTCCTGATAACTAGAATACTTACAACCATTCCTGTTATAACTAGAATACTTACAAACCATTCCTGATATAACTAGAATACTTACAACCATTCCTGATATAACTAGAATACTTACAACCATTCCTGATATAACTAGAATACTTACAACCATTCCTGTTATAACTAGAATACTTACAACCATTCCTGTTATACCTAGAATACTTACAACCATTCCTGATATAACTAGAATACTTACAACCATTCCTGTTATAACTAGAATACTTACAACCATTCCTGATATAACTAGAATACTTACAAACCATTCCTGTATAACTAGAATACTTACAACCATTCCTGTTATAACTAGAATACTTACAACCATTCCTGTTATACCTAGAATACTTACAACCATTCCTGATCTAACTAGAATACTTAGCAACCATTCCTGATATAACTAGAATACTTACAACCATTCCTGTATACCTAGAATACTTACAACCATTCCTGTTATAACTAGAATACTTACAACCATTCCTGATATAACTAGAATACTTACAACCATTCCTGATATAACTAGAATACTTACAACCATTCCTGTTATACCTAGAATACTTACAACCATTCCTGATATAACTAGAATACTTGCAACCATTCCTGATATACCTAGAATACTTACAACCATTCCTGATATAACTAGAACTACTACAACCATTCCTGTATACCTAGAATACTTACAACCATTCCTGATATAACTAGAATACTTACAACCATTCCTGATATAACCTAGAATACTTACAACCATTCCTGATATAACTAGAATACTTACAACCATTCCTGTTATAACTAGAATACTTACAACCATTCCTGTTATACCTAGAATACTTACAACCATTCCTGATATAACTAGAATACTTACAACCATTCCTGATATAACTAGAATACTTACAACCATTCCTGTTATAACTAGAATACTTACAACCATTCCTGATATAACTAGAATACTTACAACCATTCCTGATATAACTAGAATACTTACAACCATTCCTGATATAACTAGAATACTTACAACCATTCCTGATATAACTAGAATACTTACAACCATTCCTGATTATAACTAGAATACTTACAACCATTCCTGATATAACTAGAATACTTACAACCATTCCTGTTATACCTAGAATACTTACAACCATTCCTGTTATAACTAGAATACTTACAACCATTCCTGTTATAACTAGAATACTTACAACCATTCCTGATATAACTAGAATACTTACAACCATTCCTGATATAACTAGAATACTTACAACCATTCCTGTTATACCTAGAATACTTACAACCATTCCTGATATAACTAGAATACTTACAACCATTCCTGTTATAACTAGAATACTTATAACCATTCCTGTTATACCTAGAATACTTACAACCATTCCTGTTATACCTAGAATACTTACAACCATTCCTGTTATAACTAGAATACTTATAACCATTCCTGATATAACTAGAACACTTACAACCATTCCTGTTATAACTAGAATACTTACAACCATTCCTGTATAACTAGAATACTTACAACCATTCCTGTATATACTAGAATACTTACAACATTCCTGTTATACCTAGAATACTTACAACCATTCCTTGTATATACTAGAATACTGATCAACCATTCCTGTTATACTAGAATACTTACAACCATTCCTGATATAACTAGAATACTTACAACCATTCCTGATATGACTAGAATACTTACAACCATTCCTGTTATAACTAGAATACTTATCAACCATTCCTGATATAACTAGAATACTTACAACCATTCCTGATATAACTAGAATACTTACAACCATTCCTGTTATAACTAGAATACTTACAACCATTCCTGTTATACCTAGAATACTTACAACCATTCCTGTTATACCTCGAATACTTGCAACCATTCCTGATATACCTAGAATACTTACAACCATTCCTGATATAACTAGAATACTTACAACCATTCCTGTTATAACTAGAATACTTACAACCATTCCTGATATAACTAGAATACTTACAACCATTCCTGATATAACTAGAATACTTACAACCATTCCTGTATATACTAGAATACTTACAACCATTCCTGATTATAACTAGAATACTTACAACCATTCCTGATATAACTAGAATACTTACAACCATTCCTGTTATAACTAGAATACTTACAACCATTCCTGATATAACTAGAATACTTACAACCATTCCTGTTATACCTAGAATACTTACAACCATTCCTGTTATAACTAGAATACTTACAACCATTCCTGATATAACTAGAATACTTACAACCATTCCTGTTATACCTAGAATACTTACAACCATTCCTGTTATAACTAGAATACTTACAACCATTCCTGTTATAACTAGAATACCTTACAACCATTCCTGTATAACTAGAATACTTACAACCATTCCTGTATACTAGAATACTTACAACCATTCCTGATTATAACTAGAATACTTACAACCATTCCTGTTATACCTAGAATACTTACAACCATTCCTGATATAACTAGAATACTTACAACCATTCCTCTTATACCTAAAATACTTACAACCATTCCTGTTATACCTAGAATACTTACAACCATTCCTGATATAACTAGAATACTTACAACCATTCCTGTTATACCTAGAATACTTACAACCATTCCTGATATAACTAGAATACTTACAACCATTCCTGATATAACTAGAATACTTACAACCATTCCTGATATAACTAGAATACTTACAACCATTCCTGTTATACCTAGAATACTTACAACCATTCCTGATATAACTAGAATACTTACAACCATTCCTGTTATAACTAGAATACTTACAACCATTCCTGATATACCTAGAATACTTACAACCATTCCTGATATAACTAGAATACTTACAACCATTCCTGATATAACTAGAATACTTACAACCATTCCTGATATAACTAGAATACTTACAACCATTCCTGATATAACTAGAATACTTACAACCATTCCTGTTATAACTAGAATACTTACAACCATTCCTGTTATACCTAGAATACTTACAACCATTCCTGTTATAACTAGAATACTTACAACCATTCCTGTTATACCTAGAATACTTACAACCATTCCTGATATAACTAGAATACTTACAACCATTCCTGATATAACTAGAATACTTACAACCATTCCTGTTATACCTAGAATACTTACAACCATTCCTGATATAACTAGAATACTTACAACCATTCCTGATATAACTAGAATACTTACAACCATTCCTGTTATACCTAGAATACTTACAACCATTCCTGATATAACTAGAATACTTACAACCATTCCTGATATAACTAGAATACTTACAACCATTCCTGATATAACTAGAATACTTATAACCATTCCTGTTATAACTAGAATACTTACAACCATTCCTGATATAACTAGAATACTTACAACCATTCCTGATATAACTAGAATACTTACAACCATTCCTGTTATAACTAGAATACTTACAACCATTCCTGATATAACTAGAATACTTACAACCATTCCTGTTATAACTAGAATACTTACAACCATTCCTGTTATAACTAGAATACTTACAACCATTCCTGATATAACTAGAATACTTACAACCATTCCTGATATACCTAGAATACTTACAACCATTCCTGATATAACTAGAATACTTACAACCATTCCTGATATAACTAGAATACTTACAACCATTCCTGTTATACCTAGAATACTTACAACCATTCCTGTTATAACTAGAATACTTACAACCATTCCTGATATAACTAGAATACTTACAACCATTCCTGATATAACTAGAATACTTACAACCATTCCTGATATAACTAAAATACTTACAAATATTTCTGGAAGAACTAGAATACTTACAACCATTCCTGATATACCTAGAACACTTACAACCATTCCTGATATAACTAGAATACTTACAACCATTCCTGATATAACTAGAATACTTACAACCATTCCTGATATAACTAAAATACTTACAAATATTTCTGGAAGAACTAGAATACTTACAACCATTCCTGATATACCTAGAACACTTACAACCATTCCTGTTATAACTAGAATACTTACAACCATTCCTGGTATAACTAGAACACTTACAACCATTCCTGTTATAACTAGAATACTTACAACCATTCCTGTTATAACTAGAATACTTACAACCATTCCTGTTATACCTAGAATACTTATAACCATTCCTGATATAACTAGAATACTTATAACCATTCCTGTTATAACTAGAATACCTACAGCCATTCCTGATATACCTAGAATACTTACAACCATTCCTGTTATAACTAGAATACTTACAACCATTCCTGATATAAGTGAAATATCTTGGTGTGTATAAGACGAAATTAAATTATAAGAATTAACATTAATTATTTTTTCTGTTATACAGTCATAACATAAAAAACTGGAGTGTACTCTCTTCATAAACCGCTTCGCGGTTTATTTAGAGTACACTCCAGTTTTTTCTGTTATGACTGTATAACAGAAAAAATAATTGATGTTAATCCTTAAATAACTAGAATACTTATAACCATTCCTGATATAACTAGAATACTTACAACCATTCCTGTTATACCTAGAATACTTACAACCATTCCTGATATAACTAGAACACTTAGAACCATTCCTGTTATACCTAGAATACTTACAACCATTCCTGATATAACTAGAATACTTACAACCATTCCTGATATAACTAGAATACTTACAACCATTCCTGTTATAACTAGAATACTTACAACCATTCCTGTTATAACTAGAACACTTACAACCATTCCTCTTATAACTAGAATACTTACAACCATTCCTGTTATACCTAGAATACTTACAACCATTCCTGATATAACTAGAATACTTACAACCATTCCTGTTATACCTAGAATACTTACAACCATTCCTGATATAACTAGAATACTTACAACCATTCCTGTTATACCTAGAATACTTACAACCATTCCTGTTATACCTAGAATACTTACAACCATTCCTGATATAACTAGAATACTTACAACCATTCCTGATATAACTAGAATACTTATAACCATTCCTGATATAACTAGAATACTTACAACCATTCCTGTTATACCTAGAATACTTACAACCATTCCTGATATAACTAGAATACTTACAACCATTCCTGATATAACTAGAATACTTACAACCATTCCTGTTATACCTAGAATACTTACAACCATTCCTGTTATAACTAGAATACTTACAACCATTCCTGTTATACCTAGAATACTTACAACCATTCCTGGTATAACTAGAATACTTACAACCATTCCTGTTATACCTAGAACACTTACAACCATTCCTGATATAACTAGAATACTTACAACCATTCCTGTTATACCTAGAATACTTACAACCATTCCTGTTATACCTAGAATACTTACAACCATTCCTGTTATACCTAGAATACTTACAACCATTCCTGTTATAACTAGAATACTTACAACCATTCCTGATATAACTAGAATACTTACAACCATTCCTGTTATACCTAGAATACTTACAACCATTCCTGTTATAACTAGAATACTTACAACCATTCCTGTTATACCTAGAATACTTACAACCATTCCTGTTATAACTAGAATACTTACAACCATTCCTGATATAACTAGAATACTTACAACCATTCCTGTTATACCTAGAATACTTACAACCATTCCTGATATAACTAGAATACTTACAACCATTCCTGTTATACCTAGAATACTTACAACCATTCCTGTTATACCTAGAATACTTACAACCATTCCTGATTATAACTAGAATACTTACAACCATTCCTGTTATAACTAGAATACTTACAACCATTCCTGTATAACTAGAATACTTACAACCATTCCTGTTATACCTAGAATACTTACAACCATTCCTGTTATAACTAGAATACTTACAACCATTCCTGTTATACCTAGAATACTTACAACCATTCCTGTTATACCTAGAATACTTACAACCATTCCTGATATAACTAGAATACTTACAACCATTCCTGTTATACCTAGAATACTTACAACCATTCCTGATATAACTAGAATACTTACAACCATTCCTGATATAACTAGAATACTTACAACCATTCCTGATATAACTAGAATACTTACAACCATTCCTGTTATACCTAGAATACTTACAACCATTCCTGATATAACTAGAATACTTACAACCATTCCTGTTATAACTAGAATACTTACAACCATTCCTGATATAACTAGAATACTTACAACCATTCCTGATATAACTAGAATACTTACAACCATTCCTGATATAACTAGAATACTTACAACCATTCCTGATATAACTAGAATACTTACAACCATTCCTGTTATACCTAGAATACTTACAACCATTCCTGATATAACTAGAATACTTACAACCATTCCTGTTATAACTAGAATACTTACAACCATTCCTGATATAACTAGAATACTTACAACCATTCCTGTTATAACTAGAATACTTACAACCATTCCTGTTATAACTAGAATACTTACAACCATTCCTGTTATACCTAGAATACTTACAACCATTCCTGATTATAACTAGAATACTTACAACCATTCCTGATATAACTAGAATACTTACAACCATTCCTGTTATACCTAGAATACTTACAACCATTCCTGATATAACTAGAATACTTACAACCATTCCTGATATACCTAGAATACTTACAACCATTCCTGATATAACTAGAACACTTACAACCATTCCTGTTATAACTAGAATACTTACAACCATTCCTGATATAACTAGAATACTTACAACCATTCCTGATATAACTAGAATACTTACAACCATTCCTGTTATACCTAGAATACTTACAACCATTCCTGATATAACTAGAATACTTACAATCATTCCTGATATAACTAGAATACTTATAACCATTCCTGTTATAACTAGAATACTTACAACCATTCCTGATATAACTAGAATACTTACAACCATTCCTGTTATACCTAGAATACTTACAACCATTCCTGATATAACTAGAATACTTACAACCATTCCTGTTATACCTAGAATACTTACAACCATTCCTGTTATACCTAGAATACTTACAACCATTCCTGATATAACTAGAATACTTACAACAATTCCTGATATAACTAGAATACTTATAACCATTCCTGATATAACTAGAATACTTACAACCATTCCTGTTATACCTAGAATACTTACAACCATTCCTGATATAACTAGAATACTTACAACCATTCCTGATATAACTAGAATACTTACAACCATTCCTGTTATACCTAGAATACTTACAACATTCCTGTTATAACTAGAATACTTACAACCATTCCTGTTATACCTAGAATACTTACAACCATTCCTGGTATAACTAGAATACTTACAACCATTCCTGTTATACCTAGAACACTACACAAACATTCGTCAAAGAAATAAAGCATCTTGTTTATACAGAACACTTAAAATTATAAATTAAATTATTATCTTACAACCATCCATTAAAACTGAGTAATACTTACAACATCCTGTTATCCTAGTACTTAGATACCCTTTTTTTCTTTATACGTAAACAACAAAATTATGTTAATCCTTAAATCCTATTATACTAAATATCTGACAACCAATACTTAAACCTAAATCTTTAAACCAATCCTTAACCTAGATATAACAACACCTTTATAACCATACTTACAACCTATACTTACCCTTGAACCTTAACATCTAGATTACTACTAAATCCTATAACAATTCCTTATACAAATACTTTATAACCTATCTTACTAAACCATCCGTTATAACATCCATATAACTAATCTTTAACATCTGTATACCAGAATACGTTAACCTTCGAATTTAACCATTCCTTACACTCAAACTTATACATTAGATTATACAGAATCCTTAACCTGACACTTAAACCATTCCTGTTATACTAGAATACTTACAACCATTCCTGTTATAACTAGAATACTTACAACCATTCCTGTTATAACTAGAATACTTACAACCATTCCTGTTATAACTAGAATACTTACAACCATTCCTGTTATACCTAGAATACTTACAACCATTCCTGTTATACCTAGAATACTTACAACCATTCCTGTTATATCTAGAATACTTACAACCATTCCTGTTATAACTAGAATACTTACAACCATTCCTGTTATAACTAGAATACTTACAACCATTCCTGTTATACCTAGAATACTTACAACCATTCCTGTTATACCTAGAATACTTACAACCATTCCTGTTATACCTAGAATACTTACAACCATTCCTGTTATACCTAGAATACTTACAACCATTCCTGTTATAACTAGAATACTTACAACCATTCCTGTTATAACTAGAACACTTACAACCATTCCTGTTATAACTAGAATACTTACAACCATTCCTGTTATACCTAGAATACTTACAACCATTCCTGTTATACCTAGAATACTTACAACCATTCCTGATATAACTAGAATACTTACAACCATTCCTGTTATACCTAGAATACTTACAACCATTCCTGATATAACTAGAATACTTACAACCATTCCTGTTATAACTAGAATACTTACAACCATTCCTGTTATACCTAGAATACTTACAACCATTCCTGATATAACTAGAATACTTACAACCATTCCTGATATAACTAGAATACTTACAACCATTCCTGATATAACTAGAATACTTACAACCATTCCTGATATAACTAGAATACTTACAACCATTCCTGTTATACCTAGAATACTTACAACCATTCCTGTTATAACTAGAATACTTACAACCATTCCTGTTATAACTAGAATACTTACAACCATTCCTGATATAACTAGAATACTTACAACCATTCCTGTTATAACTAGAATACTTACAACCATTCCTGATATAACTAGAATACTTACAACCATTCCTGATATACCTAGAATACTTATAACCATTCCTGATATAACTAGAATACTTACAACCATTCCTGTTATAACTAGAATACTTACAACCATTCCTGTTATAACTAGAATACTTACAACCATTCCTGATATAACTAGAATACTTACAACCATTCCTGATATAACTAGAATACTTACAACCATTCCTGATATACCTAGAATACTTACAACCATTCCTGTTATACCTAGAATACTTACAACCATTCCTGGTATAACTAGAATACTTACAACCATTCCTGTTATACCTAGAATACTTACAACCATTCCTGGTATAACTAGAATACTTACAACCATTCCTGTTATAACTAGAATACTTACAACCATTCCTGTTATAACTAGAATACTTACAACCATTCCTGATATAGCAAGAAGAACCGGAACTGATAGACAATGTCTTCTTCCGTTTGACGCTATCACCCAATTACAGAGCAATCCACATCATCTGTGGGTGATAAAAGTATAAATCGACATTCATTAAGATATCAGTTCGGACAAATCACAACCTTCTTTTCATTACCTAGATCTCAATTCATGTCAATAGATAATCACATTCCTGAAGTACCTAAACTACTTTAAAGTTAAGGCCCCAACAAGAAGTGCTGAGAAGTACCAGCCAGATCCATCTATATACCAATTTATTCACCTTCCTGTAAAGGAGATACTTACCATTCTGTTAGTAATGGAAATACTTACAACATTCGAAAACTAAACTAGAAAATGTTTTCCTTTATACCTGTATCTAGAACTCTTTCCTATTAGCAAGACAGAACCGAACTTGATAGAAAAGGTCTCTTCTTGCAAAATGTCACCCATTACTGTTTCCCGCATGTTCCATTAGAAAGTCACTATAATCAATCCACTTTTGAATTATTGGATAGATGAAAAGTGTAGCATGGTGGGAAAAAAATATTCTCAAAGATTTCAATCTAAATAATGATTGCCAAAGTATCACAGCCGGTTTTTGAATTCCAAAGAAGAAAAGCACTAAAAGTCAAAAGTGACGAAACTAATTAAAAATATACATAAATAAAGCTATTATATAGCAATTATTGCGGAGAACTGGAGAAAGGGTATATTTATGATCAAAGGAGACGATATTTTTACCGTCTGAGAACCTCTCCCCCTTATTTATTCAATAACACACCTGTAATTAACCCAGGTAAGTTTTACCGTTAATCATAGGTGTACTTTTTTCATTTCTTGGCGTTCAAAATCAATGATGCAGATAATAGGTTATGATTAGTTCTCCCCCTTATTTATTCAATAACACACCTGTAATTAACCCAGGTAAGTTTTACCGTTAATCATAGGTGTACTTTTTTCATTTCTTGACGTTCAAAATCAATGATGCAGATAATAGGTATGTTTATTTATAAGTCTGATATTAAAATGGTATTCAGATTATTCAAAAGTATTCATAGTGACAGATATTTTTATTTCATTTCAAACGCAAAAAAATATTTTTGATAAAATATAATAAATAGAAGTGTTGCCGGTTGAAAGCATCAAAGTATGTTCAACGAAAAAAATATTAGAATGACGAAATGCGCTCATCAACTCTAGTTCAGTTTTACTATGATTTTTAATGTAATTTTAATAAATATAATTACGGTAAAAGGAAGATTGGTAGGGTTTGACTGCCCGTTTTTGTAAGAATACATTAATTTAAGTGTTTTTGTGTGATAAGAAAGAATGAAAACGATATGCCATCCCGTTTTTATCATAAAACCATACCGATATCAGGACATTTCAGTTTGCTCTCGAAACCAGTCATTAGAAAATTGGAACACTTTGCATATCATTGGCAATTTTAAATAACACTATCTGTCATCCAACACTTGGTGTGCTATTTCAAACATAATTTAAAATATATTTTGAATACATTAAATAAAATTGTTAATGGATATGCCAATTTGTTTATGAGGAAACTCATGGTATATTGCAGCGTTTGATACATTAGCTTGAGGACTTGACATTCATACCAATGGAACATATAAGCTGTTATATATTCAAACCAGTGGACGGGAATCATATGCAACACGATCACTATTCTTGATATAACGCCTTTATATAATTTGATTTGAAAGACACAAGTGGACAGTTAGTCTAGTTATCGGAATATAGGCAGTATAAGTGAGTAATGAATACGGATTTAAAGAAGCATCATACAGGTGTTTGGTCGTTCTAGGACAAAATACATCATACAGCTGTTTGGTCGTTCTATGACTCGTCAGTGATACTAGGGACATCATTGAGCTGTTTGGTCGTTCTATGACTCGTCAGTGATACTAGAGACATCATACAGCTGTTTGGTCCTTCTAGGACAAAATACATCATACAGGTGTTTGGTCGTTCTAGGGCTAGAGACATCATACAGCTGTTTGGTCGTTCTAGGGCAAAAGACATCATACAGCTGTTTGGTCGTTCTAGGGCTAGAGACACCATACAGCTGTTTGGTCGTTCTAGGGCTAGAGACATCATACAGCTGTTTGGTCGTTCTAGGACAAAAGACATCATACAGCTGTTTGGTCGTTCTAGGACAAAAGACATCATACAGCTGTTTGGTCGTTCTAGGGCTAGAGACATCATACAGCTGTTTGGTCGTTCTAGGGCTAGAGACATCATACAGCTGTTTGGTCGTTCTAGGACAAAAGACATCATACAGCTGTTTGGTCGTTCTAGGGCTAGAGACATCATACAGCTGTTTGGTCGTTCTAGGGCTAGAGACATCATACAGCTGTTTGGTCGTTCTAGGACAAAAGACATCATACAGCTGTTTGGTCGTTCTAGGGCTAGAGACATCATACAGCTGTTTGGTCGTTCTAGGACAAAAGACATCATACAGCTGTTTGGTCGTTCTAGGGCTAGAGACATCATACAGCTGTTTGGTCGTTCTAGGACAAAAGACATCATACAGCTGTTTGGTCGTTCTAGGGCTAGAGACATCATACAGCTATTTGGTCGTTCTAGGACAAAAGACATCATACAGGTGTTTGGTCGTTCTAGGGCCCGTCAGTGATGTTAGGGACATCATACAGCTGTTTGGTCGTTCTAGGGCCCGTCAGTGATGTTAGGGACATCATACAGCTCTTTGGTCGTTCTAGGTAGGGTTCATCAGTGATTTTAGGAATTAGGTCCGTATTCAATATACAATTTTATTAACGACAATTTATTTCAGGTTGAATGACTTTTCCCGCCAAATAATGTAAATTTGCGCATGAACATAATTATAAATTCAAACCTAATACATATTGTTGTTCGACTTGCGTTTTTGGTATGAGCTGAGTATGTGCACTGTTCCACCACAAATGACCTTCATGCTATTAAGAGGATGTGCTGAATGATATAGTTTGTGTCTTTGTTTTGTTTAATTGTTAACTCTGGTTTTATATTGTCACAATGCACAACTATCATCCAAGACACACAGAACCACCTCTATGTCTGTGCTGTTATCTGCTTTCTTTATTTGTCCATCGCTTTTCCTGCTGAACACTTTCATTTTCATCCTTAGGAGTCCTCACATCTATGATTAAATGGCCACATCAACTTTGGACCCTTACTTCCGTCGCCACTTTCCTAAATGGTCAAATCCCCTACATAACAGTTCACACAGGAACAGGTCTCACTAGGCAACCCGGTTTGTCGACGTTTTGCATTCCCCCTGACGATTTGTCCAGTCGCTTCTGGACATACTGTCGCCATATTATTTCTTTGACGATGCACGACCACCTATCGGCAGTATGACCTCTCTAGCACATTTCAGTAGCATTTCTTAATATGATTCATATAATATCGTCATTTTATGCAAGTATATGTCCAGTGTGTTCATGGTGTATTTATTCAAGAATTACGCAGTGCGTTTGACATACCTTCGAAATGTTATTTATACAAACATATTTTAGATACCTTCTGTACTCAATTTTATCATATTAAGCCAATTGATTATACATTTAAAAAGTTATTTTAGTCAATTCCGTATGCGAGGAAATAGGCCTAATATTGAATCTGGGCGCTACAATGAAATACCTAGAAGTGAAAGACTATGCACAGTTGTGACAAAAATGACGTAGAGGAGGAAGTACATTTTGTGCTTCTTTGTCCTGCATCAAAAAGTATGATATTGTCGTCCAAGTGTATATAAACTAATATAATTGTGTTCCAGGCAAAGTGTTAAAATTTTGAATAGATTGGGTAGATTTTTGTTACATGCCACTGCTGAAAGAAAAACTTTCCTTGTAAGTAATTGAATTCAATATATTTTTGAAATTATGATCACAGTTTTCATACATAGTGTTCTTGTGTATATTTAGAAATTAGTTACTTATATTGAATAGTATATGTTAAAATTATGACGTCATACTGTCATGACGTCATAGACATGCATTACGTAAATGCTGAATTGTTATGAATCTGTTAGAAGTTTTCAAAATCAATATGTAATTCATTAGTGATTATGTGTCATAATTATAAGTATTGCTTGTGTTGTGTTCTCCGCCATCTTGCCATTCAATTTGCAAAATGTATACATATATATGAATATTTCGTTATCCTATATGCTGTGTTGCATTTGAAATAAATTGAATCGACTGAAATAGGAGGATAGATTGATATAGGGTTAAAGTGTTACCTGTCATTTACCCGTCAGTGAAGTCACAAGCGTAGTTGCATAACATAAAAGTGGTTGTTGGTCAGAACATTCTCAGTCAACTTACTTGGAATAATAAAAATATGTAGTTTCATACACTTTAGCGAATCCCTTTTTTTTCAAAGTAGGAGACTTTACAAAGATGCTTATTTATTACATTTTTACCAGTGAAATATCAAAAATCATTCATTCTATAAAAGTGATATTAAAATATCATATTTATCACTAGTGAAAAATATCACTTTTGCTGATTTGACCAATCAAATAAATGATTAGAAAATACCAAAATAATTGACCAATCAGAGAGCCCGACATATATCTCAGCACCTGGACAGGGGGAGCTACATTTTTTGTTTACAAATTATCGCTGTAGGCCTAGTTAGCACACGGGGTAGGTTTTTCGTTGATAACAAATGTAATAAACAGAATATCTAACAGTGTCTTCAGTAATACCAAATATATTTCACTCGTGTGGCTAATATTTAGATATTTTTCACTCGTGCTGAGCACTCGTGAAAAATATCAAAATATTAGCCCCACTCGTGAAATATATTTGGTATTACTGAAGACACTGTTAGATATCCTCTATATCATGTAAATCTTTTCTCTGGACTGACTCTTGGATGCCATGAATTTTGAAATTCACAAGGTTTGATACTACGGCGAGAGGATTAGGGCTTGGCCAACTGATAAGGTGTACTGTACTAGTAACTAAGTTAATTAATAGGATACATGCAATCTAACCACCCCGCTCAATGTAATATTAACTTCATCGAGCTTTATTTATCTTTTTGATATGTAGTTTATTTCAATATTTCAAAGTCAACTTACGAAGAGTTAAATTATCGCTTTTAATGATATTATGCCATCAAATTATCTGCACTTTTGAAGACTGAAGAATCCTACCTTAAAATTTGACCTAATTCACGTCGACATTACGGCAAAGGACACAGATCATCATCCTCAAGGTCACATCGGACAGTTGTATTGTCAATCGAAAAGACTGATACACACAGACGGGCGCAGCGCCCCTAAAACTCACGACCTGCCTTATATAGGTAATAAACAGATTTCTGTGCATTATAATGACAAAATTCGTAAAAGCACCACTTTGAAAACATGCCGAAATGGCTGCAATAAAATTCGTCAGTGCGTCCTTTCCTTTACATTTCCCGTAAATTATAAACAAGCAATCAGGTGCTACGGAGTAGATTACAGATAGCGTTAATACGTTAGTTTGATGTTTTGTATAAATTCTTTGATGTGAACTTGTGAAACTGTCATTAGCCCTGCTATACGATACTAATATACAAATGAACAATCGAGAGGTGTATTGGATACATATGTTTTCTGAAAATGTTAATTGAAGAAAATTAAAGTTCTTTAAACATAGTCTAGACTGATATAACGAGTAATGTGACGTAAGTAATTAGCTAATACACTCATCGTCTCATCATTTGATAGCAATCTTCCTTGTAGATCAATGATAAAGAGATGATACACTCCCTAGTCACATGGTTCGGCGGGGTACACTCAGCGTTTTAATAACCTAGTACAACAAAGCATGCAAGTAACGCAGCTGTACTCTGGGTCCAGAGGGTATAACCAATAAACTTTGGAAAACGAAAGCATCCGTTCAACGTTTTTCGGGTTTAGTCTGAAGATGTCTGATAAAGAGCAAAATTCAAACGAATTGATGACATTGATGTTGAGAGAATCGCCTGTGTCCTAATATGTATACCGACACATGTAGAGCCATGGGCGATCAGTATACAGCACTGTCATGAGGACTGACTTACACGATTCTGATCGAAACATTTTTTTGTATATATGTACCAGAGTTAGAATTCGTAGGACACCAGAAATAACAGTGTGATCGACATTTATCGAAACATCATAGATTCAATACGGCATGAAATAGAAATGACCTTGAGAATTAGATAGTGCGAGGGCTACATATATTTTAAAATCTGAGTAAAACTTACACACAAATTTCACTTTTGTACTAGAATGAACAAACTTTATTATTTATTAAAAAAGAAAGAAAATCAATTAAGCCTTCATTGGTTATAACATCGGCAGCGTTCTTTGGTTACAGCATCGACATCGTTCCTTAAGGGTTAACTGTAACATTTTTTTTTACGTTATTGAGCAATAACACAAAAAAAAACTGGGTTGTACTCTGAATAAACCGCGAAGTACACCCCAGTTTTTTTTGTGTTATTGCTCAATAACGTAAAAAAAATATTACAGTTAACCCTTATAATTTAATTAACAACGATAAGAAACATTTTCATTAGGTTTAACATGTTTATTTTGCTCCAGATATTTAAAAACGCATCGATAAATACAAAATCCCGTGAACAACGATTACTCCGCTGACGTCACAGTTTGTTTTTTTACGTTATGAGTTGATAACATAATTTTTTGAGCCAATGAAAGTGCTTGTTACAAGCAAAATTAAATTATTTAGTAATAACGACAATATCATTCTTTATAACAACGACAATATCGTTACTTGGATACAAGGACAATATCGTTACTTGGATACAAGGACAATATCGTTACTTGGATACAAGGACAATATCGTTACTTGGATACAAGGACAATATCGTTACTTGGATACAACGACAATATCGTTACTTGGATACAATGACAATATCGTTACTTGGATACAACGACATAAGCATTCAATAGTTACAATGACGTTAATGTGTTACAAATGATAGGCCAACATTTCGAACAATAATGGAGGATAAAATGTAGTTTCCAGGTTACATCAAATATATAGCATTCGTTTTTCCATCTATACTGTGTCGCCGTAAACGACCACACAATTCGCTCATATTGCATTGCAAGTCACCGTTTTGGCTTTATGATAAAAAGTAAACGTAACTTTCATTATCAAGGGCACGGTCATCTTATCCATAAAGTGATGTTTTGATCTACGTGCATACATTCTTTGAAGTATACTAACCAATCAGAGAGGACGTCACCTCGTCAACGCGTCGGGTTGTTATCTTAATTGTGACTTGACGGCGAGGACGATGTATAATGGACCTTACAAAACGGACCCCACTGGGAGCTGGTACTGTAATAGATACCCTTGTCCACGTATAAATTATTCAAAATTTAATTAGACAACATTATTATGGTCAACTTTCTATTAAATAGGATTTATATCTAATAATATTGATAACATATGACGTATGATTGTTATTATAAATTTCTACAAACGTCATTTCGACAGCTCCTCATGATTAATGACCTTTCCATAGCAAGGAAACTATGGGTAAAGACGTTTGTCATATTTTGTCTTATCGACCCTAAATCTTTACAAATATGTATTTTACAAAGGAAAATCATGTTTTTCTGATGAAGTCCTTTAATCACACGTCTTACAGCTATAATTAAAATGATTAATTATCCTTCCAACTCTGATGTAGGTAAGGCCGCCAAAGTTGACTTCTCTCTACCGATCGGTCATTAATCATATTCAAATACACTTGTCAAATATACTACAAAGGTTGGTTCCAAAGTTTGGTCCTCTTTATGATCAAAACACATGTATACCCATACTTGTTATGTTGGTATATATATTATAATGCGTTGAATATGTATTTAATTTACCAACAAGTAAATCACCACAAAGAGAACTTTTAATAGCACGCGTTATTTATGTTTACAGCGTTCAACACATTGTCTCAGGGTCAATTAAAAGGCTTTCAATTGTCTATAAGATGTATGTTACGAATTTTTTGCAGGAAAAATAAACACACGATTTAAAGATTTCATACATGTTGGAATATTTGATTAAAATAAAAAGTTTGCCAACCTTGTTTCATTAACCCGAGGCGATTGCAGTGACTGCGTGCCTTCTGAAACATAATCTTAGAAACGGCCAGTTTAAGATGCTGAAACAATAATATATATAGGATCAAAATAGTATTGTTTTATCTTAATATATTTACACGTTGGTTGGCTATGGGTTTGTCTTGTTCAGTAGTGTTGATTCTTTAGGAGTGTACAGTTTAATTAAAACTAACAATACTTATTTCTCAGAAATACAATAACCAGTTATCTCCCATACTAACCTACAGACATATTGGTTTGTTTTGTATATCTAATAACATTCTTATGAAAAGGAGCCAACTATAAATGCTGATCAAAGCGACGTGCAGTCAAGTGAAACGGCAAATGAGGCTTAGCCCAAACCCAGCCAGGCACACAAATTGCTGAGTAAAAAAGCTGGGAGAAAAATTACGGAAAATAACCGCGATACCAATCGAAGGTATTTCTAAAACTGTTATTGTAAAATTTAGTTATCAAAGAAAATTCCTACCGTAGTTATTCTGGTGAGCACGATAAAAATGTTCAATACCAAATAAAAGTGTCATCATCTAGAGTTCTATTTTTTTTTTAAACTTTAAACTTCGTTTGACAATTAAATGCCTGTTGGGGGGAATCATTGAGTTGTATCTCTGTACCATGTCATCTAACATAAATATCACAGCCTCAGAACAAATGAATTGTTCAATTGACCGTTTTCTCAACATTTTAATCCTTTGATGAATGTCTCGTCCGTCATTTCCATTCTAGCACGCGCTTAACGGCATTCCTTCTGGAGCCGTTTCTTTTCCTCATCAAATGCATGTTTTGTATATCAAAGTGTATCCTGTTTAACAGGTTTATGTCGTAATCACACACTTACCTGTAGTAAACGTAAACACATGTTCACAGCTTCCTCGTAATTATCAATGTTTGGTTTAGATAGCTGATTCATGCCGTTCTCGTTTTCTTTTTGATTTATAAAATTCACCCCTTTGCCGACAGGGGGACAATGGCGAAATGACGACATTTAAAGCTTCATTATCAATGTCATACATTTGAACATTCGCTATGTTTTTAGATTGTCGTTATTTTGTCCTGAAATGGCGACTACTGGTCGCGCGTAAGAATGAAAATATACATGTAAACCACTAATGCTAATAAAGACGAAAGTTTTGGTCCTTTCTAGAAAAAAATATCGTCATTTCGTTCGTTCATTAACTCGCCAAGAGCGAGGACATTGATTTCTGTTGTCTTTTTCTCCCCTAAATGGCAAATGATCCCTGATTAAAAACCATGTTAACGTTGTCCTTTTGAAAAAAGGCACATGTCAGCCATAGTATAATTCGCTACATTTGTGACGCTTTGTCTTATAAGATAGTAACGCATGCCCCGGTAGCCCCTAGCGACATCAAATTATTTTAGAACTGTGAAAAGAAGGTCCGACCCTTCAGTGTGGTAAAGTTGGTATAATTTGCCGTCTCGTGTCCCTGGGGTTGGGCCAGAAAAGATGCGGGTACGGAGGAAAGGTAGATACAGTGTCATGTCTAGTTCACGTCAAATGGAACAAGTCATGTGACAAGTGGCATATAATGTTTGTGGGAATATAAGGTGGCTTGACCCACGCTTATTGCAGAGTGGAAGGCTGTAACAATGGAACAATCTGATCAACTCGTGTAAATAAACACACACTTGCATACAAACGTATGTAACAGGTAAAAAAAAAGACTTTACTTCACAACTTTTTGGGTGGTTTTGTTTCATGAAATAATAACGGCATGGAACACATATTGATTTAATTACTATGGTCACAATAAGGCCGTCGTCCACAAAACGATTTCTTTTCTTACTTAATGATAATGATATGTGACGCTCATATACACAATGTAAATTAGCATGATTTCGATGTGATCACTAAGATTGACGCCAATGAAATAAATCCCCACTAGATAAAAGTTCGTTACAAAGTATGCTATGATAATGAACGGAAAGTATCAAGTTTAGAAATATCTATCTCAATTAAGTTAAAAAATAAAACCTTTTGAACTAAAAGCCACACATTGAATTATTTTAATGATACTTGGCTTATAATGTTTTTTAAGAAAACACGTCATTAAAAAACTATTGTTGTTTGTTTGTAAAAGTGCAGCCATCGCCTTAAGTTGTGACCTTGTATTGAGGCAATAGAGACTTGTAGGTTTGTCTTTTTTTTACCTCCGACTACCACATAATTCACCTGTAGCGGAACTCGGCAGTTTGTCGGGGTTGCGCTCGCTAATTAGTTTACCTACGGTCGTACCTGGGAGGTGTTAAACACGCGTCACCGTGGTGTTCCGCTATTAGATCTAAGGACTTTTAATGTTCCGAGGTGTATATACGTACAGAGTAGGTAAAACATGTCTACATACCTACCTATATAGTCATAATCTAGTTAACCAACTAATTGACCTAACTGGAATAAGTAGACTTTCCCGGCTGTGCCTATGGGCCAGACATGCAGGAGGAGAAATTTTATGGTTGCGAGGAGGAAAATGATGGAAGTGGGAGCACTTTATAGCTAGGTAGGGTGAACGTAGGGACGAATAAAACAGTACTTAGCTTGAAAACCTACTTACACTCGTTCTTATTTGCAACAGGGAGTCGGTGCCCGTAACAGTTTTATAAGTACAAACTGCGGATACCTATCAATATGTTTGGACATACCTTTTATACAACTGAAAACTTAACTTCTATTCGAAAAAAACAGCATAAGTGAGTGCAACGAGTAATTAAGACGGTTGCAAGGAATTAAAAAAAAAGCAACAAAAAACAATAACAAAAACAACTTAATAATGAAAAATTCAAAATTGTCAATGTATCAAACGAACTAGGAAATGATGAAAGTATGCTAGGACACAACACTTCATTAAATAATACATTATCAAACGCACACAGTAGATGGATAAGGTTTAAACTAACAAAGAATACTTCATATATAACATTCAATATAGATACTGTCGCGAACGACAAAATTAATAATGAGAGAGAGAGAGAGAGAGAGAGAGAGAGAGAGAGAGAGAGAGAGAGAGAGAGAGAGAGAGAGAGAGAAAACGAGAGAAAAAAACAACAACAATACACGGAGTGTTATTATCAAAATGTAATATTTCAAGCAATATAAGATGGGCTTTGCTATTTGTTTTCAGCATGACATTGCCTCCATCAGATTCTTTAAATATGAATGACATTTACATCTTACTGTACGAAAGTATTAAAGCATATAAGGGAAGTTCTAACTTTGCTCCCTTTCGGTAAAACCGAGAAAGGTTACGGTTCTGATACAATACATACTTTCTATGCGTTTTAGCACATGCCACTGTACAATATGCAAACCTATCACAGAGTATCAGGAATGGGAATCTACAATGTACCAGGTATCACAAAGTATGATGACGGGACATCTACAATGTGTCGACAACCTATTACCAAATATCACAAAGTATGAGTACGGGACATCTACAATGTGTCGACAACCTTTTACCAAATATCACAAAGTATGATGACGGGACATCTACAATGTGTCGACAACCTTTTACCAGGTATCACAAAGTATGATGACAGGACATCTACAATGTGTCGACAACCTATTACCAAATATCACAAAGTATGAGTACGGGACATCTACAATGTGTCGACAACCTTTTACCAAATATCACAAAGTATGATGACGGGACATCTACAATGTGTCGACAACCTTTTACCAGGTATCACAAAGTATGATGACGGGACATCTACAATGTGTCGAGAACCTTTTCCTCTGTCGATATGTCGAAATTTCCGTGTTTCAATTAGGTTCGTTTTAAAATTTTGTGTTACCTTTCAGAAACAGGTCATGTGACAAATGAACAGAATGCTAAGAGAATTACTACCATAGATTGGAGAAGCATTCCTCATGGCCGTATTTTTCTGGTTTTTAGTGTTGTTTTGTGTATTTCTTCTTTTTATGTTTTTAAGCCCCAAGAACATTAAGCGCATTAAAAAAGCAAGCAAACAAACACAAAACTGTCGCGTGTTTACGAAAAGAAACCTGTGTTTTTTCCAACTTGTTCGAACTTTCTACGGTTATGTATGCATATACCAAACTCTCCAATACATTCTGTAGGCGATCTCGTCAGGATTACAGGATACCATTTTACCGGTAGTGATATTATGAGAACCAAACTTTTCACATTCATTCCGTTATCCTCGTAAAGTAATCCTTGTGATTGTGCAGCTTCCAATGGTTTATCTAACCCTGTTTCAAAACACCATGGATATATTCTTTCCATGCATATCTTAAACTAAACAAAATATGTATTAGGCATAGATTTCTATGGCATCTATGTGTCCTTTATCTTATACAATTATCAATACTTGCCAATTTGTTTGTGATTGTTGGAGTAATTTCTAAAGTAAAACGACGTCTGGTGTTGATATTGAATAAAAATAATTTTATGATTTCAAATTTCTCAAGTTTGCAAGTGTCACCATTTTTCAACTGTTTTCAACCGGATTTTACCAAAGCCACACACTATTGCCTACTATTCAAACACTAATGATTGGTATTGGCATATGCAAATTCAGTGTATACCAAATTGTAAAAAATGTATTATTAGCCTTAACTTTTTAAATAATTCATATCTCGAAAATGGTTTTACCAACAAAATAAAGATAAACATAACATTAAATACGTCATAATTCGTGCTCAACGTAACTAAATTAGCAAATGCGATATGGTTATTAATTCATGTACATATTATAAAAACAATGCATAATTTATTGAGGTATCACTACGTTTTTCATTTTATGATATATACTCGAGCTTTTTAATAATCCTTAATTAAATATACACTCTCAAGTTATTGCACTTATATTGAGGACTTGGCGTTATGACTGATTCAGGGATGAAACGCTTAGTATATGTACATGGTGGGTTATCTGTATTGTCCTATCACAAAATTAAAATAACAAAAAAAAAAAAAAAAAAAAAATATTAAGTTGGGTTGCTGTATGAGGTACTAATATACAGTATGTTGATCGAGAACGGTTGACGTGGCATCAGGACACGAACACAAACTTTACGCTTCCTCGTTCGGAAACCCTCAGAACATTTGGTTAGTTACTGATACCCAGCTGGTCTCTAGATCCGCCTTTGGTGTGTCTAAGTGCGTTAGGATGTATACTATTGGAGGCGGTACTAACTAGTCTAACAGGGCTCCGCAGACAAAAGTGTATCAATTGCATGCAATATTTTTTTGAAAACTCATTAGTTTTTAGCCGATGTCATGGGACGTTGATGTGTCTGTAGATTCTCGTTACTTATTTTACCGAGGTTGATCTATATCAGCATTACTATGTCTGTAGACATTGAAACATCTTCGATATCTGTAGTTGATACGGCAACTCTCGTGATTCTCCAAGTCTACTCCCAGATCCGACAGGTCACCATGCATTGTTGTCTTTAGACTTTGAATGTAAAGCATGTTGATCATTAAAGTCATCCTTTTCATTGTTGGTACAATTCTCGAGAATCATACACCAGAAACTACGTTTGATAATATTTATAATACAATTAAATTTAATATGAATGATTGGAGCATTCATAGTTATAATAAGATTATTTCTTTAAAAATTCATGCAAACAAGGCACCGCTAAACTATGCTCCTTGATTCGTGATTCTGTGAGAATTTCGCCAGACACGTTTGAGAATTGACTATGTAAGAAACACGTCTCGTAAAGGGTACTTCTTTTTATCATGGCAATCAACAATTTTATGATTATCAAATCGTTTATGGTCAAGCTGTTTTGGCCACTTTGAAGAAGCTTCTCTCCGGTCCTTGTGGAACCGGTAACGTGACCCGAAACTACAATCAGCTCACCACAAAGGAAGTTGGGCGACCCTAACTAATAAATTAGCCGCTCCCGTGACTAAGGTCCGGCGGGCCATCTGACCACGGCATCTATGGTAGTGAATTTATCTGCCGCTTTTCATACATTCCGTTTTATGTGTCAGTTTCTAGATGTATAAAGACGGGATTTTCCGTCTGTTTTTCAATGAATTACCATTCTTTTAATGCTTAACAAACATTCAATAATTTGTAAATGTTGCATCATCAATGCATGTTTTTGCATACTTAACATGTAGACGAAAACTAGTTTTCAAAAATACAAAGTGATAATCACAGTTTTAATGTTAAAGAGTATTGCTTAACAATTTGAGAGAAAAAAAAATCAAAA
Source organism: Pecten maximus (assembly GCF_902652985.1). Classification (NCBI taxonomy): domain Eukaryota; kingdom Metazoa; phylum Mollusca; class Bivalvia; order Pectinida; family Pectinidae; genus Pecten; species Pecten maximus. The sequence goes on from NC_047020.1 coordinate 16,039,323, forward strand.
GTGTTTTATTTTATGAAATAAGAATCAATACTTGTTATAACACGTCCGAGGATTTTCAAAATCAGAAAGCCTATGGTAGCATAGTACGATTTCAGTGGGAATGCTTGCCAAAACAGGGAAATTCATAGCTTTTTCTAGAACTCCGCAGTAGGAGTTCTATGTTAAAATCATCCTTTAAGAAAAATAGTAATAATATGATGATGATCGTTGATTTACCTGTTGGTTTCGTTGATTTACCTGTTTTTTTCCGTTGATATAACTTATGGTTTCGTTGATTTGCGTGTTGGTGCCGTTGATATACCTGGTGGTTCTGTTGATATGACAGGCGGTTTCGTTGTTAGTACCTTGATTCTCACGTTGATGACGTGACATTGAATTGGCCTTGGTGAGCTATGCATATTTTTATTGTGACAAATTTTGGAAAGTAGTTATGTAATCATATGATACCAACAACCCTGGAAAGTATAGTATTAAACCAGCACATTCTATGGGTTTCTCAGACATTCTTTATTTAAATTAATCTGATTTGAAAATTTTATTTTTACGACGTTTCTATCATTTGATTGTGAAAAATGGCATCACCAAGTCAGAGTTAAATCAAAATGTGATTATCTAAACAATAATCACAATTTCAGGACCAGTATAGTATAGAAGTGTCTACATTAGCAAAGGAAGACGTGGTTAAATCTAGTTCCTTACGAATGGTAAAAACGAATTCCGAAATATGTATTTCCTACACTCAATAGGTACAAAGTGTCGCACGTGTGCAGCAGGATGGCGGAATGAGTTGATGATATCATGAAAGAGTCGTTGTCTTAAGGTAAAGCATAAAAATAGATTAAAAGAAGACAAGTGACCATTTAAAAGTCCACATAAGGTTGATGTCGTAATTATTTTGAATTTCTTCAATAATCAACGGCTATCGTTTAAAACTAACTTTAAATACGTCCTATGGGAAATAACGATATCGTTTAGGCTGAGGAAATACAGACGATTTGCTATCTATAAAAGTAGCAAAGTTGTCACAGACGTAATATAACACCCAACAAAGAAATGATGTTTTTTTTTGTATTGCGCTCTAATATAAAAGCGTCGTGTAAGGGAATAGGGCGACTATACTGGAGGAGAGGGGTGTTTATCATCATCGCTTCAACTAAGGAAACAATACACACAGAGAGAATAGAAAGTAAAGAAATTAAAAGATTTAAATTCCAAATGTAGCAAGGGCGACAACAGATCCATCTGGTCTCAGGGATGGTACTAGTAAATAAAAGACATGGGTAAAAACCTAAAATTCGCCAGTGGGCGCGTCTTGCGATTACCAGGACGTTGATTATAGCATAGCCTAGTCTTGGGCTCTCCATTGTCTCATAAATCGAAGACATCAGAGAAACCACCTCCAATCCGCAATAATTCGACCTTACATCATACAGTGAGATACAGCAGACAGATCTGTAGGAGGTATGAACAGAAGAGAAAATGCTAGGACACCATAGATGACGTCATAGACAAACGGGTAAAATAAGAGTAGGGTGTCGTTTTGTGCAGACACAGGCGAAGTTAGTACGAAGAGACGAACAAATGGAAGCACAAACAAGTAAATGAAAGGAAATACGGGGATATCTGGAGGGAAGGAAATGAAGAATTGATTAAATAGGGTAAAATGAGGAAAAGATAAAGAAAGTATCATAAGTTTATCAATCTTATCAGACCGTCCATTTATGAGCATTCCAACCTTTGTTATAAATCAAATCATATTTGTTTGTGTTTATCTCCAGTTATAACTATTGTTTGGCACATCCCCTTACTATTCTTGCAAATTTTTTATTTGCTGTTAAGAATTATGTTTCTGTATACTTATCTCAAGTTATAATAATTGTTTTGTCTATCCCTGGACTACTCTTATAAACTGTACATGTTCCTATCACCGGTTACGCCTATTGTTTTGTCTATTTGTTTTACATACTGTATATATTCCTATCACCAGTTACGCCTATTGTTTTGTCCATCGCATGACTTACATTTTATATATCTGTTGTTGAAATTGATGTTTATATGTAAATACTTATGAGCCGTAAGTCTTCAAGTTAAATGATTAAAAGGTAGTGCGTTCAGGCACATTGAAGAGGTTCACATAAATCGCTTTCTGTGATCGCTGGATAGGGACAGCGGTTATGTTTCATTACAATACTTTGGAGGTGAATGAAGAAAAAGTCAAACTTGTTCGAGGAGAAGTGGAAAGTTACAGAGTAGCAATAGCTGACTCTGGTGAAGGATTAATGGGAACCATTTGTGATGAAGTAGGTCGAATAGTATAGGAGAGTAGCCGAAGGTGTTGTAACCGAAGGCTGTATTTCGAGGAGGGATAGTGAGAAAGAGCAAGAGGATTTTTACCTGGTATCTTAAACTATTAAACTATTTTTCACTCTGAAGCTCAACTGTGCATGAAATGGAGACAGGCGACATGGCTATTTTAACTTTTCTGCATGTTGTGGCTCAATAAAAACCCCTTGGTGTCTCTTTTTCCCTCCGAGTTCCATGGAATGTCTAAATATAAATTTACATATAATTTGTCTGTAAATGCAGGAGGGAACGGCGAAGGAGTGGATGAATAGGAAGACGATTATAACATTAAAATGGTATTAACGGCATGGATATCCGGATGTATTTCTTAATTCGGTACTGAGGAAGGTCAAAGAGGTTATTGACTAAAAATAACGAGACATTGTCCACGTAAACAGTTGTAAGGATCAATCAATGAATTATTGTGTTATCTAAATGTCGTTCACTGTGATATTTCCATTGAACTTACAATGGATGGAACTCTGTGGTATCAAAAACAGAGATACCTCAATCGTTCTACAAAAGTCATTACTAAAACAGCTTCAAAACGTAACCTATGCTAGCGTGTAAATCAACAGGATGATGACATTACCATCCCCGTCTGATCATGCTGCGGCCCTTAAAATGGAATTAAAAAGTATTGGGTCATCAGTCATGGTCGAAAATTTGGAATTTATCAAATAGATAATCAAAAATTAGTCTTCTCGATTTACACCAAAACAGTATGATGAGCCTAAAACATCTCATCTTCTGTCAGGAATTTAAAATTAAATGTTATACATTTCAAAATATATAGTTTTAAATAAGTCTATTGACCTTTCGAGTTGAAAACAGATATCTAATGGATCAAGATAATCAGTTCATGGTAAAGGACAACTTTTAAAATGTCATGGCGTAGAAAGAAGGGCTCTTTAAAATGTCTTAGTGAAAAAAACTACAGAAGGCCTGTCCAGTCCCAAGGTTTAACATATAAGTCAAATGGTGTTAGAAACAGCAACAAGGTGATACAGAAGAAAAAAAGTCTGCGAGACCCAAATCGCCTACAGCGTGCCAAGTCGACTAGGTGTTTAACATTATTCTTATTAATTCAATTAACTCCCCTACAATGTCTTACGGAGCTCGTGTGACGAATGGAGTCCGGGTGTTATATCTTAACACGATCACCGTACTTTGAATTTAAAGAATCACATGATTTAATTGTTTATTTCCTGACTAGACTTAACTTGGCACGTGTTTGCTATAAGGGTTCAACGTTCACATCATTTTGTCTGAATGTTTTCCACCTACATCTTCTCAACAAAATTAACCGGTAATTTTTAAAATAAATATTAAAAAAATACTTCATAACAATATATTTTTTAAAGGAATTAAGAAAATGTTCAGATTAAATTGACTGTAAAAGTTAATGAGTTAACGTTTTCTTGAACAACGAAATATTTCAAATTCGACCCCAATTGCTTTGATTACACAGTGAACGTGCGAGTTGCAGAGGTCTCAGCTGTGAGATTCGGTAGACAATTTAAATAGTGGTTAAATTCACTATACAGGCACTGTAAATATGAATAAATAAAAAAAGTTTCACATGCACACAATTCTGTGATAAAATATGCACCCTTGCGCCAGGTTAAATGTCATGCTCTAAAACAGCACCAAACAGCAGAACTAGACCAGCAGCTCCATGTGTAGGCAAGACCAAAATATAGACAAGGCAAGTTTATTTGATTTACTCGGGAAAAGGGCAACATTTATCACATGAGAAATCTTGTGCATGCCATAAAGTTCCTATGAAACTGAATTTTCAAAAGCAAAACGTTGACGATGATTCTTATCCAATATTCTATTAAATTATGTTATGAAATTGAATGCTTTTTATTTTCAATGAAGATCGATTTTATCAACCGGAAACTGAATGATAGGACTATTTTCAGAGTGCGCATCGGTGCTTGTAGACCCGAACAGCGATGTATAACATTTGGTTTTGTCTTGAAGTTTAGGAGTTTTTACATTCTTTTATATAAAATGGTTTGATTTATTCGTTTTAAATTTTGAAATTAATATAGTCACTTTTAGATTTTATTTTGTTTATGGGTCAAGATAGTAATTTACTAGGTGAATAAATTTACTGTAAACTGTCTTAAATTCTGATACTGAGTTCTTTTTTAACGCTACAGAAGTTGTTTGTCAGGCGCTAGTGATTTTTAACTTGCGGTAGAATTGTATAGTGGTAAGATTGAAATCTCTAAAACTCAAATACCGCTATCGGTATTATTTATCGGGACCATTTAAGCCCATAATTAACCGAAGCATAGAGTAGCTGTACAAATGGGTAATTTCATTTACATTTTAACGTCAAAAGGTTCTTTAGTTCATTGTAAAAATCAGTGTTTCTACCTTTTTTGTTATAGCCGTTTTATCAACTAAGATACCTAGTGTAGGCCCACGTAGGCTCAGACACATATTCAGAGTGGGGTCTTCATCAAAGGAGCAATGTCTGTATCAATAAAATCATATTTTTAAAGGGCCAAAACCACAAACAATTGTTTAACTTTCCATTAGATTTATTGGTGAATATGTTGAGGTGATTTCTTTTGAAGGTTTTAACATGATCTGTAAAACTACTTGATATATAAACATGCAATACCGTTATTGTCACTTTGGCGAACATCAACCAACCAGAATCTATCGGTCAATTATAGCTAATCATCATGTAATGGTCTAGAAAGCCTTTAGGCTAGGTATTGTACCGTTGAGGTTGCATGCATGGATCCGTTTTGATGAGATTTCTGTTATGTTCCATTAAATAGGTTTAGATAAATATCAAAACTAAAAGTTTTATACACAGTTTCGCGACCAAGTTCCCAGATATGAAAAGCACAGTTAGTTTCTTTAACCTAACTTAATCCATCAATTTCAATTTGTGTCTGTATCCTCAATGAAATCATTAATTTGTAATATCCATTTTGTTAAGTATAGATTGCTCTTTGCAACAGCATGACTGCGTTTTGAAATGCCTTGTATATGTGAGATACATTTGGATTTTCCCCGTCAGATGTGTGTATGTTGTGGAGCCAGCATTCGCCCCAGGGTTTGTTGGTTCGGTACACAGACAAAGAATTGCGTGACTATAGCTACTTTACAGCATATTTTGGTCAGTTTTAGCGAAATACTTGCCTGTAAAACATAATTGTTCTTTTATTATAAGAAGATTTTTTTTCGTTTTGTCGAAATGTAATTTTCAGATTTTTTTCCTCTCTCTCAAAAAGAGCACATGACGTACTGAATGTAGACTTTGACCCAAGGAAATTGATTTCTTTCTTGTTCAATTTCCGAAATGACGTTTAATGTTTGTATGTACGTCAGGAATTTTGAGCTCGGCACACTTTATAAGTTCTTTTCCGGATATATCTTAATGACCGTCATGCAACGTCGTCACGCATGGGCAAATCACGGTATCTGACACAGAAGAACGTCATACATTACACAAATATGGTTAAGTAACCGATATTGACGATACAACCACGTTAATGAATTGACTATAGTTTGCATTGTAATTATATACACACGATTTTGTTATGTTCTGTAGTATGCAAACTTAAGAAATAATTTCTTATTTAGTTTGAATATCATTATTTTCAGTTGATACGTATATGTGGAGATGACTTTGAAGAAATATTTTTGATCGCCACAAATGGTTTAGAAGCAACCCTTTTTATCGCCACAGACACTCCAGAAACTTAAATGGAATTTTGTTTGTTGTGACATTCTATTTTTTTTTTTTTTTAGATGTAATGGCTAAAAAGAAATAAAAGAATATAGACAAACTTACATAACGTGGAATGACAAGCGTTTGAATTAAACATGTAATAGAAGTTTTGTGTTACGGGTGTCAATCGTAGAGCGGATCAGAATCTTGTATCAATATAATAACATTTTCACTTGTGATATAATTATCAGTTACGGGTATATAATATATAAGCAATGAATTATGTTCAATTCAAGTTTCCAATTTTGATAAATGTTGACAGAAACTCTACCTTATGGACCGATTTTGCCATATTATCGGATTGTAGAGTATAAGTGATAGGCCGGAGGCTCGGAAATATCTAACGGTGGAATTTTCTAATAAAAGGCTAGACCAAACCGATATCGGTTACATTTTCAAACGGTTGAGGCAAATAATCCACATTTTGAATCGAGTATTCGCCTATATATGCCAGCACTTATAAAACCATTGTATCTCAAGCCTAGCTATTATGGATGCCCAAGAGTCACTCACGGTAGATGCCATACGAAATACTCCGCCTTCTTATCGTCCGCTTAACTGCTATTACAGTCTCTGGCATCTTCTAGTCATGATAGGTTGTCTAAGCCAGCATTGATGATAATTATCAACTTCAAACCTAACTATCTTCATAAACTTCTCTTAATTTATGTTACTGTCTTTTGGTCCTATCAGTTTGTTCCAGTTCACACTGCTGATAATTAGAACTCCAAAAATTTCAAATCTACCCAATGAAAACTTTAGACATGTATGGTAGCTGTCGAGGATGACATTGAAATGATCTTATCCATCGAAATTCCTTATTACTAAGTAGGTTGAGTCCAAAATAAGATGTAATATCAGTTTTATAATAAGTCAACGAAATACGCACGATGCCTTACTATTCGGGTGACATTCTTATTTCTTTAGTTCTTACAATCATCTGCCGGGAGCTGCATTTTCTACTTTCAATTGAAAATGTAATGCTATAACGGGATAGTTCAATAGTTATATACATGTAGTACCACACTTTATCCCCCTCCCCACCCCCCGAAAACGTTATAACTGAGTACACTTTGCCTTCCCAGACAACAGTATAACGGAATGTTTACATTATCCCGCACACTCTGCCTCCCTAGACAACAGTATAACGGAATGTTTCCATTATCCCGCACACTCTGCTTCCCCAGACAACAGTATAACGGAACGTTTCCATTATCTCGCACACTCTGCCTTCCCAAACAACAGTATAACGGAATGTTTCCATTATCCCGCACACTCTGCCTCCCCAGACAACAGATTAACGGAACGTTTCCATTATCCCGCACACTCTGCCTTCCCAGACAACAGTATAACGGAGCGTTTCCATTATCCCGCACACTCTGCCACCCCAGAAAACAGTAAACGGAACGTTTCAATTATCCCACACACTCTGCCTTCCCAGACAACAGTATAATGGAGCGTTTCCATTATCCCGCACACTCTGCCTCCCCAGACAACAGTATAACGGAACGTTTCCATTATCCCGCACACTCTGCCTCCCCAGACAACAGTATAACGGAACGTTTCCATTATCCCGCACACTCTGCCTCCCCAGACTACAGTATAACGGAATGTTTCCATTATCCCGCACACTCTGCCTCCCCAGACAACAGTATAACGGAATGTTTTCATTATCCCGCACACTCTACCGCCCCATACAACAGTATAACGGAACGTTTCCATTATCCCGCACACTCTGCCTCCCCAGACAACAGTATAACGGAACGTTTCCATTATCCCGCACACTCTGCCTTCCCAGACAACAGTATAACGGAATGTTTTTATTATCCAGCACACTCTGCTCCCTAGGCAATAGTATAACGGAACGTTTCCATTATCCCGCACACTCTGCCTTCCCAGACAACAGTATAACGGAATGTTTTTATTATCCAGCACACTCTGCCTCCCTAGACAACAGTATAACGGAACGTTTCCATTATCCCGCACACTCTGCTTCCCCAGACAACAGTATAACGGAACGTTTCCATTATCTCGCACACTCTGCCTTCCCAAACAACTGTATAACGGAATGTTTCCATTATCCCGCACACTCTGCCTCCCCAGACAACAGATTAACGGAACGTTTCCATTATCCCGCACACTCTGCCTTCCCAGACAACAGTATAACGGAGCGTTCCCATTATCCCGCACACTCTGCCACCCCAGAAAACAGTAAACGGAACGTTTCCATTATCCCACACACTCTGCCTTCCCAGACAACAGTATAATGGAGCGTTTCCATTATCCCGCACACTCTGCCTCCCCAGACAACAGTATAACGGAATGTTTCCATTATCCCGCACACTCTGCCTCCCCAGACAACATTATAACGGAAACGTTTCCATTATCCCGCACACTCTGCCTCCCCAGACTACAGTATAACGGAATGTTTCCATTAATCCCGCACACTCTGCCTTCCCAGACGACAGTATAACGGAATGTTTCCATTATCCCGCACACTCTCTGCTTCCCAGACTAACAGTATAACGGAACTGTTCCATTATCCCGCACACTCTGTCATCCCCAGACAACAGAGTATAACAGGAACTGTTTTCCATTATCCCGCACACTATACCTTCCCCAGACAAACAGTATAACGGAATGTTTCCATTATCCCGCACACTCTGCCTCAACAGACTACAGTATAACGGAATGTTTTCAATTATCCCGCACACTCTAGCCTCCCCAGACAACAGTATAACGGACTGTTTTCCATTAGTCCCGCACACTCTACTCCCCATACCCCACTTAGTATAAACGGAAATGTTGCCATTATCCCGCACACTCTGCCTCACCAGACAACAGCTATAACGGAATGTTTACATATCCCCGCACACTTATGCTCCCAGACAACAGTATAACGGAACTGTTTTCCATTATCCCGCACACTCTGCCTCCCCTAGGACAAACTAGTAGAACGGACTTGTCCATTAGTCCCCCAGCACTTCTGCACTTCCCCGACAACATGTCTAACGGAATGGTTTTTATTATCCAGCACACTCCTCTGCCTCCCTAGACAACCAGTATAACGGAACGTTTCCATTATCCCGCACACTCTGCCTTCCCAGACAACAGTATAACGGAATGTTTACATTATCCCGCACACTCTGCCACCCCAGAAAACAGTAAACGGAACGTTTCCATTATCCCACACACTCTGCCTTCCCAGACAACAGTATAATGGAGCGTTTCCATTATCCCGCACACTCTGCCTCCCCAGACAACAGTATAACGGAATGTTTCCATTATCCCGCACACTCTGCCTCCCCAGACAACATTATAACGGAACGTTTCCATTATCCCGCACACTCTGCCTCCCCAGACTACAGTATAACGGAATGTTTCCATTATCCCGCACACTCTGCCTCCCCAGACAACATTATAACGGAACGTTTCCATTATCCCGCACACTCTGCCTCCCCAGACTACAGTATAACGGAATGTTTCCATTATCCCGCACACTCTGCCTTCCCAGACGACAGTATAACGGAATGTTTCCATTATCCCGCACACTCTGCCTCCCCAGACAACAGTATAACGGAACGTTTCCATTATCCCGCACACTCTGCCTTCCCAGACAACAGTATAACGGAATGTTTCCATTATCCCGCACACTCTGCCTCCCCAGACAACAGTATAACGGAATGTTTTCCATTATCCCGCACACTCTACCTCCCCAGACAACAGTATAACGGAACGTTTCCATTATCCCGCACACTCTGCCTCCCCAGACAACAGTATAACGGAACGTTTCAATTATCCCGCACACTCTGCCTCCCCAGACAACAGTATAACGGAATGTTTCCATTATCCCGCACACTCTGCCTCCCCAGACAACAGTATAACGGAATGTTTTCATTATCCCGCACACTCTGCCTCCCCAGACAACAGTATAACGGAACGTTTCCATTATCCCGCACACTCTGCCTTCCCCAGACAACAGTATAACAGAATGTTTCCATTATCCCGCACACTCTGCCTACCAAACAACAGCATAACGGAATGTTTCCATTATCCCGCACACTCTGCCTTCCAAGACAACAGTATAATGGAATGTTTTATTATCCTGCACACTCTGCCTCCCCAGACAACAGTATAACGGAATGTTTCCATTATCCCGCACACTCTGTCTTCCCAGACAACAGTATAACGGAACGTTTCCATTATCCTGCACACTCTGCCTCCCCAGACTACAGTATAACGGAATGTTTCCATTATCCCGCACACTCTGCCTTCCCAGACAACAGTATAACAGAATGTTGCCATTATCCCGTACACTCTGCCTTCCCAGACAACAGTATAACGGAATGTTTCCATTATCCCGCACACTCTAACTCCCCAGACAACAGTATAACGGAATGTTTCCATTATCCCGCACACTCTGCCTTCCCAGACAACAGTATAACGGAACGTTTTCATTATCCCGCACACTCTGCCTTCCCAGACAACAGTATAACGGAATGTTTCCATTATCCAGTACACTCTGCCTTCCCAGACAACAGTATACCGGAATGTTTCCATTATCCTGCACACTCTACCTCCCCAGACAACAGTATAACGGAATGTTTCCATTATCCCGCAGTCTCTCTGCCTTCCCAGACAACAGTATAACGGAACGTTTCCATTATCCCGCACACTCTGCCTTCCCAGACAACAGTATAACGGAATGTTTCCATTATCCCGCACACTCTGCCTCCCAGGACAACAGTATAACGGAATGTTTCCATTATCCCGCACACTCTGCCTCCCTAGACAATAGTATAACGGAATGTTTCCATTATCCCGCACACTCTGCCTCCCCAGACAACAGTATAACGGAATGTTTCCATTATCCCGCACACTCTGCCTCCCCAGACAACAGTATAACGGAATGTTTCCATTATCCCGCACACTCTGCCTCCCCAGACAATAGTATAACGGAATGTTTCCATTATCCCGCACACTCTGCCTCCCCAGACAACAGTATAACGGAATGTTTCCATTATCCCGCACACTCTGCCTCCCTAGGCAATAGTATAACGGAATGTTTCCATTATCCCGCACACTCTGCCTCCCTAGACAATAGTATAACGGAATGTTTCCATTATCCCGCACACTCTGCCTTCCCAGATAACAGTATAACGGAACGTTTCTATTATCCCGCACACTCTGCCTTCCCAGACAATAGTATAACGGAATGTTTCCATTATCCCGCACACTCTGCCTTCCCAGACAACAGTATAACAGAATGTTGCCATTATCCCGTACACTCTGCCTTCCCAGACAACAGTAAACGGAACGTTTCCATTATCCCGCACACTCTGCCTTCCCAGACAACAGTATAACGGAATGTTTCCATTATCCCGCACACTCTGCCTCCCCAGACAACAGTATAACGGAATGTTTCCATTATCCCGCACACTCTGCCTTCCCAGACAATAGTATAACGGAATGTTTCCATTATCCCGCACACTCTGCCTCCCTAGACAACAGTATAACGGAATGTTTCCATTATCCCGCACACTCTGCCTCCCTAGGCAATAGTATAACGGAATGTTTCCATTATCCCGCACACTCTGCCTCCCTAGACAATAGTATAACGGAATGTTGCCATTATCCCGTACACTCTGCCTTCCCAGACAACAGTAAACGGAACGTTTCCATTATCCCGCACACTCTGCCTTCCCAGACAACAGTATAACGGAATGTTTCCATTATCCCGCACACTCTGCCTTCCCAGACAACAGTATAACGGAACGTTTCCATTATCCCGCACACTCTGCCTTCCCAGACAATAGTATAACGGAATGTTTCCATTATCCCGCACACTCTGCCTCCCTAGACAACAGTATAACGGAATGTTTCCATTATCCCGCACACTCTGCCTCCCTAGGCAATAGTATAACGGAATGTTTCCATTATCCCGCACACTCTGCCTCCCTAGACAATAGTATAACGGAATGTTTCCATTATCCCGCACACTCTGCCTTCCCAGATAACAGTATAACGGAACGTTTCTATTATCCCGCACACTCTGCCTTCCCAGACAATAGTATAACGGAATGTTTCCATTATCCCGCACACTCTGCCTTCCCAGACAACAGTATAACAGAATGTTGCCATTATCCCGTACACTCTGCCTTCCCAGACAACAGTAAACGGAACGTTTCCATTATCCCGCACACTCTACCTCCCCAGACAACAGTATAACGGAACGTTTCCATTATCCCGCACACTCTGCCTCCCCAGACAACAGCATAACGGAACGTTTCCATTATCCCGCACACTCTGCCTTCCCAGACAACAGTATAACGGAATGTTTCCATTATCCCGCACACTCTGCCTCCCCAGACAACAGTATAACGGAACGTTTCCATTATCCCGCACACTCTGCTTCCCCAGACAACAGTATAACGGAACGTTTCCATTATCCCGCACACTCTGCCTTCCCAGACAACAGTATAACGGAATGTTTTTATTATCCTGCACACTCTGCCTCCCCAGACAACAGTATAACGGAATGTTTCCATTATCCCGCACACTCTGTCTTCCCAGACAACAGTATAACGGAACGTTTCCATTATCCTGCACACTCTGCCTTCCCAGACAATAGTATAACGGAATGTTTCCATTATCCCGCACACTCTGCCTTCCCAGACAACAGTATAACGGAACGTTTCCATTATCCCGCACACTCTGCCTTCCCAGACAACAGTATAACGGAACGTTTCCATTATCCCGCACACTCTGCCTCCCCAGACAACAGTATAACGGAACGTTTCCATTATCACGCACACTCTGCCTTCCCAGACAACAGCATAACGGAATGTTTCCATTATCCCACACACTCTGCCTTCCCAGACAACAGTATAACGGAACGTTTCCATTAACAGATTTATTGACATGGTGAAGAGAGAGAATTGTGTTGTAAGTGGCGTTTTTACGCTTTATTTAAAGATAAAACATTCACGTATTAAAGGAAAGTGTCTATTAATAATGATGGGGCCACTGGCAGACGCTTCTATAGTGTTATCACACTGTAATGCCACATCAACTAATCAGGTATACTGGGATCGGGCAAGAAAGTGCTTACTACCGACATTAAAGTTGAACGCCAGGTAGACATCTACCAAAGATACAGGCATTGTCTCGGCCAGGGTGCATAACCAGGTAGGCAGCCACCAAAGATACAGACATTGTCTCGACCAGGGTGCATAACCAGGTAGACAGCCTCCATTGGAATAAACTTTGTCCCGGCCAGGGGAAATAACCAGCCTCCTACCTCACAGTGAGGATAATTTAACCAAAACGCAAAAAAAAGAGGCGGCACAAGGAAAATATTAGAAGAAAAAAAAATGAATGGAAAGAATATTATGAATCATGTAGTTGATGGAGACAATAAAGTTGTATGCCCTAACTACAGGAAAAGGCGGAAGGTGAAAGAGGTCCGATAACAACAGTTGTACCTTCCCAATTTGCCAAACAACAAAATTGTAATATTTGCTTAAATCATGTCTTGTGCTATTTAAAAATAATTGCTGTATTTATAATGGTGATATTAAATTATTCATATAATTGAAAATAGTATATTGGTACATGTAATATGATGCTGAAGTCAGCCGAACAAAGTGTGTTTATTTATACATTTGTATATCGATAAGAATAATTTCGATATGAACATAGAGCGCAACGTAGCATTGGTCACTGAGTGTAAACATAACAATTTTAGCTGCCGATGAATTAAAATAGAAAATAAAAGTGCTTTTTCATTAATACAGGAGACAACACAAATACCACGTCATCAATACGGGAGGAAACAGAAGTGCCACGTCATCAAACCCGAGAAATACAATTTCCACGTCATCAAACACAGGGAAATAACAATTCCACGTCATCAAACACAAGGAAATTAAAATTCTACGTCATCAATCACAAGAAAACAAACTATGTAGTCCACAGTACATGAGACAATAAAAATACTACATCACCAAATACACAAAAAAAAAAAAAACTGCGCCAATTCCAGGGGCAAAAATGCATTGAGAACAATGAACTACAAACTGGGTCATTCCTTCAGCATATGTGCCCCCATCGTAACAAAGAAGACTTGCTAACAATTAGATCCCGTTGTCGAGATCAGGTCAGAGTCCTCTCGGGAATTTTGTATAAATCTCTATAACTACTCACCTAACAGTTCTTATTCTGTCCTACAATCCCATCAAGAGGATTTTTTTTAAATGAGAGACATTGAAATATCAATAGACATTTCAACCGATATAAAACATCATTATTACAGTCTGAAAACAAACAAAGCGTTTATCATATATAAACATTTCATTGATTTTAATTTTGATTGAAGAGCTTTTTTGAAGAATTAACTGTGTGTAATTTGTGATTGAGATAAATCATCTTCAACAATATATACAAATAAACTGAGCATGTGAAAACAGATGAATGAATTACTACAATTTCTCCTGAAGACCGATATGGATACCCTGCATAACTATCATTAGTAAGCTAGCTGATTCTGGTGGTTTGATGGATAGACACCAAGCAATCATATCAAACTCATACTTAACAAAACTCATTGCTCAGAGATGTCAAAAATAAGAAGGATATACTTATAAAGAGTATACATTTTAGAAAATTTTCCCACAAAATTAAAAAGCTTTAAACTTGTGTATAAGTGGAGATCGGGTGATGAAGTTCTTAGTGAGGTAGAAAGTGGTTTTTTTATTGTAAAAAGTAAAGTTCTTTGAGCTGTATTATTGCTCGTTACCATCGTTGGTTTAGTATAAAGACCAACATTATACACAGTTTAATTTTCTTTGAAATGTATCATATGTCGAACTGTAAAATATACATTTATTTAGTTTTCTTCTGTAGTATTATTTTAAAAATATGCTTAAAGCCATAATTAGTTGTTTTTATTCTATCAGAATATTCTTTATTACAAGGTTTAACAACCACAAAAGATTGTACAAAGATTATCGAACAGTAATTCTTATACAACAATTTACGTGTTTTAAAGATGCAATATATTGTCAACTGTATCAAAGACTTTTATTACGTTTCATCTTTGTCGTTATCTCGGAGGACTGAAGGTACCTTGGCTGGTAACGTTCACACGACTTTCTCAGGCTTCAAGGATGTTAGGCTGGATGCCTCTATACAAAATCATGAAGCGGTTTCCGTTTAAGAATATGCTATCTTTAGAGATGAAAGACACTTTTTACAAAGCAAACGCCATCAAATATTTAGTTGAATACACTATATTCTGATATGGTGGATCTTGTAAAGAGAATGTTTTTAACGTTTTGGTTCCGATATCACTGTGTGTCTGACTGTGTGTGTTTATCTATTTTGTTTCCGCCAAATATGGCGTCTTGTCTGTCTATCTGAATGTTTATATATCTGTCATTTTGTCTGTCCAATGTTGTCAGTCCTTTTTATGTCTGTCGTATTTTATCAATATTTGCCTGTCCTCTTCTCGGTCTACACATACTTACGGTATGTTTATGATGATCATATTCTCTATTCTCTTATTATTTTCCCTTGTCTGTGTGTAAGTAACGGTCTTCTTTCCTGTCTGTTTTAATTGTCCGTCCGTCCGTCCGTCCGTCTTGGATAACGGTATAAAACAACACTATTGTTCTATAAGTAATACATGGTATTTACACGACAGAAAAATGAAGCATTACATTGTATTGACATGACAGTACTAACAATAAGTATAACAATGTATTAACACGACAGTACTAATACTAAGTATAACAATGTATAAACACGACAGTACTAACACTAAGTATAACAATGTATTAACACGACAGTACTAACACTAAGTATAACAATGTATTAACACGACAGTACTAATACTAAGTATAACAATGTATTAACACGACAGTACTAATACTAAATATAACAATGTATTAACACGACATTATTAATACTAAATATAACAATGTATTAACACGATAGTGCTTACACTAAGTATAACAATGTATTAACACGACAGTACTAATACTAAGTATAACAATGTATAAACACGACATTATTAATACTAAATATAACAATGTATCAACATGACAGTACTAATACTAAGTATAACAATGTATTAACACGACATTATTAATACTAAATATAACAATGTATTAACATGACAGTACTAATACTAAGTATAACAATGTATTAACACGACAGTGCTAACACTGAGTATTACTCTACTTGCAATATTTTTTGTTCTATAATAAACTTTATCATAAAATATTTCAAAAGTAATTTGAAACGGAATTCTGTAAATACGTACGATACATGATCTACTTTACTTTCACTTATTTTTTGGATGGTTGGTGACAATTATAACACAGACAAACTCTTAAAACTATCCCAATACACAAATCCTGTGTTGCAACCAAATGTCGTCTTCAGTTGATAACATTTTTTTTTTTTTTTTTCATAACCTTCAACTCAAATACATTTTTATTTCTAGTCTTTTATTTGGATGTGTCGAAATATGTTAGTGATTTACAAGAGGTAAATTAAAGCAGATTTAACTTCCCAATGTTCAAAGATTGGTTAAGATTTAGTGATTTCGTTTTAACTTTTATACTCTCTCATCGAGCAGTACTGTTGTAGGGAATATGATTGTTTATATTCAGGATAAAAGCTGTTTAAAGTTCTATATTTAAATGCGATTGGAATAATAATTAAAAAACAAAAATGACTCATTTTAATCACATAATTGATCGGAATAAAAAGACAGGGTGAGATGCACTACAAGATATTAGCTTTGTTTCTAGGGCAATTAACGTTATTTCAGATAAAAAAAGTGTGAATAAGAACAATAATATCTGTAAAACCAAAGTTTTATTTCCAAATGTCAAAAGTATTGTCAGACAAAATGAGTGTGTGATATCACCGTTGTTTATTCCTCAATGGTGTCGTTAAAACGAAAAGGTTCAATAAGAAAGTACATCCGTTTATCTATTTAGCTAATTAAAGTGTGGTAACAGATACTGGCATACAAGAACTCGAGTGACATTCTAACCCCATCGGGTTTCACATACATTCTCACTACCATTACTAAAGAACATAGAGTTAAGATAAATGTAATAAAGAGTCAATTGCTTCAAATTCTTAAATCCGTAATGTCAGGACGAGCCAGTGATTTCGAGCTATTTTCACCCATCATCATTATGTGTTTAAACTACTTTGAACTCATTAGCGCCTATCTCTTGTTGCTACGTATACGGGATTCCCATAGACATAGGCAAATGAAAACGACTGCTTCATAATCGTAACGCGTTGCTAATCAACTTATCCGCGATTTTATGGTTGTCGTTCCCATCAGCTGCACTAAACTCGTGTTTGTATGAGACAAGTCACCTAAGCCCCACAGAGCACACGGGGTGACGGTTAGAAACACACTATCGGACTGGCCTTTCTCCCCGTAGGTTTCCTCTCATCCATGGCAAGGACAACGCTATCCTTAAGTGTGCAATTCCTCGTCCTGACCGGAGCAGAAGTGTCCCGTAAAATGACAAAATGGCTTCGCCAGTACGTCAACCGCCAGATCCGTGCAACCATAATCACTTGTCGAAATGTCGATGTGCATTCTTTCTCTCCTTACTCCGCTACCATTAATCAGTCGTGTTCCCCAAAGGACTAGCTCTTGACTTCTAGTAACCACCGTCATCCCTGTACCACACCAGTGGCAGGTGGAACCGCTCCGACATATTGGGCAGCTATCGGAGTTTAATCATTTCACTGAACACGTAATCAAATTAACATTGATCAGTGCGGGCTCGTAACGACGAGGATGATTTCCCTAGCGAATTGATAAACAACACAGCACAATCCGTTATCGAAACGATGTGCGTTCTCCACCATTTTAATTATCAATATTTTCTTGAACGAACGTTCATCGGAAGCTAAAGGAAATATGATAAACCTCTTCTGTTGTAAGTTGGCTGCATTTGTGGCCGTATGAAACATAGGGCAATGCCAACATTAACAAATTGACAATATATCTTTCCTGGGACAAAGAAAAAGCATTTCATGGATTTTTTCATTTGCCCGTAAAGGGAATATACAATTTATTTATTACTAAATGTGTTATTTCGTTTATTGCTTCCAGTTAGTATTTTATCATCATGATCAATTATTACGGGAAAAAAAACATAAATACACGTGCAAGTTTTACAACTCTTCTTAGGTAGATATTTTACAAATGTAATCAAATTTGCACGAGTTATAAGAATCCGTAGATTGAAGAAAACAGCTCAAGAGTGAAACACGCAAATTTACAATGAATTTCTTTTACGTCTGTATATCAGAAGAATTGTGACTGCAATAACATACTCAAAGGGTGGGAGCTAAAGACGATTTAGTGATACGGTAATGATAAAAAGTTATCTGCCACCGCCTGGCATACGAAAGGCGACTGGAGGAGGTACAGGTACAATGTTAAGGAGTATCACTACCAATCCGACAGTGTGTACATAATATTGAAATATATATCAAGCAGTAATTATAACAACTCAACAAGGAAGTTGTCTTAAGGTTAAGGGGTCCTTACAGGGAATATGAAATAAAATAAAAATGAAAATAGTAAATGAAAACACACAATTAATCGACTGCATAATAGATATAGAAATGTAAAGTGAAGTTTATATTTGTATGTAATGAACTGTAGTTTCATGAAAACGTGCGGCTGAATAGTTTCTAAAATATATTTATTTTTACTATAATTAAACGAAAACCACCCCGAATGTGGGATACCAGATACAGAGTCATGTATATAATAATTCTCATGTAATTCATTAGGAAAATTACTTTTTGCATAAACGAAACTTTATCGAAGATGAATACATTTAAGATAAAAGTCTTTTGAATTTACCTGAATATATATAAATTGAAAAATAATAAATTCCTTTGAAACTCGTATGAATAAATAAACTAAAACAGATAAATAATTTCCTTTGAAATTCATGTGAAAAGATCAATTAAAAATA
Organism: Pecten maximus; assembly: GCF_902652985.1. Taxonomy (NCBI): domain Eukaryota; kingdom Metazoa; phylum Mollusca; class Bivalvia; order Pectinida; family Pectinidae; genus Pecten; species Pecten maximus. The sequence continues at coordinate 16,058,460 of NC_047020.1, forward strand.
AAATGTTAGATAAATTCCTTTAAAATTCATATGAATAGATAAATTAGATATAAAATGTTAGATAAATTCGTTTGGAATTCAGATAAGTAAATACATTTTAAAAGGTAGATAAATTCCATTTGAATTTATATTGATAAATACATTTTAGAAATAGTTTAAACTGCGTTTTATTTGTCAATTTCCATTTAAAAATTAGTATACAATATTTGAATTATACCAAAAGGAATCAGAAACAAATATCATGACACATATATAAATCTGACACCTATATATATAGATTGATGTTACGTAATGTATCATAATGATAATTTCCCCTTGAATTCATATGAATTAAAAGAGGGTAGATAAGGTGTTATTAATTCATATGAATAAATTTAACAGAGGATAACAACATTATAAGATATATATGGATATAATTAGTAAAGTACATAATAATAAGACAATGCGTTCCGGAAGAGAGAGCTTCTTCTGCTTCATCGTCGACACGCGCCATACGATTCTAAGTCAAATGCGGGAAAGGTCACATTCTCAAAATGAGAACTTATGTGTTGACAACGTTACCACTCGGCATATCAACCAACATCGAGCACGATTGACTTTATATAGAATATTCCCAATGAGATCTTGATGTCGACCATACAACTTCCCCATCATCTCCCGAAACCTTGTGTTGATTTCCCTCAGTAGTCGACAGCTGTCACGGAAATCGTGATAAATAGTCACTGAATATCAAATCAACTGGGACATGTAAACAATGTAAATGTATCATATCTTTTCGTTATCTTTTATGTAAGGATTTTCATAACACAACCAATGAATGTTATCTGTTATGAATATTTTCGTTATCTGTTTTAAATCTTTTTAAAACTATCAAATCTTGAAAATGTTTGGTTCGTTACGATATATATCAATTGACTTTAATGATTAAACACACGTATTTCATGTCTAGTGTAATTAAATCGGTTTCGATCATGATAATACGTACCGTTATAAAAAGGATATGTGATTAAAAACGGTAAGAGAATATGTATGCTTACTGGAACTAGGTCAGTTAAAGATGATAGTCTTGATACTTATAAATAATATCATCGTTTAATAATATATATATCATTAGGAATTATGAATTACGGTAAATGTGCTACCATAATATTACTGCACAAAATTATATATCAATAAACAACAAACAGGTTCAATATCCCTAAAAAATCAAAACCTTAAAACCGTCAAAGAAAACTTTTCTAAAACGACGGAATGCTAATTAATGTTATGGTATGATTTTAAATGTGTATGGTAAAGTAAATGTATATGATGATTTCAATACCTTTCCAAGTTTATTTATAAGAGAAAAAGTCATTATACAAATACAGATATGTTACATAACAAAGAATTGAACTATAAAAAAAGCGAATACATAAATACTTGTTATTTAAACGCATGTACCTTTTAATATCACGTCAATGATGACCTTAATGTTGACGTCAATGATGACGTCAATGAGTTGTCCTCTGAAAATAAGCCTTAACTGAAGAGCACAGAAAAGGATGAAAGCTGCTTGTACGTTGTTCGTCGAACGTTATTTTTTTCTATATAAATATCTATATATAAACATTCCCATTCTGCATTTCATAAATATAGATATATTAAAGGGAATCATTTTCATACTTTATGAATGAGATTTATACACATTTCACGAGCTCCATCATACTATAACGAGGATGATCGCGCACTATTGTTTTACGGTTTTACACGAGCTGCGTCCCTTTGACCATTGTTTAGGCGGAACCGACTGTATTATCTCATTGAACGCATTAACGGCTCTCCACCGTTCGATTTCCTTGATACAGATCTCTGCGTGATATAGATAAATATTGAAATGTTGCATTTCATGTTGATGTAAAATAAGGATGATATGGCACACGTGTTTTATTTCCTTTTGTTTATATAAAATGTATTTGAAATTGAAGACTAATCGGGAAGAAAAGTATTAACTTTAAAAAAAATGCGATATTAACATAATTGTCCCTTTTAACATAAGCCAGTTAATGCCATATTTAAAAGAATCTCTGATTCAGTCTCTATGATGTATTTGCTATTTAACAATAGAGCTAGTTAATGGGTCCCTGTATCTCCATGTTTAGACAGTTGATTTACCTGATAACCTATTCCACATCAGACACCATGGTTTTCATATATATTTATATTCAGGAAATGTCAAACAATACCAAAATCCATTATCGTTCTTTAACATCAGTAGAGAGCAGCTGATTGATTAAGAAGTAAAAAGCTACGAAATTGACAATATATCTTATTATATCTCTGTGTTCTTGTAGTTTTTATATGAAACATTAAAATAGAGACTCAGTTGAAAGGGAGGAAAAGTATTTCTGCCATTTGGTAATCATGATGTGTCTTAGTTCGTATCTGTTACCGAACTGAAGCATTTTAACCATAATTGAATTTGAAACATTACATTAAATGGAAAGTGCCTCAGCTGTGCATTTTGAAGCGCACATTGCCTACCCTATCAGTTATCAGAACGAGGCTGAACAGAGACCGTAATGGCTAGTCGATGATGTCGCCAGCTTCTTGATAAACCACGTTGGGGAATAAAGAATCATTAAAACCATGATATAGAAATAAATGCCAATGCGATATAAGTTCCAATAGATATCATAAATCATATTGTGCCATATACTCGTTATGGCTATAAGTATAAGGCATAATAAACGTATCCCTGTGGACATCTATAACATAGCAAACTGGACCTTGAGATATTTAACTGTTGTGATGTTCATCTTTACATTGAAACACCTAAAACGTTTATGATGTACGGTTAGTAGGAATTGAAACATTGCTTTGATAAATACACCACGGACCAGATATAGTAATTAAAACCAAATACACAGAATTAGAGATGAACATACACAAAATGATAGTTTACGTTTAAAAAAAACCAGAAATGAACAAGGATGATTAGTGCCTATTGTTCACTTGTATGTATTTTGATAAATCATTTTGCACTTTAGGCGATCATTTTATGCGGGAATAAAATGACATTGAACCCGACAAACATCCGTTAATCGAATATCTGGAAAACGATCGGACATAATTCCTTGTCAGCTGTTTTGATGTATGTGTAGGTGAATGTGTGGGTGTATGGGTGGGTGTGTAGACGTGTATGAGTTAGGGTGTATCTGTGGGTAAGTAGGCGTGTATCAATTTGGGTGTATCTGTAGATAAGTGTGGACTCATTAATGAATCATTGAACTGTATGATGTAGCTGTGGTTAAAACACACATGATATCTTCCTGTTCTTCAACTTTTTTTCAAACAAAACATCAGCATTTACAAAAATAAAACACAGTAAGATATTGATTATAAATAACATTGTAATTTATTTCAATTAAAAATTTAGCATGTAACAATTTGTATCTTATTAACATCGGCAAGATATGTAAAAAAAATGTTTTAAAAAATAAATCATATATATTGATCATTATCAAAAGTTAAGATGATCTTCTTATGTACAGCACTTAGTTCAGAAAGCTAATATATACTGATATAGTATATGAATATATGTATGTAAGTATAAATATTTTTAGAAATATACTATGCTAATTATATGATAAAGCTATAGCAATTTGATGATATAACAGGGCCAATAGTACTATATACATATATAAAGAACATCTCCATTTTCAGCACTAGTTTGAACTTAAAATCAACGGTACTCTATCACTGTGTGGCACAGGTGAACACGTCCAGTTCCACTCCACAGGTGTTCTTCTATAAAAATGGCTTCCTTCAGATAAAACACAATCACTTAAAGTATTCTTATCATGCCAAATATGGGTCTGCTGTTTAGAATAATTATGATCACTTACGTTCATCGTATGCCACTTCGTACATATGAATAATGCTCACATTTATTAAAATTTTATATACAGTTTATAAATGATAATTCTTTATACAAATGACACAGCACTATTCATTACTACGGATATACCATCATAAAATGTTGGCATATTTAATTGGCAGAAAGCTATCTTGATAAAATATATTGTATTTCTATATATCAACGCATTCATTTCCTATGAGATCGCTATCAATGTTAGAGGCAAAGTCAACCAGTACAATTGATAAAGCCTCATTTGTATTCAAAACAAATAAAAGAAAATGGAGTCTACCTTACATTGCACCAAAACACTATTTCTAAACCGATTAATGCAGCCTTAATGATATAGTCATATGACTCTACTATATACAGTTCAGACTAGGATCATTTCTATCTTTGTAATCAGACGGGATGTATACGTTTATTCTAGAATAAACATTTTTAAAACATAATTTTGTTTAGCATTTTATATTGTTTCTGACGATATTTTGAAGTTTCTGTCTAAAACAGTTTTAGAAAAGAAAACTCTGAATGTCTAAATCTTTTTTTTTTCGTAAAAATTGCTAGCGCCGTTAAATTATAATGAAAGAGAAATTAAACAATTTTGATAAACACGCGTTTAATAGGTAGAAATAGCTGCAAGGTAACTTAATTGGCTTCGAGATATAGAAGTGACTGTCGATTTAGCTGTATACAGAAATGGGATAAGTTTGATATGATTTATTGCATCCTATGTCCCTTGCCTTGCCATGCACTATCCGACTAGTAGCATAACAAACATTGCAAGTTTCTCGTTTGATTGTAGGAGGAACGTAACACAAACATATTCCTGTTTGAAGAAGATCAACTGAGCATGTCACAAACTATGTTTTTATTACATGCATTTCTATGGCATTTATTACCTAGGTTTAGATCGTTTCATCAACAGATCCAGTTCGTAGTTATGGATATGACTCATGGTGAACAGGTATGGTCATATAATATCAACATTGACAGTGTAATAAAATCCATATCAACTCTCTAAATATTGCACACAGATATATATATATATAGCATACATACTGACTTTCGGCAAAATAATTATATACATAATTGATGAACATAAAATGATACAGTCATCAATTTACAAATATATTATTTATAAAACGTTTTGTATGCATTAGCATAAATATATTTATAAAAATATTTTCTACAAGCCTATCTTAGACGACTCTAACATAAAAGTGTTTTTATTTGCCATGCAGAAAAAATGTCTATATAAAATTTTGGTAACCACCATTATGAATTTACAGAAACAATTTTGCTAATAAAGTCAAATAGAGATTAATGTTAAGATAGGAAATTAAAGAATCTTTGGTAGGGCTTTATGTACAGTGTTAGTAATAGGAAAATATGATTATGTCATTAATGACGTCATGCTATTAGCAGAGCGTTATGTTCTTATGAATATTATATATATATTTCTATTAAAGCAATAAGGAAACATTTGAGATCAAACATATTAAGTAAAATAAAAGAGCATTTGAACACAATTTTTTACTTATTGCAATTGTCTGTAAAAGAGTATCGTCATCATGAATACGGAAGTACTTATATAAACGTCATAATGATTATACTGAGTTGTATTTCCTCTGCACGTTGTTGATGTAAATTGTCCTGGTGAAAATCTATAACATGTGTTGAACTGATGAGCTCAGATGACCCCAGATAACCTCAGATGACGTATGACAACTGCATAGTTTATACATGTATTCGTTAGCGGTCATTGGCCAACAAGGCTGAGCAACATAGGTAGATAGCATGTTGGAATATATCTCGATCAATACTGTATTGCGCATTGGCTCAAGGAATTCTCCTCGGCAAATTTAAACTGTCTTTTATCATAAAATTTCATTAAGACGGGACTTTGAGGGTGGAAGTTTTTAAGGTGAACGTAATGCACCCCGGGGTCACTAGTTGTGTGTCCACAGTCTTCACAAACGTACAGTTTCCTTCGGCGTTCCTTGTAAGCAAAAGCGAATTTGGAATTGTGGACTTTTCTACAGTGAGATTCTAGCGAGCATCGTTGAGTGAAAGCTTTCCCGCACTGGTCACATTTGTATGGTCTGACACCTGGAAATAGATTTATTACGTCATGATTAATGCCATAACGAAGACATATGGGTATCAATTCATAAATTATTAATTCAATTTATTATGATATATTTTTCAGTGATGGCTGATGATGAATGATAATATGATTGTGATGAAAATTGGTTTCTTTGACTTATGTTTCTATATGATTTCGATATTCATTAACAATAAATTCATACTAACGTTGGCATAATATTTTTGATAATACCCAATCAGCACATAGCGCAGTGGTATTGTTGCAAATCGAACTGGAGATCAATGTAGATATTTACCCGAAGATATGATACAATTATGGTTACTCATGCACAATTGAAGACCAAATAAATTCTCATCGTTTAGAAGATATATTTCAGTTATGATGTAGAGCATAGATTGATTTAGAGAAATTACAAACCTGTATGCGTTCTCGTGTGTCGCTTAAGATCGAAGGTGTCGTTGAAACCTTTGCCACAGAACGTGCACAGGTATCGTTTAATCTCGCTATGGCATTTAAGGTGTCTGTTAAGCAGCCGCTGAAGCTGGAAGGACTTGTTGCACACTTTGCATATATATTTGTCGTCGTTGGTCTGTTCTGCTGCAACCAGAAAGCGAATTAGGAAATGTATTGATCTTTAAAAAATGTTTTCTGTCTAAGGAGCTTCTAACAGTTTCATTGATAAGTAATAGTGATACTTGGTCCGCATGAACATACTAATTATTGTTATCATATGTGAATATAGAAACATGTATTGTTAAGTATGTATTGGGTAAAGGGGGTATTGCATAAGTACCATCACATCGTTGAGATAATATCTTGGTGCATAACAATGAATTTATGACACATTCTAACACATTTATAAATTTAATTGGCATAAAACTATCTATTATACACAGGTCTTTGTACAAACTTGAACTGTTTCGACTAATTTGCTATCTTTGAATGTTCTCGAACTTTACATACTAATATGATAATAATGCTGCCTCAGAATTAAGAGGAGTTAGTTGTTAAGTGAATATTTACCTAATTCCTCCGCCGCGCCGTCGTCCATACGGATGTGGGCGAGGAGAGGATTCTTTATACCATATCCGCCGTTGACAAGCTCTACACCTTGAAGGAGGGACCGCTAAAGATATAAAAGTAAGATATACAATTACAGAGACTCCTTAATTTGTACATAGATAAATATATTATCAATTACATATGAATTAAAAAGGGCAATTCGATCATGACAACTATCCAACTCATCGGGTTACTATTGTATAAACACTTTGAAAGAATGAATTAATGCAAAGATGTCACCAATTTACTAGAGCATGGTGTGGACGAAGGCGTATTGTGAATTTCAATAAGGATACCTACCCTCATCATAGATGTAGAAGGATACTGTTCATGGTTCACATTGTTTTTTGTTTCTACTTTCATTTTCGCCTGATAATTGTCTGGATTGTTCGGGAAACCTGCAGATTGGAGACGTTCCTTGTCCACTAACTCCTGCTGTTGTCGTCTAACCTCCTTCATGGATAAATCTAGTTCTTGTTCACGCACAGGACTAATCACTGGTGTTACTGGCGATCCAGGAGATGCAAGTTCATGCTGACGGAAGGAGTAGACCGGAAGTGGAGAAAGAGCGTCGGTCATTCCCATACCACAGTGTAGTGAACCCGGAGATGGGAGCATGTAATTATATAATTTCTGTTCGTGACATAAGGGAGAGAATGGGTAGCTGATTCGTGGATCTATTCTGTCTTTTGGCATATATCCATGACTGAATGGCTGCAATTTTAGCGTCTTGGGTTTTCGGACCACATGTGAACTCCTTGGCATGTCATGTTGGCTTTCTATATCTGTAAGAAGTAAATAAATGGACAAATTTTATATAATTTGAAATAACTTTTGAAACAACTAAATATGAGAACAAGAAGAATGTCAAATGTGTCACAATGAAGTATTAGTTATGTTTTGACTGGCAGTACAGTTGGTGTCGCATGGCAGTTAAAGGATTATACTGGAGGTGGTGAACCCAGAGACGGTTCCATCTTGGTAATTCTCTGCGCCCCCTGTTTACAGTGTAGATTATTTCAAACGACGTTGTTTTGATATTATTCCTATTGATAATAGTAATGTCGTATACAGATGTGTGGCGATTAATATTGACAAGTCCCCCTAACACGCAAGAAAACGTTGGCATTTAAAACTTCATTTACTTCTATGAATGCTGCCTCACATTATCGACACTACCGTACTACATTGTAATGTACACCCTGTGGCTTTACCTCCAAGGCGTATAAACCAAAGTGTAGCATCGTTAAATACCTTATAGAACGATTAGATAGGTGGTGACGGGACTCCTGTGATTTTAAGTAATAACAATGCATACATAATCGGATAATTTTTCAGAATCACAGCGGTCCGTTATATTGATATTTGGCAGGGATTCCTCCAAGATTCATATAATATTTGACACGGAACGCGGAATATCTTCCGCTATGATATATAACAAAAAATTTATTAGCTTATCTCAATATGATAAGATTCGATTAAATTGATCATAACACCTTTCAATTCAGAGTATTCTCGGCAAATGATAAGTATCTAAAGGAGATGCTAAGTCTCAATGATGCTCACAACAGGGCTCAAATAAGGACGGTATTGAAACCGCGATCTAACTGTTTGGTATAAGACAGCTTGTATTATATAGATCAGATATCAATTAACCCGTTAAAAGATAGCATACATCGACAGTAAATGGTCCATTACAAGATGGCCCACCATCTGTAGAAACCTTGGAGTGGGGCAATCTACCTAACGACTGTGACGAGCAGTGTGTGTGTCTATAGCCAGATATCTATGTTAATCCAACGACTGTCAAAAGAGGTATGTGTCTCTATGTCGAGATATCTATGTTAATCTGACGACTGTCGAAAGAGGTGTGTGTCTCTATGTCCAGATATCTATGTTAATCTAATGATTGTCAAAAGAGTTGTGTATCTATATGGCCACATATCCAGGTATTATCTGTGACTAAAAGTGTTTGTCTCTATGACCAGATATTCATGTTTTATTTAACGACTGTGACAGGAAGTATGTGTCTGTATGGCAGATAACTAGGTTTATTTAACGACTGTGACAGGACGTATTTGTCTGTATGGCAGATGATTAGGATTATTTAACGACTGTGACAGGAAGTATGTGTCTGTATGGCAGATGACTAGCTTTATTTAACGACTGTGACAGGAAGTATGTGTCTGTATGGCAGATGACTAGGTTTATTTAACGACTGTGACAGGAAGTATGTGTCTGTATGGCAGATGACTAGGTTTATTTAACGACTGTGACAGGAAGTATGTGTCTGTATGGCAGATGACTAGCTTTATTTAACGACTGTGACAGGAAGTATGTGTCTGTATGGCAGATGACTAGGTTTATTTAACGACTGTGACAGGAAGTATGTGTCTGTATGGCAGATGACTAGCTTTATTTAACGACTGTGACAGGAAGTAGGTGTCTGTATGGCAGATGACTAGCTTTATTTAACGACTGTGACAGGAAGTATGTGTCTGTATGGCAGATGACTAGGTTTATTTAACGACTGTGACAGGAAGTATGTGTCTGTATGGCAGATGACTAGCTTTATTTAACGACTATGACAGGAAGTATGTGTCTGTATGGCAGATAACCAGGTTTATTTAACGACTGTGACAATTAATTATGTGTCGTCTGTATGACGTGATAGACAGGTTTTATCTTACGACTGTGACAATAAGCGTTTGTCTTCCAGGTTTATCGAACGAGGCGTTAAATGTAAAGGAGATATGTGCGAGCAATTTTGTATCACGAACTTGATTAAAAATTTATTAATATTCGATCAAATAGCAATTAAAGAATTCAGAATATTCTAAAAAGAAAAAAAAGTTAAATTATAATTTAAAACATTAGGAGGGAGCTTGAAGGGATTATACAGTAAAAAAAATTAAAGTTATATCTAAGAAATGATACCGATAGTGAAGTACAATGTATGTACCATAACCTAAATTCAAAAGATTTAAATTCAAACAATCTTGTATAATCATGCTTTTGTGAATGTAATCGTTTTGATTTGATTAAATGTTAAACTACACTGTCGTATATGGGCGCTGTAGAACTTGTGTAAAGTAACATGTACCCGAGGTATTACTATACATGCGTTCTATTGGGCCCCACCCGAATGACCCCATCACCATAAATATCAAATATACAAGATTTTATCGCGTTGCTTTAATATGCATAGTGACACCCCTAATGTTCGCTGATAACTGTTGTCGGCCGTTGGAAAGAAGGCAAGAGTTTTAAAATGCCTATTAATATCGATGTCATTTAAGTATCTTTAAAAACTAAAATGTTTTATGAAAAGTGCCTGTATGTTTTTAATTTTGAGAAAAAAACTACTTTATAAAGAGTGTGTCATATGTCATTGTCACTTAATAATAACAATAAATGTTACATTTTTTAGCTTTAAAAAGTAATTTTGAAAATACGATACTATAGCATGATTTGCAAAATAATGTGTGTAGTACAAAAACATCATGTAAAGTGTGACGTTACGTATTTCTTTAAAACAGTTACACTTTGGTTCAATTCACAAACAAAAATACACTAAAAAGATAAAAAGAAAAATACCCGTGGTGCGTTAGTACCAAATTAGAGTCAGATGACATAGAATTTGACATTAACGTGTTGTATCCCTATAGGGATCAATATTTATATATCTTCTTGATAAACTGAAGCTTATTCCTGACGTAGAATAACGTATTGGCGACAAGGGACCTTGAAACTGTGTAAAGAAACGAGTTTATCAAATGGTCAAGATGTGGAAAAATACCATCTATATTCATGAAAAACTGTTACTTATTAAACAGTGCGACGCAATGAACATTCTTTACTCTTGTCTATTCATGGTTTACTGCCACTAAATTGGTCTTCACCGTTCCCCGTGCTCTCGCTTTTGTTACGTACGACAGGGATTAGACAGGGTACCGTGATTCCCCACGTGTTATTGAGATCAATCCTTGCCCTCAACACGACCATCCAATTATCTTTACAGTAAATTCGGAAACGGATTGTTGAGCAGTTAAGATGATGTTTTGAAAAGCACGCAAATGTAATTATTTCCGATAGAGATATCTAAAACCATCCCCACAGGTGTATCAAAACTTAATCCTAGTTTAGGTATCTTACTTTCTGATGAACTTCTTGAAGTAAGATTTGAAGTTTGTGAATTAAACAAAATATCCATGTAAAGATACATGTTTTATGGATTTGAATCTGAACTATGTAATATATATTGACAGATAAAAAAGTTTCTTATAAATAACCAATGCTATAGGGCACCCACTAGAATGTAATGTAACTCTGTTATAGAATAGGACACAAACTAGAAGTAACGCTGTTATGGACGGCTTATACCTAAGAAGGAAAAACGCCCAAATTACAATGTTTGACATATTGTTCACGAAAAGAAAAAGCTTTAACTTAATTCTTGCTTAATTTGTTAACGGAAATTGTCTTTTCACAGGTGTGTGGTGACACCTGGTACCCTGGTGTTTCTCGCGACAATCGTGTTGTTTACACGGATGATACCTATTGTGACTGTCTCTAACCCTAACGCATTCCTTTGGTCAATTTTACATTACATGAATCCTTACTCGTCGTTAACATGGAAACCGGTTACCACTGGCACGCTGCCCATTTAAATAAACGAAAGTAAAATAACAACCAATTATTTATGTTTATACATGTATAAAGCTACACTTCGGAGTATCCAGTTTAGTCAGTCTGCTATAAATATTTCACACCAGATGCCATATTAAGGTTTACTTAGATAAGGAAGTAATCTCACACAGTATAAGTTTAGTATGTTGTAATATAAGTATCTAACTTTGATGGATTTTTTTTTATATGTTTCAATGCTATAAACAACATCTCATTGAGTACAATTATTGAAAATAATTAAATGTAAGGATAACACAGTTTTCATATTTCTTTTGCAGAACATATTGTTGTAAAAACTCGAACGTGTTTTAGTATTTATCTTATTTTATTTTTTTAAATTTTATTTTATGAAAGCACCTTGATATTTTGCGTACACAACGTTTGATAATTATGAGAACATTGATGGATATGATGATATAAAGGGCTGTAAGAGCAGTTGGAAATACAGTGTAAGAGGATCACCTATACAATCTCTAGCATACCAACGGCCATCGCTACAGCAGCAAAGGAAAGAACTGCAGGTGTATCTGAGGTGTCATCTCCTAAGAGTGCATAGCCAATTACAGGTTTCTACTGCAGAGTTAGATGTACCGTAAAACGCCAGTATTATGTATATCATCCTTTGGTGATCTCACCATAAGACAGCAGATTACACATTGAAGCCAAACCCCCCAAAACCAAACCCCTGCACATTTTATATTTGTTTTCATCGTGAATAACGAACCTGATATGTTTCCATTTTTTTTTTATTATGTAAGTTTGTAACTGCCTTTTGTGAGATTCAAACATTTTTTGTGCGTGAGAAGAGCATGTCTTCCCCGCTATCTAACACAATATAGTATAATCACAAAGGAAAAGGCAATATTAGCATAAAATGCGCACAAAATGTATATAATTCTAACAAAAGTTCTTTTCTACAACTGTTAGACTTGACATTCATATGACTATAACTAGTCACTTCCTTTGCTATTGTTTGACAAGAGAAGCATAGACACACAGAATCGTGCCGATTGTTTATCGCTCTGTCGACTATTTCGTTACCAGGACGTCTTGTTTATTTTCCCCTTGGGTATTGTTGCTGTTACACTTGACGAGTTATGTATCAATAACACTGAACTTTGAAATAACGGAAACGTTGAAAATCTTCACCAGACACTATTCATACCAAAATAGCCCTAAGCTGAGGAAGATTTGGATATGATACTATTGAAAACATTTTTATCCTATTTACCGCAACCAGTTTCAATCACTGCTGTTTTCTTTGCCCATGGCTAGTTATTATAAGGTCGTGCCGATAGGCTGACGGCCTATCTCCGATGTCCCCATATTAATCACAACTTGGACTGTTGTTGGTATTTATTGAAACTTTCTTTTCACTAACTGGCCTCATTAGGCAGGCAAAGACTTGAGAGTAAGCAAAAAGACGAGCGAGATATGCTGTTTGCTTTCAAAGTTTTCCCTTATAAGGAGTTTTTCGTTAAAACTTAGATTAGCAATAGCCTAAAGGAGCATAATAACATATACTTATTGACAAAGTTATCTTGATAAAATATTTAGAAAACGTTAGTAACATCCAACAAAAAAATGACTGAGGCGAACACCCCCGCGCCACACACTTCACACATGGGTCTCGATTATTTCAGTTGTTAGTAACCCATTCATACTTTATCATTTTAAATCATTGACTCTGCACATCGTCAGCATTGCCTGGTCTGATATTATAAACATTTGTTGTGACAATGTTGTAATGACCTTCATCATGTGTAATTATAGTCTATCTAAAATGGTAATGCTTTGCCATGTCGACTCTGCAGTGACCCTTATCACAGGTAACTAACCAGGTAAGGATACAGCGGGTATGACGAGGAGGAAGCATTTCAGCCAATAGAAACCCAGTCAGGTTAGTATCTTAAATGTTTTTAAAAAAAATTAATTATTGATAGGTTACTTACCTAAAACTCACTTACCAATAGATTAACCATATGGTATCTAAAGAACTTAAGATATCCAATTTAGCGTTACTGGGAGTAAAATAATTCAGGACGTGCAAAAATAAAAGATGTCAGGTTTGTGAACTAGTTTAATATATAGATATGACATGGGCTCTTCACAAAAGATTACACAATATCTTAATGTCAGTTAAGATTGGAATTATTTTAGATACAATAGAAATACACCCGTCGCCTTCACCTAATGCGGTCTACTTTACACACGTGTGCAGAATGCAATTCTTATACAATGTATAAACGTTAAGATCCATCATATCATAACAGTATCTACTGAAGTTAGATAAGTATTCTATATTTCAAGTATATATGTATATAAATGAAAATTGGTGATTAAGTCATTGTCGAATTACAATAAAATATTTTTTGCATTTTTTGTCTGTATACGAATCTATTTCAGTATATTTAGTTAAATAAATGTCTGTATTTTATCAACATATGCAGCTGAAGACTATCTGGTATCGAAGGTTTTCCCACTATCTAACAGTCTCAGACCTTGATCGCCTGTTTATTGATTTTTCCTACACAGCTGGTCGGTGCTGCTACACTGTCGGAACCGTATTGATACTCCGCTGGACAGTATTGTCCACAGACTTTAAAATCCGGAAGGAGATGTCTTCCCCGCTTCATTACAATGTACGTCTCAGATGTAATCATAAGCTTGAAAAAAAAACTGTTTGTCTTGCAGATCGAAATACTTCCCGTGATGTACTTATAAAGATATTATAATAGAATGAGCTGTAATTCCTCTTGACCAACAAGATGTTTTAATCATGCATTATCTAAACGTTTTTATATTTAGGCTTTAAGACGATTGTTAAGTTGACGATGCTTTGTAAATCCTTTAAAAAAACCTAATGTCTGGTATCAAATTAGCACTTTCTTAAGGCGGTGGTAGAGCCATTGTCCCTGTGGTCAATTAGGAGATACCTCATACGAAACTCCAGAGGAGTGACAGCGCGCTTTTTCTCCCTCTCAACTTCACACTACCTATCTCGAATTCCGTTCTGTATCCCTACAAATTGTCTACGTGTTGTCCGTGCCTGATCGAGTGTAACCCTGGTCAAGTGTAAGGAAACCCATTAGTTCTATGCCGTTGTTGTCATCAAGTATCATTTAACCCTAAAACGTATTGTAAAATTTAAAGGTCTTTGTAGCTAATGTAAAAACAGTTTACCCTATTTATAACAAGTTTCTTTGCATTGAAACGATTTTTTCACAATTCATAAAAAACGAAACAAAACCAGGGAAGGGCTTGGTCCGATTGTCATCGGCTGTTCTCCCATCGCATTCTTCCGCCTGCTCCACTAGCATACTTTTACACAATCAAAATAACATTATCTGATTGGTTACTTATGAGACCAATAAAATAAACAAAAAAAATGTAAACAATTATCAATTCACAGAGAAAATGTGTGATCGAATGATTTCTGGATTGTCTGATAACAACGAACAGGTTACACAGTAATGATCCATAGCGGCCAGACCCTTTGTTTCTCTAATCGATGTATTTTTTTGATAAACCATAATGAGATAAGAAATCTGTACTGTCTGAAAAAAATGTCCTTTTTTCGTGAGATACTTTGCGTTGACCTTGAGATATGAGATATCGGAAGTTGAAACAGAAATTCATACACTAGCTCTGAAATATATTTTGCAAAGACAATTGCATAAATAATTCATATTTAAGCCACCGCCGAGTCCCAGAAGGACGAAACAGCTGTAAGATAAACATTTTACATTTTTTGGCACCTGATTTATCCGTTATAATCAGGAATTAAAGTGGTTTTTTTTCTTTTTTATTTGTGTGTCATGTTTTTAAACAACTTATTATGCGATATCGAATTTCGTTCAATTTTCAATTAATAGTATCAGGCAAATCTCACATTTCAATTTGATGTGATTTATATATCATATACGAATACGAATTTAAAAGAAATAAACTGAAATTATATATTTTTTCCCAATACGATTAATCTTCCAATTTAAATGCATTTACTCTTAACAACAGACACCGCTTTAATATTTATCCTTCTTAATATAGCAGGCATGAAATTCATTTATTTTATATTTTCTTTGATATAATACTTATTCAAATATATAAACAATTTTAGTTTCTTTGATTTTAATTATATGATAATTTGTCATCATCATTAACTAACAACTCTGGGTAAAGTTTAACAGTAGCGCCTTTTAAGTAATTAATGATTTAATTGTTTTTTAATTTCCGAACTTTATCAAATAAATAACTAAAACCTTCCTCAAACTTCATGACAGTTTGCGCCATACATTAACTAAAAATATCAATATATTTCCATGGAAAATAAATAAGAAAACAGGAAACTTACCCTGCATATGTTCCCGTTTGAGTTCTGCCCCTTCGACGACTGGAGGAGTGGATGCTGTACAATCTATTGCGTCATGCCTTGTTTCGGCTGCAGTGGCTGCGGATTCCACGATATGGCGCGGTTGGTGTGCTGCCTCACTGGGTTTCAGGCCAAGGTTCTCTATATGTTCCTCCTGTTGCGCTTGCAGCTCTTCCTTCTCCTTTTGTTCCAGTTGCTGCTGCTGCTTCTTGAGGTACTTTCGAACAAGGAAAGACTTCGGCATATTGCCACGTTAAATGTTAAATCTCCGATGCAAATGTCACTTCCTCCGAAGATAAATCACATCATTTCCTTTTGTTGTTGTTAAAAAACGTTTTTTCCTATAGATAAAACTATAAAACAAGCTAGTAATATTTGTAAATAAAAGTTAAAAGTATATTCCCCTTCAGAAGAGATGATGTTACCCGATGTCTTGTGTTGACAGATATGACCAGCCACCCGGTATACTAGCTGCTAAGTAGTGGAGCGATGAGGCCAGTACTCGTCCTTATGACTGATTTATAACACTGTACAAATAGAATGAGTGAGGGCTGCTTTAAAACTGTTTCTAGTTGAGGAAAGAGCTTGGTAACGGTATGGTTGTCACCTTGTATGGGGCGCTAGTGTATGGGGACCAGTAGCGCGTGACGTCGGATCGTAGATTCATTGAGAAAAACTTGTTATCAATGCGTGCGCATCTACCTGACAAAATTATTTACTGACGAATGATGCGGACCTCGGGTACATGCCTAGTCAGCTTAAAAGTCTTCTAATCAAACAAAACTGTAATAATTTAGGCTATCAAAATTCAAAATACATATTCTCGAAGGTTATTTTAAGACACTTGAATATATTCTTTACCGAAAGTGGTGTTTTATTAACGTGTAAAACTTCTGTGGTCCACCGGATAGGTTAGAAAGTTCACCTACGGCACATGAGTGAAACGGGGATAACGTACCCTAGTGGGATGTTCTGTTAAAGGGGTGAAATTTAATGTAAGACACCAACCTCATCCTTCAACAGGTTTAAAGAGGTGGACTGGAATGTGAGAGGACTGTTTAGCTGAGAAGGGACGTATGATATTCAGGTTTTTGGAATTTTAAAAAAGCATACGCATATTTGTTGTGTTTGTAACAACTAGAGAGGTGTTAAATATGCAAATTAACGTAGGTAAAATTACACCTGATATCACCTGTGTTTACATGATGTACTTATATATTTTCACAAAGTTAAGCTTCAATATTTACCCGTTACTTTACCAAAGGACATTAATGGTTTTTTTTTTAAATTATCATCTCTCCCACAATATCAATATATATCTTCATATATCATTCAAATTTTCAGCTTCCATAGCAAGATCGTAGCTGTATAAAGCATCTTATTTGGATAGTTTTTAACGGTCGTGTTATAAGTATAACTCTTAGTTTTTATAGATACGGAGTAAAGAAGAAATCCGTTTTCCCCGATTATCCGAATTTTCAATCAGGCCAACCTGACCATGTTTCCATATTTACTTAAGTATTGTGCGATCAACTACCTGGCAGAACGATTACCGGGTCATTTGTATTCTCTGACATGTATTTGGTCCAGATTAATTGTGCTTTACTGACGAGTCCTAGAAGGACCAAACAACTGTATGGTGTCCCTAACGTCACTGACGAGGCCTAGAAGGACGAAACAACTGCATGGTGTCCCTAACGTCACTGACGAATCTAGGACGAAACAACTGTATGGTGACCCTAACGTCACTGTCGAATCTAGAAGGACGAAATAGCTGTATGATGTCCCTAATATCACTGACGAGTCCTAGAAGGATGAAACAGCTGCATGGTGTCCCTAACATCATTAACGAGTCCTAGAAGAAGGACGAAACAGCTGTATGGTGTCCCTTACATCACTGCCGAGTCCTAGAAGGACGAAACAGCTGTATGGTGTCCCTAACATCACTGACGAGTCCTAGAAGGACGAAACAGCTGTATGGTGTCCATAACGTCACTAACGAGTCCTAGAAGGACGGAACAGCTGTATGGTGCCCCTAACGCCACTGACGAGTCATAGAAGGACGAAAAAACTGTATGGTGCGTGGTGCCGTTTAATTCATTTTGGCCTTACTGTCTCGAAATCTCTTTTTTTGAAAGGTGCTGACATCTGTATGTCTTTTGTACAATAATTCAATTGATAATGATATTCACTGCGGAGTTTGTTTTTAATTATTATGTTTTATTATTATTATTATGACAGAATTGTTGTTTCGTTTATCATTATACACGTATGGATTCTAAGTAGATGTTTCAGGTGACAAGATATGTATCCGGTGATGTAAGCATATTGTTGATATTCCCTACCGGTGATTACCAAGTAATTGAGATACTTCCTTTGAAATTCACAGCGTTAAATTCGTCATACATACCTATATATACAAACCTCCAGTTGATAGACTACCTACGCGTAGACAGCGCATAACACACCACATGTTTTCATTATCCAAACGATTGGAGATCAATAATAGTATAGGTAGTTTAAATAAGGCAATTTACAAATGGCTGAGTATCTGTCCTTTAATCTCTGTGATACTCTAGATCATTAAATGTCTTCATTCATGTCTTTTCGTATGACACATATTGGAAGCAATTTGAACCATAATTTGTCTTAATTACCAAACTGTGAAATATATTTATTGGGTAATATTTAAATCCACAATCAATATCCGATACATATACAATAATCTATTTGAGGTTTTAAAAAGCTCAGAAAAAATATCAATAATATTCACGCTACCTAACAGTACCAAGTAACACAGAGACTACGCCGTGATGGCTGTGATCGGTTATCAGTAGGTCATATGATTTTCGTATTGTATCTTGTAAGCGTGCATGAGATGCTCACAAAGTAATTTAATGTTTCTTGACGTCAATTTCTTTTCCTTCAGTTTTCTTCACTTGGGGTATGTGTTACTTTTAAATAATGAAAATGTGGGTTTTTTTTATTGGTAACTAAAAATTTCTTTAGTTTTGTTTCCATGTCCTCCCGACAGAAACAAAGGTCATAAGTCCTCCCGACAGTTACAAACAAATGTCATAAGTCCTCCCGACAGCTTCAAAGGTCATATGTCTTCCCAACAGCTACAAAGGTCATAAGTCTTCGCGACAGTAAGAAAGGTCATAAGTGCTCCCGACAGAAACAAAGGTCATATATTTTCCCGACAGCTACAAAGGTCATAAGTCCTCCCGACAGCTACAAAGGTCATAAGTCCTCCCGACAGCTACAAAGGTCATATATTTTCCCGACAGCTACAAAGGTCATAAGTCCTCCCGACAGCTACAAAGGTCATAAGTCCTCCCGACAGCTACAAAGGTCATAAGTCCTCCCGACAGCTACAAAGGTCATATGTTTACCCGACATCTATAAAGGTCATAAGTCCTCCCGACAGCTACAAAGGTCATATATTTTCCCGACAGCTACAAAGGTCATAAGTCCTCCCGACAGCTACAAAGGTCATATGTTTACCCGACATCTATAAAGGTCATAAGTCCTCCCGACAGCTACAAAGGTCATATATTTTCCCGACAGCTACAAAGGTCATAAGTCCTCCCGACAGCTACAAAGGTCATATGTTTACCCGACAGCTATAAAGGTCGTAAAATAAAGATATTTAGAATGCCTGGCACATGTCAATATAATGTGACCGCGTGTGATGTCTTGTTACAGTATGCACATTAAGACATTTCAATGTGGTGAAACTTTGAATCATTAATATGATCGTATCTGTGTGTAGGACACAAATGTCGTTAGATATGGTTCATAAACCTACCTGATATTTTGAAGAGGTTACTTAGTAAATAAAATTATGATGGGCATGTACGCCAATCAGAATTTATCATGATTTAGCAAATTGTTTTTGTTACATCAGAAGTGAAATTGATCGGATATGTATTTTGATTGATCTACTTAAAACGTTTCTTCTCTCAAAACGTTTCTTTTTTTCATATCTTTACATTTAAGTCAGAAATCAATGTCCGATACATGTCAATCTATTTTAGTTTTAGAAACAAAAAAACAAAAACAAAAACAAAAACAAAAAATCTCGACACAATAACATTACATCACGCTACATAACAATACCGTTCAACAGACACTAGGCCGTGATTACTACGGCCAGTTATCAATACAGAATAGTGCACATCCATTTTGGATTCAAATGAATTCATCAGATGTTACAACATGCGGGCATAGCACTTTAATTTTCTTTACGCCATTTTCATTTCCTTCATGTTTTGGGGGTGTTTGATTAGGAAAATGTAGTTATGTTATTAAAAACTAAACATTAAAATTGCTTTGTTTCAAAGTCCTGCTAACAGCTACAACGATCGTGAGTTTTGCCAATAAGGTAATACATGTACGTCCTGAAATTAGCTACAAATATAAAAAAAAAATGTCTTAAGCCCTTCCAGTGTCTACGAAGACTATAAGTCTTCCTAGATCTAGAAAGGCTATAAGCTCTTCAAATATCTACAAAAGTCAGGCGCCCTTTCAGTATTTACAAATGTTACAATTCTCTCAACAATGTATTGACTAATGGAGACTTGTTAAAATCAGTATCAATATGTAGAAACTTAAACTCGATAAATGGCGACTTGTTAAAATCAGTAATAATATGTAGAAACTTTAACTCGATAAATGGCGACTTGTTACATTAATGTATAATCAGTAGTGTGGAATAGTTTCCTGAGCGGAAAATCGAGGTTTTTTTTAAATAGGGAGAATCGTTTTAAAATAGCACCTAAATTTAATGAATTAAACTTCTGGAGCAAGCAGTATCCCAATAGGACTGCAGCCATGATTTGTACTAAGAATGGTACAGGAAGACTTTTATATACAGGCTTAGTTAAACAACCACTCGGGTCAGCAGTAAAAGGTTGTTTATAAGGATTCCTAGGATATCCAATATAAATGGGGTTTATCTATCTCACTATCTGGAATTTTGAAAGATTGCTAGACTGAAGCATTATTAGTCAGTAATTCGTCTTTACTAAAACAGGCCTTGTGAAGGTAGGGTTACAAACAAGCCAAACAGTAAACATAATACTTTTTACAGACGAGTTTCAAAGTATTAGATGTCTTCTCAGGCATAATCTGCGATCTTGAAATGCATATTCCATTTAATGGAATAAATCATTACATAGATATATATCTGTATTATACAGCATGTCATGATACTAAAAATGCGGTTGCTACGGTGCATCGTACAATAGGTAAACAAACGAATTGTAAACAAACAATAACGGTAATAACAAGCACCTGTTAGGGACGAATATGTATAATATTGTAATAACGGTTACAATTACATATCCATATATGTTAGATGAAAGATACTGCTATTATAGCGGTGTTTATATTTAAATACTAACGTATTATAAAATGCTCTATTGGATTCGATATATTATGTTTGGTCGTGTCCTATTAGCATATATATTTACTGCACGAGACGCTTAAATTTGTGATTTTGGAGGCGTAAACACATCTTAATGAAACAGTGAGAGATGAATAATAATAAATATATTAAGTCTCTTTACTCCAGTCACTACTAGCCTGGTTGCACAATATCCCAATTCCGTTAATCAGGCCGCAATTAATACCGAGTGCAATCACTGCTTATACTCTAGTCACCACTGATATCAGGTACAACTGCCATGCCTTGCTACTATAGCCGCCTCTTATATGAAGTACAACTACCCTGCCTTGTTACTATAGCCACCACTTATATGAAGTACAACTACCATGCCTTGTTACTATAGCCACTGCTTATAAGAAATACAACGCCCATGCCTTACTACTATAGTCACCGCTTATATGAAGTACAACTACCATGTCTTGTTACTATAGCCACCACTTATATGAAGTACAACTACCATGCCTTGTTACTATAGCCACCGCTTATATGAAGTACAACTACCATGCCTTGTTACTATAGCCGCCACTTATATGAAGTACAACTACCATACCTTGTTACTATAGCCACCGTTATTATTTACTGATATTTAATGATAAATTTCTGGTACAGGATATAGTTCTTCCTCTATACCAGACTCGGTACATGGTAATTGTTATAATAATTTGTGAATATAACGACACTACAGTTCATAAACTGGCCTTGAAATTGTAGAATAAATCAATGTTTTTCCATTGTTTATTCAGTTCATTTTTGAAATAATTAAAACTATTAGCACACAGTACACTTTCTGGTAGGCCATTCCACAATTTACAGTTCGTAGTAAAAAACTATTTTTCCTCTGCATACGTGACTACTTTTGAGGGTGTATTTTCGATGAATTTCCTCTGTTTCCAGACCGATTTGAAACATTTCCACATAACTTCAAAAATCAGGTTACCGCGCGATCGTATTTTCCATGATTTATTTTATATAGTTCGATCATATCTCCTCGCTGTCTTCTGAATGATAATGTTGGTAAACTCAGGCACTTCCCTCTTTCTGGATATGGCTGATGTTTTACTTCGGCAACCAGTTTTGTTGCCCTTCTCTGAACACCTTCGATTTTTGATTATGAAGCTCGACTACCCCGTGTTGTTACTTCAACCACCGCTATTATGACGTTCAACCACACTGCCTTGTTACTATCATAGCCACCAGTGATATGAAGGAGGAGACGGAATCGGCTGGATTATCAACTGAAGATGAAGTCTTTGGATTATCTACGGAGAGGTAATCGGGTGGATTATCAACTGAGGATGAAGTCATTGGATTATCTACGAAGAGGTAATCGGGTGGATTATCAACTGAGAATGAAGTCATTGGATTATCTACGGAGAGGTAATCGGGTGGATTATCAACTGAGGATGAAGTCATTGGATTATCTACAGAGAGATAATCGGCTGGATTATCAACTGAGGATGAAATCATTGGATTATCTACGGAGAGGTAATCGGGTGGATTATCAACTGAGGATGAAGTCATTGGATTATCTACGGAGAAGTAATCGGCTGGATTATCAACTGAAGATGAAGTCATTGGATTATCTACGGAGAGGTATTCGGCTGGGTTATCAACTGAGGATGAAGTCATTGGATTATCTACGAAGAAAGTATTGGCTGGGTTATCAACTGAGAAGGATGAAGTCATTGGATTATCTACGGAGAGGTAATCGGCTGGATTATCAACTGAGGATGAAGTCATTGGATTATCTACGGAGAGATAATCGGCTGGATTATCAACTGAGGATGAAGTCATTGGATTATCTACGGAGAGGTAATCGGCTGGATTATCAACAGAGGATGAAGTCATTGGATTATCTACAGAGAAAGTATTGGCTGGGTTATCAACTGAGGATGAAGTCATTGGATTATCTACAGAGAGGTAATCGGGTGGATTGTCAACTGAGGATGAAGTCATTGGATTATCTACAGAGAAAATATTGGCTGGGTTATCAACTGAGGATGAAGTCATTGGATTATCTACAGAGAAAGTATTGGCTGGATTATCAACTGAGGATGAAGTCATTTGATTATCTACAGAGAAAGTATTGGCTGGGTTATCAACTGAGGATGAAGTCATTTGATTATCTACAGAGAAAGTATTGGCTGGGTTATCAACTGAGGATGAAGTCATTTGATTATCTACAGAGAAAGTATTGGCTGGGTTATCAACTGAGGATGAAGTCATTTGATTATCTATAGAGAAAGTATTGGCTGGGTTATCAACTGAGGATGAAGTCATTGGATTATCTACAGAGAAGTAATTGGCTGGGTTATCAACTGAGAAGGAGGAAGTCATTGGATTATCTACAGAGAAAGTATTGGCTGGGTTATCAACTGAGGATGAAGTCATTAGATTATCTACGGAGAGGTAATCGGCTGGATTATCAACTGAGGATGAAGTCATTAGATTATCTACAGAGAAGTAATTGGCTGGGTTATCAACTGAGAAGAAGGAAGTCATTGGATTATCTACAGAGAAAGTATTGGCTGGGTTATCAACTGAGGATGAAGTCATTGGATTATCTACAGAGAAGTAATTGGCTGGGTTATCAACTGAGAAGGAGGAAGTCATTGGATTATCTACAGAGAAGTAATTGGCTGGGTTATCAACTGAGAAGGAGGAAGTCATTGGATTATCTACAGAGAAAGTATTGGCTGGGTTATCAACACAGAGAAAGTATTGGCTGGGTTATCAACTGAGGATGAAGTCATTGGATTATCTACAGAGAGGTAATTGGCTGGGTTATCAACTGAGGATGAAGTCATTAGATTATCTACGGAGAGGTAATCGGCTGGATTATCAACTGAGGATGAAGTCATTAGATTATCTACAGAGAAAGTATTGGCTGGATTATCAACTGAGGATGAAGTCATTGGATTATCTACAGAGAAAGTATTGGCTGGGTTATCAACTGAGGATGAAGTCATTAGATTATCTACAGAGAAAGTATTGGCTGGGTTATCAACTGAGGATGAAGTCATTGGATTATCTACGGAGAGGTAATCGGCTGGATTATCAACTGAGGATGAAGTCATTGGATTATCTACGGAGAGGTAATCGGCTGGATTATCAACTGAGGATGAAGTCATTGGATTATCTACAGAGAAAGTATTGGCTGGGTTATCAACTGAGGATGAAGTCATTGGATTATCTACAGAGAAAGTATTGGCTGTGTTATCAACTGAGGATGAAGTCATTGGATTATCTACGGAGAGGTAATCGGCTGGATTATCAACTGAGGATAAAGTCATTGGATGAGGATGAAGTCATTGGATTATCTACAGAGAAAGTATTGGCTGGGTTATCAACTGAGGATGAAGTCATTGGATTATCTACAGAGAAAGTATTGGCTGGGTTATCAACTGAGGATGAAGTCATTGGATTATCTACAGAGAAAGTATTGGCTGGATTATCAACTGAGGATGAAGTCATTGGATTATCTACAGAGAAAGTATTGGCTGTGTTATAAACACAGAGAAAGTATTGGCTGTGTTATAAACACAGAGAAAGTATTGGCTGTGTTATAAACACAGAGAAAGTATTGGCTGGGTTATAAACACAGAGAAAGTATTGGCTGGGGTATCAACTGAGGATGAAGTCATTGGATTATCTACAGAGAAAGTATTGGCTGGGTTATCAACTGAGGATGAAGTCATTGGATTAAAGTATTGGCTGGGTTATCAACACAGAGAAAGTATTGGCTGTGTTATAAACACAGAGAAAGTATTGGCTGGGTTATCAACACAGAGAAAGTATTGGCTGGGTTATCAACACAGAGAAAGTATTGGCTGGGTTATCAACACAGAGAAAGTATTGGCTGGGTTATCAACACAGAGAAAGTATTGGCTGGGTTATAAACACAGAGAAAGTATTGGCTGGGTTATCAACACAGAGAAAGTATTGGCTGGGTTATCAACACAGAGAAAGTATTGGCTGGGTTATCAACACAGAGAAAGTATTGGCTGTGTTATAAACACAGAGAAAGTATTGGCTGGATTATCAACTGAGGATGAAGTCATTGGATTATCTACAGAGAAAGTATTGGCTGGGTTATCAACTGAGGATGAAGTCATTGGATTATCTACAGAGAAAGTATTGGCTGGGTTATCAACACAGAGAAAGTATTGGCTGTGTTATAAACACAGAGAAAGTATTGGCTGGATTATCAACTGAGGATGAAGTCATTGGATTATCTACAGAGAAAGTATTGGCTGGGTTATCAACTGAGGATGAAGTCATTGGATTATCTACAGAGAAAGTATTGGCTGGGTTATCAACTGAGGATGAAGTCATTGGATTATCTACAGAGAAAGTATTGGCTGGGTTATCAACTGAGGATGAAGTCATTGGATTATCTAGAGAAAGTATTGGCTGGGTTATCAACTGAGGATGAAGTCATTAGATTATCTACGGAGAGGTAATCGGCTGGATTATCAACTGAGGATGAAGTCATTAGATTATCTACAGAGAAGTTATTGGCTGGGTTATCAACTGAGAAGGAGGAAGTCATTGGATTATCTACAGAGAAAGTATTGGCTGGGTTATCAACTGAGGATGAAGTCATTGGATTATCTACAGAGAAGTAATTGGCTGGGTTATCAACTGAGAAGGAGGAAGTCATTGGATTATCTACAGAGAAGTAATTGGCTGGGTTATCAACTGAGAAGGAGGAAGTCATTGGATTATCTACAGAGAAAGTATTGGCTGGGTTATCAACACAGAGAAAGTATTGGCTGGGTTATCAACTGAGGATGAAGTCATTGGATTATCTACAGAGAGGTAATCGGGTGGATTGTCAACTGAGGATGAAGTCATTGGATTATCTACAGAGAAAATATTGGCTGGGTTATCAACTGAGGATGAAGTCATTGGATTATCTACAGAGAAAGTATTGGCTGGATTATCAACTGAGGATGAAGTCATTTGATTATCTACAGAGAAAGTATTGGCTGGGTTATCAACTGAGGATGAAGTCATTTGATTATCTACAGAGAAAGTATTGGCTGGGTTATCAACTGAGGATGAAGTCATTTGATTATCTACAGAGAAAGTATTGGCTGGGTTATCAACTGAGGATGAAGTCATTTGATTATCTATAGAGAAAGTATTGGCTGGGTTATCAACTGAGGATGAAGTCATTGGATTATCTACAGAGAAGTAATTGGCTGGGTTATCAACTGAGAAGGAGGAAGTCATTGGATTATCTACAGAGAAAGTATTGGCTGGGTTATCAACTGAGGATGAAGTCATTGGATTATCTACAGAGAAGTAATTGGCTGGGTTATCAACTGAGAAGGAGGAAGTCATTGGATTATCTACAGAGAAAGTATTGGCTGGGTTATCAACTGAGGATGAAGTCATTAGATTATCTACGGAGAGGTAATCGGCTGGATTATCAACTGAGGATGAAGTCATTAGATTATCTACAGAGAAGTAATTGGCTGGGTTATCAACTGAGAAGAGGGAAGTCATTGGATTATCTACAGAGAAAGTATTGGCTGGGTTATCAACTGAGGATGAAGTCATTGGATTATCTACAGAGAAGTAATTGGCTGGGTTATCAACTGAGAAGGAGGAAGTCATTGGATTATCTACAGAGAAGTAATTGGCTGGGTTATCAACTGAGAAGGAGGAAGTCATTGGATTATCTACAGAGAAAGTATTGGCTGGGTTATCAACACAGAGAAAGTATTGGCTGGGTTATCAACTGAGGATGAAGTCATTGGATTATCTACAGAGAGGTAATCGGGTGGATTGTCAACTGAGGATGAAGTCATTAGATTATCTACGGAGAGGTAATCGGCTGGATTATCAACTGAGGATGAAGTCATTAGATTATCTACAGAGAAAGTATTGGCTGGATTATCAACTGAGGATGAAGTCATTGGATTATCTACAGAGAAAGTATTGGCTGGGTTATCAACTGAGGATGAAGTCATTAGATTATCTACAGAGAAAGTATTGGCTGGGTTATCAACTGAGGATGAAGTCATTGGATTATCTACGGAGAGGTAATCGGCTGGATTATCAACTGAGGATGAAGTCATTGGATTATCTACGGAGAGGTAATCGGCTGGATTATCAACTGAGGATGAAGTCATTGGATTATCTACAGAGAAAGTATTGGCTGGGTTATCAACTGAGGATGAAGTCATTGGATTATCTACAGAGAAAGTATTGGCTGTGTTATCAACTGAGGATGAAGTCATTGGATTATCTACGGAGAGGTAATCGGCTGGATTATCAACTGAGGATAAAGTCATTGGATGAGGATGAAGTCATTGGATTTGGCTGGGTTATCAACTGAGGATGAAGTCATTGGATTATCTACAGAGAAAGTATTGGCTGGGTTATCAACTGAGGATGAAGTCATTGGATTATCTACAGAGAAAGTATTGGCTGGGTTATCAACTGAGGATGAAGTCATTGGATTATCTACAGAGAAAGTATTGGCTGTGTTATAAACACAGAGAAAGTATTGGCTGTGTTATAAACACAGAGAAAGTATTGGCTGTGTTATAAACACAGAGAAAGTATTGGCTGGGTTATCAACTGAGGATGAAGTCATTGGATTATCTACAGAGAAAGTATTGGCTGGGTTATCAACTGAGGATGAAGTCATTGGATTATCTACAGAGAAAGTATTGGCTGGGTTATCAACTGAGGATGAAGTCATTGGATTAAAGTATTGGCTGGGTTATCAACACAGAGAAAGTATTGGCTGTGTTATAAACACAGAGAAAGTATTGGCTGGGTTATCAACACAGAGAAAGTATTGGCTGGGTTATCAACACAGAGAAAGTATTGGCTGGGTTATCAACACAGAGAAAGTATTGGCTGGGTTATCAACACAGAGAAAGTATTGGCTGGGTTATAAACACAGAGAAAGTATTGGCTGGGTTATCAACACAGAGAAAGTATTGGCTGGGTTATCAACACAGAGAAAGTATTGGCTGGGTTATCAACACAGAGAAAGTATTGGCTGTGTTATAAACACAGAGAAAGTATTGGCTGGATTATCAACTGAGGATGAAGTCATTGGATTATCTACAGAGAAAGTATTGGCTGGGTTATCAACTGAGGATGAAGTCATTGGATTATCTACAGAGAAAGTATTGGCTGGGTTATCAACACAGAGAAAGTATTGGCTGTGTTATAAACACAGAGAAAGTATTGGCTGGATTATCAACTGAGGATGAAGTCATTGGATTATCTACAGAGAAAGTATTGGCTGGGTTATCAACTGAGGATGAAGTCATTGGATTATCTACAGAGAAAGTATTGGCTGGGTTATCAACTGAGGATGAAGTCATTGGATTATCTACAGAGAAAGTATTGGCTGGGTTATCAACTGAGGATGAAGTCATTGGATTATCTAGAGAAAGTATTGGCTGGGTTATCAACGTAGAAGGAAGAAGTCTGTGGATAACCTACAGAGAAGTAATCGACTGGATTCCGTTGAGAAGAGAATCGACTGGGTTATCTCTTGAGAAAGGAAGTGAAGTGATTTTCTATATATATAGAGTATAAGTGGCAAGACAGCTCAACGAGGAGCTTCCTACTCAGAAAGAAGATACGGGGATTACAAAGCTATCAGGAAGTGCTGATGTCATTTTTACGGTCAAATGTTTTATCATGACGTCATACTCATTAGGCACTTGAATGTTGAGTATAAGACAGAATAAAAAAGTGGTGTTGAACAGTTTACCAATGAAGGTTTCTTAATATGCATTCTTGTATTTTAATTTCACGTTCAGTATTAAAGAAAATATAAACAAACGCGTGGAAATAGTGCAGTGTTTTCCCCTACAGATAGTTTTACGGTATAAGAATATTTGGCTGACTATGTGTGTGATCTCGCTATTGACAAGAAAAAAAAATCATAATTTCAAATTTTGCTCTCGTAAAACAATCATCATTAGATGCTATGTAAAACTGTCCTTACATGTACATTACAGTTCAGAAATATGTTTTGGTTTGAAGGTACATGTAGAGATGTTGGTAAATTAGTACACCTGTCCAAGAACTAGTATCTTTGTGTTAAGTTGAAGCTTGTGACGTTATTAACTTATCATTAGCTGTAGATTGTAAAAATAAATACCATGTAAAAACCAGTATATATGATGGGTATTGAACAGTTCATTAAACATATTGATTCTAATTGTATTAGCAATGAAAAGGCATGTTCAAACACAATGGTGATGACAAGGACAATTACGTTCAAAATGCAATTTAAAATGAATTTTTAAATGTTTCTATTTTGAAGCACTTGTAATATATCATGAATGGAAGTACATTTATATTTCCTGCTTCTGTTATGCCAACTGATGATACGGGAGTTTGTAAAATCGGCTTTGTGTAATACCCCTCAGTGAGGAAACACGTGAAATTATATCAACAATGGACATTTCTTGATATGATGTAACAAAAATTCTGGCTTATATCAACAAGTGATGTTCTTTTGTGGATTCTGGTTATAATTAATCAGATACATGTGCACGTACCCTTCCCCGCACAAACACAAATGTGCACATTCAAGTGAATCATGAAGCATCACAAGCATGTGCAAAGTAATAAATCTCACTTCTCAGCTCATCAGTGACATCACATAAACTCAAACCATAAAGGACGAAATCAGTCCACATTGGGTATCGTCCTTCATCGCAAGAGTCATGATTTATTTTAGCAAAGTTGACTTCACAAAAAAATGACAAAAACTTCATTCAAATACGTGCAAGAGGCAAAGACTGTGTGCTTACCTCACATAAACAAAATTTTGTTTCCAAATCCAATGCTTTGATGGGAATTGTATTTTCATTTTGTATATTTAATACTTTTATGACCAGAAGTATCAGATGTTTTTAAGTCTCCTATATATAACAGATTTTCGTGATGATTCCGTTTCGTGACGGGTCATGTTTAAGTACAAGTCATAGTCTGGTTAGTTTACTGCTACTGCTGTATTATAATTATATAATTAATTCTATGCTTCGTCTAGTAGATTCATTAAAGATAAGATTAGATCCGATATCGATAAGTGATTACCTGATTTTTTATTTGTTGTTGTTTTTTTTGTTTTTTGTTTTTTTACATCTTCAATTCTTATTGCGAATATCAATGTCTGCGAAAAGAAAAGAAAATCAGTATAATAAATATACAAAGAAAACAAAAAATGTAAAATGTGGCAGACATTGCATGTACACCATTACCAGCAGAATATTTGAAGAAACAAATTTCCTATAATTCAAGCTAACTGTCGTAACACTGACTGGGTCCAAACATATAGAGTAACTGTCCCACTTATTATCGTACAAGGCACGACCCTAAATCACATCGTCACTCGTAAACAATCGCAAACCTGATATACTATATCATACGGAGAAAGTGGGGAAAGCAGCGCCGTATCTACTGTCACCAGTCACGTCACCAAGTCACGGGTACCCGGGGACGACCAGCATGTATTTACAGTATCAAAAGATGTGGAGACGGTGAAGGTAGGATTATACACTAATATAGTGTCGAGGTTAGGACACCACATGAGGAGGTATCGGGAGGTGGGAAACAGAAACACGTGTTTGGAGATAGGATAGGGACATGGGGAAAGATGATGTATCGGGAGGTGGGAAACAGATACACGTGTTTGGAGATAGGATAGGGACATGGGGAAAGATGATGTATAGGAAATGTCATGGCGACAATAATATTCCTAAGGATACCTTACTCGACTGAACTAAATATTGGATAAACCAAAAAATAACTTAGTACACGAATGAGGATTAATACCATCATCCAGTCTGGGTGGATAGGTGGGTAGGGATCTCCTAGATTGGCTGGATCTCCTAAACGCTTATGGCATGTTCTGCTGCCCTAGCAACAAGAAATGATGAAAATTAGGTAGACATTATCACTTTAATTTCAGCATAGTTCAGGGGAAGCCTTTCTGAAGTGAAGTTTTAATAAATAGTTGTATTTGACTAGCGGTTACAAGGCTGTCCATACCGTGCATTTACTCGTCCATCTGTAAGTAATCTCCCATCACTTACATACTAACACATAGACATAACACATAACGACACCTACTCGTAAGTATCTAACTAACTTCCCTGTGTCATTCCCACACAAAAAAAAAAAAGAAGAAGAAAAAAGGAATTAAAAAGCGCAGTATACTTTCACTAAAGCCAATCCATGGTTCAGACTTCATTTTCGAAAAAGTCCGTTAACCAATGAGATACTTCATACTCCGACTTCTAGACACTAACCACCTTCTACAAAGGCAGACACTGACTCTAGTTCTATGCAGAAGACCAGAAGACACTGACTTTATTTCTACACAGGTAAGCGTTGACTCTACTTCTACATAAGGGTGAGTTGCATCAAAGTCCATCCTAAGAGGACGTAAGGGGAGGGTAAGGGATGGGAGAGGGGAGAGAGTAAGGGGATGGGAGAGGTGATATATAACTGACGTAAGGGGAGAGTAAGGGATGGGAGAGGGGAGAGAGTAAGGGGAGGGTAAGGGATGGGAGAGGGGAGAGAGTAAGGGGAGGGTAAGGGATGGGAGAGGGGAGAGAGTAAGGGGAGGGTAACGGATGGGAGAGAGTAAGGGGATGGGAGAGAGTAAGGGGATGGGAGAGGGGATATGTAGTTGACACAAGGGGGATGGGGAGAGCGGGGAGGGGGGGGGGGTAGGGGATGGGAATGGGGATGTGTAGTTGACACAAGGAGAAGGTAAGGAGTGGAAGAGGAGATATGTAACTGACGTAAGGGGAGGATAAGGGAATGGGAGAGGTGATATGTAAGTGCGTAAGGGGAGGATAAGGGAATGGGAGAGGGAATATGTAAGTGCGTAAGGGGAGAGTAAGGGGATGGGAGAGGTGATATGTAACTGACGTCAGGGGAGGGTAAGGGGATGGGAGAGGTGATATGTAACTGACGTTAGGGGAGAGTAATGGAATAGGAGAGGTGATAATATGTAACTGACGTTAGGGGAGGGGTGATATGTAACTGACGTAAGGGGAGAGTAAGGGAATGGGAGAGGTGATATGTAACTGACGTAAGGGGAGAGTAAGGGATGGGAGAGGTGATATGTAACTGAAGTAAGGGGAGAGTAATGGAATAGGAGAGGTGATAATATGTAACTGACGTTAGGGGAGGGGTGATATGTAACTGACGTAAGGGGAGAGTAAGGGAATGGGAGAGGTGATATGTAACTGACGTAAGGGGAGAGTAAGGGATGGGAGAGGTGATATGTAACTGACGTAAGGGGAGAGGTGATATGTAACTGACGTAAGGGGAGGGTAAGGGATGGGAGAGGTGATATGTAACTGATGTAAGGGGAGAGGTGATATGTAACTGATGTAAGGGGAGGGTAAGGGAATGGGAGAGGTGATATGTAACTGATGTAAGGGGAGGGTAAGGGAATGGGAGAGGTGATATGTAACTGACGTAAGGGGAGGGTAAGGGATGGGAGAGGTGATATGTAACTGACGTAAGGGGAGGGTAAGGGATGGGAGAGGTGATATGTAACTGACGTAAGGGGAGAGTAAGGGGATGGGAGAGGTGATATGTAACTGACGTAAGGGGAGGGTAAGGGGATGGGAGAGGTGATATGTAACTGACGTAAGGGGAGAGTAAGGGAATGGGAGAGGTGATATGTAACTGACGTAAGGGGAGGGTAAGGGGATGGGAGAGGGTGATATGTAACTGACGTTAGGGGAGTGTAATGGAATAGGAGAGGTGATAATATGTAACTGACGTTAGGGGAGGGGTGATATGTAACTGACGTAAGGGGAGAGTAAGGGATGGGAGAGGTGATATGTAACTGACGTAAGGGGAGAGTAAGGGATGGGAGAGGGGATATGTAACTGAAGTAAGGGGAGAGTAATGGAATAGGAGAGGTGATAATATGTAACTGACGTTAGGGGAGGGGTGATATGTAACTGACGTAAGGGGAGAGTAAGGGAATGGGAGAGGTGATATGTAACTGACGTAAGGGGAGAGTAAGGGATGGAGAGGTGATATGTAACTGACGTAAGGGGAGAGGTGATATGTAACTGACGTAAGGGGAGGGTAAGGGATGGGAGAGGTGATATGTAACTGATGTAAGGGGAGAGGTGATATGTAACTGATGTAAGGGGAGGGTAAGGGAATGGGAGAGGTGATATGTAACTGATGTAAGGGGAGGGTAAGGGAATGGGAGAGGTGATATGTAACTGATGTAAGGGGAGGGTAAGGGATGGGAGAGGTGATATGTAACTGATGTAAGGGGAGGGTAAGGGATGGGAGAGGTGATATGTAACTGACGTAAGGGGAGAGTAAGGGAATGGGAGAGGTGATATGTAACTGACGTAAGGGGAGGGTAAGGGAATGGGAGAGGTGATATGTAACTGACGTAAGGGGAGAGTAAGGGAATGGGAGAGGTGATATGTAACTGACGTCAGGGGAGAGTAAGGGGATGGGAGAGGTGATATGTAACTGACGTTAGGGGAGTGTAATGGAATAGGAGAGGTGATAATATGTAACTGACGTTAGGGGAGGGGTGATATGTAACTGACGTAAGGGGAGAGTAAGGGATGGGAGAGGTGATATGTAACTGACGTAAGGGGAGGGTAAGGGATGGGAGAGGTGATATGTAACTGAAGTAAGGGGAGAGTAATGGAATAGGAGAGGTGATAATATGTAACTGACGTTAGGGGAGGGGTGATATGTAACTGACGTAAGGGGAGAGTAAGGGAATGGGAGAGGTGATATGTAACTGACGTAAGGGGAGAGTAAGGGATGGGAGAGGTGATATGTAACTGACGTAAGGGGAGAGGTGATATGTAACTGACGTAAGGGGAGGGTAAGGGATGGGAGAGGTGATATGTAACTGATGTAAGGGGAGAGGTGATATGTAACTGATGTAAGGGGAGGGTAAGGGAATGGGAGAGGTGATATGTAACTGATGTAAGGGGAGGGTAAGGGAATGGGAGAGGTGATATGTAACTGATGTAAGGGGAGGGTAAGGGATGGGAGAGGTGATATGTAACTGATGTAAGGGGAGGGTAAGGGATGGGAGAGGTGATATGTAACTGACGTAAGGGGAGAGTAAGGGAATGGGAGAGGTGATATGTAACTGACGTAAGGGGAGGGTAAGGGAATGGGAGAGGTGATATGTAACTGACGTAAGGGGAGAGTAAGGGAATGGGAGAGGTGATATGTAACTGACGTAAGGGGAGGGTAAGGGGATGGGAGAGGTGATATGTAACTGACGTTAGGGGAGTGTAATGGAATAGGAGAGGTGATAATATGTAACTGACGTTAGGGGAGGGGTGATATGTAACTGACGTAAGGGGAGAGTAAGGGATGGGAGAGGTGATATGTAACTGACGTAAGGGGAGGGTAAGGGATGGGAGAGGTGATATGTAACTGACGTAAGGGGAGGGTAAGGGATGGGAGAGGTGATATGTAACTGATGTAAGGGGAAAGTAAGGGATGGGAGAGGTGATATGTAACTGATGTAAGGGGAGAGTAAGGGATGGGAGAGGTGATATGTAACTGACGTTAGGGGAGGGGTGATATGTAACTGACGTAACGGGAAAGTAAGGGATGGGAGAGGTGATATGTAACTGACGTTAGGGGAGAGTAAGGGAATGGGAGAGGTGATATGTAACTGACGTCAGGGGAGGGTAAGGGAATGGGAGAGGTGATATGTAACTGACGTTAGGGGAGGGTAAGGGATGGGAGAGGTGATATGTAACTGACGTTAGGGGAGGGTAGAGAACTATTGCTGGAATGATTCCCGATAGGACGGGGATTCCCGATAGAACGGGGTGTGTACCAACATCGTATCAACCTCACCATTCGCGCGCCTGATTAACTGGTCGGGCTCGGCTCTTACTGTTCCGAACAAGAGATGTACTTTGGGGTTACTAACTAGGATATAGCGTGATCAGATTTAAAAGAACCAAACCTTTTTGAAAATGACATTTCAAAAAATATCTGAAAATGTAATTACGGTTAAAAAAGTTTCTTTTGTCAAATTTAAATTAGTGTTTCCTAGTTGTTAAAAATCGTGAACGGCTAAAGATTTAATGTTTGAACACCCTGTAGTTGTCATCGTTTTGTCATATGTGAGTGACAGTGTTAAGACAGCTCCCGTGTACCTATCAGCGAAGTTTAATACTTACTGCAAAGGTTAATTTCATTGTAATTTGTATATCTTTCTTACTACAAGGTATCTTCAGTACAAAGTTTAGAATATTTTATAACATCCTCAAAAGCTAAACCTCAAAGCGAGGTATACATATAAATTGACAATCATTCGTCCTTACGGCGCCTGTTACAATGAAGGGCTGCCTCAATTTTGTGAAAAATGAACTTTTCCTATCTTATTAATCTTAAATAACACAGAGAAATCGTCTTCAGATACTCTCACTTTCATTAAATGCACTGTAAATTGCAGCTCAGTCAATGTTATGTATCATTAAAGCGAGTAATGTGTCTATTAAGGATGTTCGTCTCCAATTATCTACCACCCATGTACATACGGGATAGGTAAAGAGTTACAACAGGGGGGATAACTACACTGACTAGGTAGTCATGTATTTGTTTATCAACCTAATTATATATATGTAAATGGTAGGTTTATATCTATTATAAATGGATAAGTGTATACATGGCGCCAATAAGAAGGTGATATTATTTTAATTGCATTTGTAAAGAACTGACACATGTTCTGTATACAAACTGTAAACATATTTGAGATTGCATTAATTTTATTAGTGAATGATTACAGCTCGTCAGTAATGCGTGTCATAGTGAAACTGTTACCGTAACGAAAACACCTTTTTTGCAAAAAGAATATAAAGGTATGCACTGTCCTATCTGTTCCGTAATCAAATATACATCCGTGTCAACTTCACAGGTGAAAACTGAAATATGCGAACGTTTTATTGACATTCCGATTTATATAGCCAAGGTTTTAATTGGTAAGGCTGCAAAATTAATATGAAATACAATATCTTCTGAACACCAACAGTTCGACCGACAACAAGGAGAGCTGGTTACGGCGCTAACTTAAAACTGGGTATATATAATGATTGTATTAAAAACAGGTGAATCGAACGTATAGATTGATAAATAAAGAAACTGCATCATACAGTAGTGTCGTCCATCATACAGTGGTATCGTCCATCATACAGAGGTGTCGTCCATCAGACAGTAGTGTCGTCCATCATACTGAAGTG
This sequence comes from Pecten maximus, assembly GCF_902652985.1. NCBI lineage: Eukaryota > Metazoa > Mollusca > Bivalvia > Pectinida > Pectinidae > Pecten > Pecten maximus. The sequence goes on from NC_047020.1 coordinate 16,095,306, forward strand.
TCGTCCATCAGACAGTAGTGTCGTCCATCATACAGTAGTGTCGTCCATCATACAGAGGTGTCGCCCATCATACAGTAGTGTCGTCCATCATACAGTAGTGTCGCCCATCATACAGTAGTGTCGTCCATCATACAGTAGTGTCGTCCATCATACAGTGGTGTCGTCCATCATACAGTGGTGTCGTCCATCATACAGTGGTGTCGTCCATCACACAGTGGTGTCGCCCATCATACAGTAGTGTCGTCCATCACACAGTGATGTCATCCATCATACAGCAGTGTCGTCCATCATACAGTGGTGTCGTCCATCATACAGAAATGTCGTCCATCATACAGTAGTGTCGTCCATCATACAGTAGTGTCGTCCATCATACAGTAGTGTCGTCCATCATACAGTAGTGTCGTCCATCATACAGTAATGTCATCCATCATACAGTAGTGTCGTCTATCATACAGTAGTGTCGTCCATCATACAGAAGCGTCTTCCATCATACAGAAGTGTCTCCCATCATACAGTAGTGTCAACAATCATACAGTAGTGTCGTCCATCATTCAGTAGTGTCGCCCATCATACAGTAGTGTCACCCGTCATACAGTAGTGTCGCCCATCATACAGTAGTGTCGCCCATCATACAGTAGTGTCGTCCATCATACAGTAGTGTCGTCCATCATACAGTAGTGTCGTCCATCATACAGTAGTGTCGTCCATCATACAGTGGTGTCGTCCATCATACAGTGGTGTCGTCCATCATACAGTAGTGTCGTCCATCAGACAGTAGTGTCTTCCATCATACAGTAGTGTCGTCCATCATACAGTGGTGTCGTCCATCATACAGTGATGTCATCCATCATACAGTAGTGTCGTCCATCATACAGTAGTGTCGTCCATCATACAGTAGTGTCGTCCATCATACAGTAGTGTCGTCCATCATACAGTAGTGTCGTCCATCATACAGTGATGTCATCCATCATACAGTAGTGTCGTCCATCATACAGTAGTGTCGTCCATCATTCAGTAGTGTCGCCCATCATACAGTAGTGTCACCCGTCATAGATTAGTGTCGCCCATCATACAGTAGTGTCATCCATCATACAGTGGTGTCGTCCATCATACAGTGGTGTCGTCCATCATACAGTAGTGTCGTCCATCATACAGTAGTGTCGTCCATCATACAGTAGTGTCGTCCATCATACAGTAATGTCGTCCATCATACAGAAGTGTCGTCCATCAGACAGTAGTGTCGCCCATCATACAGTAGTGTCGTCCATTAACAGTGGTGTCGTCCATCATACAGTGGTGTCGTCCATCACACAGTGGTGTCGCCCATCATACAGTGGTGTCGTCCATCATACAGTAGTGTCGTCTATCATACAGTAGTGTCGTCCATCATACAGTGATGTCATCCATCATACAGTAGTGTCGTCCATCATACAGTGGTGTCGTCCATCATACAGAAATGTCGTCCATCATACAGTAGTGTCGTCCATCATACAGTAGTGTCGTCCATCATACAGTAGTGTCGCCCATCATACAGTAATGTCATCCATCATACAGTAGTGTCGTCTATCATACAGTAGTGTCGTCCATCATACAGAAGTGTCTTCCATCATACAGAAGTGTCTCCCATCATACAGTAGTGTCAACAATCATACAGTAGTGTCGTCCATCATTCAGTAGTGTCGCCCATCATACAGTAGTGTCACCCGTCATACAGTAGTGTCGTCCATCAGACAGTAGTCTCGTCCGTCATACAGTAGTGTCGTCCATCATACAGTAGTGTCGTCCATCATACAGTGGTGTCGTCCATCATACAGTAGTGTCGTCCATCATACAGTGGTGTCGTCCATCATACAGTGGTGTCGTCTATCATACTGAAGTGTCGTCCATCATACAGGGGTGTCGTCCATCATACAGTGATGTCATCCATCATACAGTAGTGTCGTCCATCATACAGTAGTGTCGTCCATCATACAGTAATGTCATCCATCATACAGTAGTGTCGCCCATCATACAGTAGTGTCGTCCATCATACAGTGATGTCATCCATCATACAGTAGTGTCGTCCATCATACAGTAGTGTCGTCCATCATTCGGTAGTGTCGCCCATCATACAGTAGTGTCACCCGTCATACAGTAATGTCGCCCATCATACAGAGGTGTCACCCATCATACAGTGGTGTCGTCCATCAGACAGTAGTGACGTCCATCATACAGTAGTGTCGTCCATCATACAGTAGTGTCGTCCATCATACAGTAATGTTGTCCATCATACAGAAGTGTCGTCCATCAGACAGTAGTGTCGCCCATCATACAGTAGTGTCGTCCATCATACAGTAGTGTCGTCCATCATACAGTGGTGTCGTCCATCATATAGTAGTGTCGTCCATCATACTGAAGTGTCGCCCATCATACAGTAGTGTCATCCATCATACAGTAGTGTCGTCCATCATACAGTGGTGTCGTCCATCATACAGTAGTGTCGTCCATCATACAGTAGTGTCGTCCATCATACAGTAGTGTCGTCCATCATACAGTAATGTCGTCCATCATACAGAAGTGTCGTCCATCAGACAGTAGTGTCGCCCATCATACAGTAGTGTCGTCCATCATACAGTAGTGTCGTCCATCATACAGTGGTGTCGTCCATCATACAGTGGTGTCGTTCATCATACAGTGGTGTCGTCCATCACACAGTGGTGTCGCCCATCATACAGTGGTGTCGTCCATCATACAGTAGTGTCGTCTATCATACAGTAGTGTCGTCCATCATAGAGAAGTGTCGTTCATCATACAGTGGTGTCGTCCACCATACAGTAGTGTCGTCCATCATACAGTAGTGTCAACAGTCATACAGTAGTGTCGTCCATCATTCAGTAGTGTCGCCCATCATACAGTAGTGTCACCCGTCATACAGTAGTGTCGTCCATCATACAGTAGTGTCGTCCGTCATACAGTAGTGTCGTCCTTCATACAGTGGTGTCGTCCATCATACAGAAGTGTCGCCCATCATACAGTAGTGTCGTCCATCATACAGTAGTGTCGTCCATCATACTGAAGTGTCGTCCATCATACAGTAGTGTCGTCCATCATACAGTAGTGTCGTCCATCACACAGTGGTGTCGTCCATCATACAGTGGTGTCGTCCATCATACAGAGGTGTCGTCCATCATACAGTAGTGTCGTCCATCATACAGTGGTGTCGTCCATCATACAGTAGTGTCGCCCATCATACAGTGGTGTCGTCCATCATACATAAGTGTCCTCCATCATACAGTGGTGTCATACTTCCTCCTCTGTCTCACAGACCAACATCATAGTGTTACGTCATACTTCATCCTCTGTCTCACAGACCAACATCATTGTGTTACGTCATACTTCCTCCTCTGTCTCACAGACTAACATCATAGTGATACGTCATACTTCCTCCTCTGTCTCACAGACCAACATCATTGTGTTACGTCATACTTCCTCCTCTGTCTCACAGACTAACATCATTGTGTGACGTCATACTTCCTCCTCTGTCTCACAGACTAACATCATAGTGTTACGTCATACTTCCTCCTCTGTCTCACAGACCAACATCATTGTGTTACGTCATACTTCCTCCTCTGTCTCACAGACCAACATCATAGTGTGACGTCATACTTCCTCCTCTATCTCACAGACTAACATCATAGCGTTACGTCATACTTCCTCCTCTGTCTCACAGACTAACATCATATTGTTACCTCATACTTCCTCCTCTGTCTCACAGACTAATATCATTGTGTTACGTCATACTTCCTCCTCTGTCTCACAGACCAACATCATAGTTATAAGTCATACTTCCTCCTCTGTCTCACAGACTAACATCATAGTGTTACGTCATACTTCCTCCTCTGTCTCACAGACCAACATCATTGTGTTACGTCATACTTCCTCCTCTGTCTCACAGACCAACATCATAGTGCTAAGTCATACTTCCTCCTCTGTCTCACAGACTAACATCACACTGATATGTCATACTTCCTCCTCTGTCTCACAGACCAGCATTATAGTGTTTATTATTTTACACCCACGGAGAACAGTTAACCTTAAATATTAGAGAGGGGTTTAACGAACAATTCTGCATGATTATAGACACAGGCAATATTCTACATCGCCTGGAAAATAAGATTCCAATGTTAATTATCAGTTCCATGTTTAAGCCCCTTTCACAACCTGTAACAATGATTTAGACAGGAGTCAATAAGGGATAACTAGCGACGTTACATGTCAGCAGCATGTGCGTGTGTACGTCTACGGAAAGATCAGTTACTGTTGCTATGCTGGTATCGATACCGTCTCCCTAACAAAGGTTACATGATAAATATTGTCCTTTAAAAAAAAGTGTATGTTCTTTTTTTAACGAAAGCATTCCTAGGTTTTGAGTTACCCTTCCTAATACTCAGATGTAAGGCCAGGTATCAACCAAACATTCATGATAATATTCAAAGTACGAAAGAATGCAACATGCCGCATCATGATGGCGATGTTATCGTAGTGCCCTCTATGTCTGTGTGTTATCGAAACATTATCTGTCTTCTTTTCTTTATGTTTTTGATAAATAAACACAGCACGTGATGAAGATATGGTCATAATACATTGGGCTTCGTTATGGATTGGGTTTTACGTTCATCACAATGGGAGACAGTTCACAAAGAACGGGATATAGGGATGATGGCTATAAAAAAAGGAAAAACGGAATAAATTTTCATCTCGAAACAATAAGTTTTAACCTTTTAGCCAACATAAAGAAAACAGTTATATTACAGCGAAGCCGCTTCACTACACTTCCATTGTGTGAGAGATACTATTTCCCGTTCCGGATAAATTATTTCCAAAGGGACCTTTCAAACTGCTATAGAGAATCCGTATAAGAAGGCGTGTATCGGATAACGAAGAAAACCGCGTCTATTATCACCAATCACGAGCCGCCATTGTGCCTTAACGCCCGATAGCTAATTTTGATGATTTTGAATTTATCTGAGGTGACGATCGAACGTCCCCTTGGTTTCGCTCGGCTACCTCCGTAAAACATTGACTGTTGATGTTCGTATCTCTTGCAGCTTCTCGTGCCATCTATACCAAAGATCACGAACTTGCCCTCTATCGGCGATATTTTGAAACAAGAGTTTAAAAACATTCGATAGTCTGGCCTAAAACGCTAACATAGTAACAGGACGGCTCGTGAAATCTTTTTAGTCATTAGAAAAATGTTAGGTTTTTAAGCATTAATTTGAGTGAAATTTTGAAAAATTTTGACAAACATAACATTCAATTAAACTGGTATTGTTCTCAATCGTTCTGAAAGTGTACAGGAAAATAGATTGGTCAGTATTTCCATTTGATTTGATCACTGAAAAATGAAGAAGTGAAACGTGAAACAGAACATGATTAATTAAGTTTTTGCTCCTACGTGCCGCAACAGATTTGATTTGGATAACGATACTGTTAATCTATTCGCCACATTGGTTATTGTATGCAAAAATATCAAAACTGATCAACATCAATTTTTTTCTCCTCTCTTTCTGTGTAGATATTTACCTAGGGAAAACCGAGTTTTAAAGGAATGCTTGAAGCATCGATTTTAAGCCAATTTAGAATGAGTTCGAGGTCAGCACTGATGTAAGAAAACATTCGCTACTCTAAACAACAAAGAGAAGTTATCCGCTGATCCTCCACACCATTCCATTCCCTCGCCTTGCTACTCCCCATCCCATTCCCTCCCCTCGCTACTCCTCATTCCATCCCCTCCCTTCGCTGCTCCCCATTCCATTCCCTCGCCTCGCTGCTCACTATTCCATTCCCTCCCCTCGCTACCTCCCATTTCATTCCCTCGCCTCGCTGCTCACCATTCCATTCCATTCCCTCGCTGCTCCCCATTCCATTCCCTCCCCTCGCTACTCCCCATTCCATTCCCTCGCCTCGTTGCTCCCAATTCCATTCCCTCGCCTCGCTGCTCACCATTCCATTCCCTCACCTCGCCACCTCCCATTCCATTCCCTCGCCTCGCTACTCCTCATTCCATTCCCTCGCCTCGCTGCTCACTATTCCATTCCCTCACCTCGCCACCTCCCATTCCATTCCCTCGCCTCGCTACTCCTCATTCCATTCCCTCGCCTCGCTGCTCACTATTCCATTCCCTCGCCTCGCTACTCCTCATTCCATTCCCTCGCCTCGCTGCTCACTATTCCATTCCCTTCCCTCGCTACTCCCCATTTCATTCCCTTCTCTCGCTACCTCCCATTTTATTCCCTCCCCTCGCTACCTCCCATTCCATTCTCTCCCCTCGCTGCTCACCATTCCATTCCCTCGCCTCGCTACTCCCCATTCCATTCCCTCGCCTCGCTACTCGCCATTCCATTCCCTCGCCTCGCTACTCCCCATTCCATTCCCTCGCCTCGCTGCTCACCATTCCATTCCCTCCCCTCGGACGTGCTCCCCCATTCCATCCCTCCCCTCGCTACTCCCCATTCCATTCCCTCCCCTCGCTACTCCCCATTCCATTCCCTCCCCTCGCTACTCCCCATTCCATTCCCTCGCCTCGCTACTCCCCATTCCATTCCCTCCCCTCGCTACTCCCCATTCCATTCCCTCCCCTCGCTACCTCCCATTCCATCCCCTCCCCTCGCTACTCCCCAGTTCATTCCCTCCCCTCACTACTCCCCATTCCATTCCCTTCCCTCGCTACTCCCCATTCCCTTCCCTTCCCTCGCTACTCACCATTCCATTCCCTCCCCTTCCATTCCCTCGCCTCGCTACTCCCCATTCCATTCCCTCCCCTCGTTGCTCCCATTCCATTCCCTCCCCTCGCTACTCCCATTCCATTCCTCCCCTCGCTACCTCCCATTCCATCCCCTCCCCTCGCTACTCCCCATTTCATTCCCTCCCCTCGCTACTCCCCATTCCATTCCCTCCCCTCGCTACTCCCATTCCATTCCCTCGCTGCTCACCATTCCATTCCCTCCCCTCGCTACTCCCCATTCCATTCCCTCCCCTCGCTACTCCCCATTCCATTCCCTCGTTGCTCCCATTCCATTCCCTCCCCTCGCTACTCCCCATTCCATTCCCTCCCCTCGCTACTCCCCATTCCATTCCCTCCCTCGCTACTCCCCATTCCATTCCCTTCCCTCGCTACTCCCCATTCCATTCCCTCCCTCGCTACTCCCCATTCCATTCCCTTCCCTCGCTGCTCACCATTCCATTCCCTCCCCTCGCTACTCCCCATTCCATTCCCTCCCCTCGCTACTCCCCATTCCATTCCCTCCCCTCGCTACTCACCATTCCATTCCCTCCCCTCGCTACTCCCCATTCCATTCCCTTCCCTCGCTACTCCCCATTCCATTCCCTTCCCTCGCTACTCACCATTCCATTCCCTCCCCTCGCTACTCACCATTCCATTCCCTCCCCTCGCTACTCCCCATTCCCTTCCCTTCCCTCGCTACTCCCCATTCCATTCCCTTCCCTCGCTACTCACCATTCCATTCCCTTCCCTCGCTACTCACCATTCCATTCCCTCCCCTCGCTACTCACCATTCCATTCCCTCCCCTCGCTACTCCCCATTCCATTCCCTCCCTTACAACACGTTTTAGTACAATCAGACATGTTCTCATCTGAAAAGTCAGAATTCGACCTTGTATTTTTTAAAAAGTTATTCACACAATTGTTCAGCATATCAATATGTGATCATTAAAGAATAACATAACATTTATTGAACCAAATCATGTGAAAAAGAGTTCATATTTGTACATTAATTGCATACTTTTGATTCAGTTTCCTCACTTCTCTTCCCGATATTTTGATAAGCTGTTAGACATTAAGATACGTACACATTGCAAGAAACTGCAAATAACAGCTGAAAGTGCTTTAAATGAGTTTCAATATGTTTGCAAGTGTTATTATTATTATTATTATTTTCTTTAACATTTTATAGCATTAACCGTTTTGAAACAAACAATAAATCAAAATAAATTTTCGTTAATACAGGTCAAAGTTCAAAATATCCTATGACAAAAGGAGTGGCTATAGGTCTTCCTTACATTCAGAGTCACAGAACCAATTCCGATAAATCCGACCCTTACCAAACAGATATGATAGCTATAGCAGGCTATGACAGTTTATCACGGAATACCGGGAAACATTAAATGTCCATTATCTCAAATGTGACTTTATATCCAATCTGTGTTTTGTCACGAAAATTTACGTTTTATACATGTTAAATCGATAGAGAAAACAAATCGTTTCTGATCCTTTCACACTACATTATACCTGTATTGGTTGTAATAGATAGGATACATGGTAATCTACCTGTATGTATTCCGCCTGATTAACCTGGATTAACCAGGCGAATGGCCTTGTTATTCCGCACGTGTTCCTGTTTGGTGTCCTGCGACAGGTACAAAAAAAATCGTAGACCGAAGGATGCATGTATAGACGGTCAGTGGACTGATACGTGTAGTGACGGTTAGTGGACCGATACGTGTAGTGACGGTTAGTGGACTGATACGTGTAGTGACGGTTAGTGGACCGATAGGTATAGTGACGGTAAGTGGACTGATACGTGTCGTGATGGTAAGTGGACTGATACGTGTAGTGACGGTTAGTGGACCGATAGGTATAGTGACGGTAAGTGGACTGATACGTGTCGTGATGGTTAGTGGACTGATACGTTTAGTGACGGTTAGTGGACCGATACGTGTAGTGACGGTAAGTGGACTGATACGTGTCGTGATGGTAAGTGGACTGATACGTGTAGTGACGGTTAGTGGACCGATACGTGTAGTGACGGTTAGTGGACTGATACGTGTAGTGACGGTTAGTGGACTGATACGTGTAGTGACGGTTAGTGGACCGATACGTGTAGTGACGGTTAGTGGACTGATATGTGTAGTGACGGTTAGTTGACTGATACGTGTAGTGGACTGATACGTGTAGTGACGGTTAGTGAACTGATACGTGTAGTGACGATAAGTGGACTGATACGTGTAGTGACGGTTAGTGAGCTGATACGTGTAGTGACGGTTAGTGAAATGATACATGTAGTGACGGTTAGTGGACTGATACGTGTAGTGACGGTTAGTGGACTGATACGTGTAGTGACGGTTAGTGGACTGATACGTGTAGTGACGGTTAGTGGACTGATACGTGTAGTGACGGTTAGTGAAATGATACATGTAGTGACGGTTAGTGGACTGATACGTGTAGTGGACTGATACGTGTAGTGACGGTTAGTGAACTGATACGTGTAGTGACGGTAAGTGGACTGATACGTGTAGTGACGGTTAGTGAGCTGATACGTGTAGTGACGATTAGTGGACCGAAATGTGTAGTGACGGTTACTGGACTGATACGTGTAGTGACGGTTAGATGACTGATACGTGTAGTGACGGTTAATGGACTGATACGTGTAATGACGGTTAATGGACTGATACGTGTAGTGACGGTTACTGGACGGATACGTGTAGTGACGGTTAATGGACTGATACGTGTAGTGACGGTAAGTGAACTGATACGTGTAGTGACGGTTAGTGGACCGATACGTGTAGTGACGATTAGTGGACCGATACGTGTAGTGACGGTTAATGGACTGATACGTGTAGTGGACTGATACGTGTAGTGACGGTTAGTGGACTGATACGTGTAGTGACGGTTAATGGACTGATACGTGTAGTGGACTGATACGTGTAGTGACGGTTAGTGGACTGATACGTGTAGTGACGGTTAGTGAAATGATACGTGTAGTGACGGTTAGTGGACTGATACGTGTAGTGGACTTATACGTGTAGTGACGGTTAGTGAACTGATACGTGTAGTGACGGTTAGTGGACTGATACGTGTAAGGACGGTTACTGGACGGATACGTGTAGTGACGGTTAATGGACTGATACGTATAGTGACGGTAAGTGAACTGATACGTGTAGTGACGGTTAGTGGACCGATACGTGTAGTGACGATTAGTGGACCGATACGTGTAGTGACGATAAGTGGACCGATACGTGTAAGAACGGTTAGTGGACTGATACGTGTAGTGACGGTTAGTGGACGGATACGTGTAGTGACGGTTAGTGAAATGATACGTGTAGTGACGGTTACTGGACTGATACGTGTAGTGACGGTTACTGGACTGATACGTGTAGTGACGGTTAGTGGACCGATAGGTGTATTGACGGTTAGTGGACTGATACGTGTAGTGACGGTTAGTGAAATGATACGTGTAGTGACGGTTAGTGGACTGATACGTGTAGTGACGGTTACTGGACTGATACGTGTAGTGACGGTTACTGGACTGATACGTGTACGAACGGTTAATGGACTGATACTTGTAGTGAGGGTTAGTGGACTGATACGTGTAGTGACGGGTAGTGAACTGATACGTGTAGTGAGGGTTAGTGGACTGATACGTGTACGGACGGTTAGTGGACTGATACGTGTAGGGACGGTTAGTGGACGGATACGTGTAGTGACGGTTAGTGGACTGATACGTGTAGGGACGGTTAGTGGACGGATACGTGTAGTGACGGTTAGTGGACTGATACGTGTAAGGACGGTTAGTGGACTGATACGTGTAGTGACGGTTAGTTGACTGATACGTGTAGTGACGGTTAGTGGACTGATACGTGTAGTGACGGTTAGTGGACTGATGCGTGTAGTGACGGTTAATGGACTGATACGTGTAGTGACGGTTAGTGAACTGATACGTGTAGTGACGATTAGTGGACTGATATATGTAAGGACGGTTAGTGGACTGATACGTTTAGTGACGGTTAGTGGACGGATACGTGTAGTGACGGTTAGTGGACTGATATATTTATGGACGGTTAATGGACTGATACGTGTAGTGACGGTTAGTGGACTGATATATTTATGGACAGTTAATGGACTGATAAGTATAGGACGGTTAGTAGACTGATATATTTATGGACGGTTAATGGACTGATACGTGTAGTGACGGTTAGTGAAATGATACGTGTAGTGACGGTTAGTGGACTGATATGTGTAGTGACGGTTAATGGACTGATACGTGTAGTGACGGTAAGTGAACTGATACGTGTAGTGACGGTTAATGGACTGATACGTGTAGTGACGGTAAGTGAACTGATACGTGTAGTGACGGTTAGTGGACCGATAGGTGTATTGACGGTTAATGGACCGATACGTGTAGTGACGGTTAGTGGACTGATACGTGTAGTGACGGTTAGTGGACTGATACGTGTAGTGGACTGATACGTGTAGTGACGGTTACTGGACTGATACGTGTAGTGACGGTTAGTGAAATGATACGTGTAGTGACGGTAAGTGGACTGATACGTGTAGTGGACTGATACGTGTGGTGACGGTTAGTGAACTGATACGTGTAGTGACGGTTAGTGGACCGATAGGTGTATTGACGGTTAGTGGACTGATACGTGTAGTGACGGTTAGTGGACTGATACGTGTAGTGACGGTTAATGGACCGATACGTGTAGTGACGATTAGTGGACCGATACGTGTAGTGACGATTAGTGGACCGATACGTGTAAGAACGGTTAGTGGACTGATACGTGTAGTGACGGTTAGTGGACTGACACGTGTAGTGACGGTAAGTGGACTGGTACGTGTAGTGGACTGATACGTGTAGTGAGGGTTAGTGGACTGATACGTGTAGTGACGGTTAACGGACTGATACGTGTAGTGACGGTTAGTGGACTGATACGTGTAGTGACGGTTAGTGGACCGATACGTGTAGTGACGATTAGTGGACCGATATGTGTAGTGACGGTTAGTGAAATGATACGTGTAGTGACGGTTACTGGACTGATACGTGTAGTGACGGTTACTGGACTGATACGTGTAGTGACGGTTAGTGGACCGATAGGTGTATTGACGGTTAGTGGACTGATACGTGTCGTGATGGTAAGTGGACTGATACGTGTAGTGACGGTTAGTGGACTGATACGTGTAGTGACGGTTAGTGGACCGATACGTGTAGTGACGGTTAGTGGACCGATACGTGTAGTGACGGTTAGTGGACTGATACGTGTAGAAACGGTTAGTGGACTGATACGTGTAGTGACGGGTAGTTGACTAATACGTGTAGTGACGGTTAGTGTACTGATACGTGTAGTGACGGTTAGTGGACCGATACGTGTAGTGACGGTTAATGGACTGATACGTGTAGTGAGGGTTAGTGGACTGATACGTGTCGTGACGGTTAGTGGACCGATACGTGTAAGGACGGTTAGTGGACTGATACGTGTAGTGACGGTTAGTGGACTGATACGTGTAAGGACGGTTAGTGGACTGATACGTGTAGTGACGGTTAGTTGACTGATACGTGTAAGGACGGTTAGTGGACTGATACGTGTAGTGACGGTTAGTGGACTGATACGTGTAGTGACGGTTAAAGGACTGATACGTGTAGTGACGGTTAGTGAACTGATACGTGTAGTGACGATTAGTGGACTGATATATGTAAGGACGGTTAGTGGACTGATACGTTTAGTGACGGTTAGTGGACGGATACGTGTAGTGACGGTTAGTGGACTGATATATTTATGGACGGTTAATGGACTGATACGTGTAGTGACGGTTAGTGGACTGATATATTTATGGACAGTTAATGGACTGATAAGTATAGGACGGTTAGTGGACTGATATATTTATGGACGGTTAATGGACTGATACGTGTAGTGACGGTTAGTGAAATGATGCGTGTAATGACGGTTAGTGGACTGATATGTGTAGTGACGGTTAATGGACTGATACGTGTAGTGACGGTAAGTGAACTGATACGTGTCGTGACGGTTAATGGACTGATACGTGTAGTGACGGTAAGTGAACTGATACGTGTAGTGGACCGATACGTGTAGTGACGGTTAGTGGACTGATACGTGTAGTGACGGTTAGTGGACTGATACGTGTAGTGGACTGATACGTGTAGTGACGGTTACTGGACTGATACGTGTAGTGACGGTTAGTGAAATGATACGTGTAGTGACGGTAAGTGGACTGATACGTGTAGTGGACTGATACGTGTGGTGACGGTTAGTGAACTGATACGTGTAGTGACGGTTAGTGGACCGATAGGTGTATTGACGGTTAGTGGACTGATACGTGTAGTGACGGTTAGTGGACTGATACGTGTAGTGACGGTTAATGGACCGATACGTGTAGTGACGATTAGTGGACCGATACGTGTAGTGACGATTAGTGGACCGATACGTGTAAGAACGGTTAGTGGACTGATACGTGTAGTGACGGTTAGTGGACTGATACGTGTAGTGACGGTAAGTGGACTGGTACGTGTAGTGGACTGATACGTGTAGTGAGGGTTAGTGGACTGATACGTGTAGTGACGGTTAACGGACTGATACGTGTAGTGACGGTTAGTGGACTGATACGTGTAGTGACGGTTAGTGGACCGATACGTGTAGTGACGATTAGTGGACCGATATGTGTAGTGACGGTTAGTGAAATGATACGTGTAGTGACGGTTACTGGACTGATACGTGTAGTGACGGTTACTGGACTGATACGTGTAGTGACGGTTAGTGGACCGATAGGTGTATTGACGGTTAGTGGACTGATACGTGTCGTGATGGTAAGTGGACTGATACGTGTAGTGACGGTTAGTGGACTGATACGTGTAGTGACGGTTAGTGGACCGATACGTGTAGTGACGGTTAGTGGACCGATACGTGTAGTGACGGTTAGTGGACTGATACGTGTAGTAACGGTTAGTGGACTGATACGTGTAGTGACGGGTAGTTGACTAATACTCGTAGTGACGGTTAGTGTACTGATACGTGTAGTGACGGTTAGTGGACCGATACGTGTAGTGACGGTTAATGGACTGATACGTGTAGTGAGGGTTAGTGGACTGATACGTGTCGTGACGGTTAGTGGACCGATACGTGTACGGACGGTTAGTGGACTGATACGTGTAGTGACGGTTAGTGGACTGATACGTGCAGTGACGGTTAGTGGACTGATACGTGTAGTGACGGTTAATGGACTGATACTTGTAGTGAGGGTTAGTGGACTGATACGTGTAGTGACGGGTAGTGAACTGATACGTGTAGTGAGGGTTAGTGGACTGATACGTGTAGTGACGGTTAGTGGACTGATACGTGCAGTGACGGTTATTGGACTGATACGTGTAGTGACGATTAGTGGACCGATATGTGTAGTGACGGTTAGTGAAATGATACGTGTAGTGACGGTTACTGGACTGATACGTGTAGTGACGGTTAGTGGACCGATAGGTGTATTGACGGTTAGTGGACTGATACGTGTAGTGACGGTTAGTGGACTGATACGTGTCGTGATGGTAAGTGGACTGATACGTGTAGTGACGGTTAGTGGACTGATACGTGTAGTGACGGTTAGTGGACCGATACGTGTAGTGACGGTTAGTGGACCGATACGTGTAGTGACGGTTAGTGGACTGATACGTGTAGTAACGGTTAGTGGACTGATACGTGTAGTGACGGGTAGTTGACTAATATGTGTAGTGACGGTTAGTGTACTGATACGTGTAGTGACGGTTAGTGGACCGATACGTGTAGTGACGGTTAATGGACTGATACGTGTAGTGAGGGTTAGTGGACTGATACGTGTCGTGACGGTTAGTGGACTGATACGTGTACGGACGGTTAGTGGACTGATACGTGTAGTGACGGTTAGTGGACTGATACGTGCAGTGACGGTTAGTGGACTGATACGTGTAGTGACGGTTAATGGACTGATACTTGTAGTGAGGGTTAGTGGACTGATACGTGTAGTGACGGGTAGTGAACTGATACGTGTAGTGAGGGTTAGTGGACTGATACGTGTAGTGACGGTTAGTGGACTGATACGTGCAGTGACGGTTAGTGGACTGATACGTGTAGTGACGGTTTTTGAACTGATATATTTATGGACGGTTAATGGATTGATATATTTATGGACGGTTAATGGACTGATAAATATATGGACGGTTAATGGACTGATATGTGTAGGGTCCGTTAGTGGACTGATTCGTGTAGGGAAGGTTAGTGGACTGATACGTGTAGTGACGGTTATTGGACTGATATATTAATGGACGGTTAATGGACTGATATATTTATGGACGGTTAATGGACTGATAAATGTATGGACGGTTAATTGACTGATATACGTACATTATGTAGGGTCCGTTAGTGGACTGATATATTAATGGACGGTTAGTGGACTGATATATTAATGGACGGTCAATGGACTGATATATTTATGGATGGTTAGTGAACTGATACCTGAACTGATAAGTTAAGTGACGCTCACTTGACTTATGCATGTACGGACGGTCAGTGGACTTACATGTATACATGTCAGACGGTTAGTCAATCGGCCTGATATGTACGGTTAGTGGACTGGCTGGTATAATGTACGGACTGTCATTTGACTGACATATACTGTACGGACGGTCAATAGATTGACCGATTCATGTACGGACGTTTGTGGTCTGACTGATACGGTCCGGACGGATTGGTGGCTAACTGTTACTCTACGGAAGGCCAGTTGGCTGACCAATACTGTCCGGAAGGCCAGTTGGCTGACCAATACTGTCCGGACGGTTTGTGGGCTGACCAATACTGTACGGACGGTGTGTGGGCTGACCAATACTGTACGGACGGTTTGTGGGCTGACCAATACTGTACGGACGGATTGGTGGGCTGACCAATACTGTACGGACGGATTGGTGGGCTGACAGATGAAACCGACAACTCTACATTGTAGTATGCTGTTATCACGTGTTTTAGGCCATGAATATAGTTATGACAGAAACCTGACAATCAATGTGTTTTTATAAAACCCCGAGGTAAAATATTTTACACGATTATGGCGATTTCATGTATTTTTCAACGTCTTTAGGATCGTCTCCCGCTATAAATGCTTTAGCAACGAAGTTTACTAGATGGTAACATTTATTATTATCCTGACATGTTAACTTATAAAGCTGTAGGTATATTCTCACTGGTTTTAAACTAAAAGAAAATTCGTTACTCACAGCTTGATTCATTATACGGAAAAGTAATACGACAGTTTAGGCCGTCTCCTTTTTTGTGTCAATTATGACGGAATGTTGGACTTCTTTACAGAAAAAAAAAATCAAGAATACCATTTCTGGATTCATTGGGTAGTTTATTTTTCGTATAATAACATAAAACACTCATGCGACAATATACAAAACAAATTCGCCTAATGCCAGTACCAGTACACCGACACATAATACCAGTATACTAGTACACCGACACATAATACCAGTACACCAGTACACCGACACATAATACCAGTACACCAGTACACCGACACATAATACCAGTACACCGACAACAACTAATGCTAGTATCCTAGTACACCGACCACATGAATACCAGTGTATACCTAGTACACCGACCCCATAATACCAGTATACAAGTACACCGCCACATAATACCATAACCAGGTACACCGGACACATAATACCAGTCTACATGTATACCAGTACCCCGACACTACCAGTATACCGTACACGACCACATAATACCTAGTATACTAGGTACACCGACACCATAATACCAGTATATAACTAGTACACTCGACACATAATACCAGTTATACCAGTACACCGACCAACATAATACCAGTATACCGACTAATAATACCAGTATACAGTATACCAGTATACCGACTAATAATACCAGTATACTAGTACACCGACACATAATACCAGTATACTAGTACACCGACACATAATACCAGTATACTAGTACACCGACACATAATACCAGTACACCGACACATAATACCAGTATACCAGTACACCGACACATAATACCAGTATACCAGTTCACCGACACATAATACCAGTACACCGACATATAATACTAGTACACCGACACATAATACCAGTATACCAGTACACCGACACATAATACCAGTATACTAGTACACCGACACATAATACCAGTATACCAGTACATCGACACATAATACCAGTATACCAGTACACCGACACATAATACCAGTATACCAGTACACCGACACATAATATCAGTATAACAATACACCGACACATAATACCAGTACACCGACACATAATACCAGTACACCGACACATAATACCAGTACACCGACACATAATACCAGTATACCAGTACACCGACACATAAAACCAGTATACCGACACATAATACCAGTATACCAGTACACCGACTCATAATACCAGTATACCAGTACATCGACACATAATACCAGTATACCAGTTCACCGACACATAATACCAGTATACCAGTACACCGACACATAATATCAGTATAACAATACACCGACACATAATACTAGTATACTAGTACACCGACACATAATACCAGTATACTAGTACACCGACACATAATACCAGTATACCAGTACACCGACACATAATACCAGTATACCAGTACACCGATACATAATACCCAGTACACCGACACCGACACATAATACCAGTATACCAGTACACATAATACCAGTATACTAGTACACCGACACATAATACCAGTATACCAGTACACCGACACATAATACCAGTATACCAGTACATCGACACATAATACCAGTACACCGACACATAATACCAGTACACCGACACATAATACTAGTATACTAGTACACCGACACATAATACCAGTATACCAGTACATCGACACATAATACCAGTATACCAGTTCACCGACACATAATACCAGTATACCAGTACACCGACACATAATATCAGTATACCAGTACACCGACACATAATACTAGTATACTAGTACACCGACACATAATACCAGTATAGTACACCGACACATCGACTAATAAACCAGATACCAGACCAAACAAATACCAGAAACCCGTACCCCGCACATAATCCGTATATAGTACACCGAACATAAACCCAGATACAGACACCACACATAATACCAGTATCCCAGACACCGACACATAAACCAGTATCCCAGTACACCGACAAAATACCAGTATACCAGTACACCGACACATAATACCCGTATACCATTTAACCGACACATAATACCAGTACACCGACACATAATACCAGTATACCAGTACACCGACACATAATACCAGTATACCAGTACACCGACACATAATACCAGTATACTAGTACACCGACACATAATACCAGTATACCAGTACACCGACACATAATACCAGTACACCGACACATAATACCAGTATACCAGTACACATAATACCAGTATACTAGTACACCGACACATAATACCAGTATACCAGTACCGCCCACTAATACCAGTTTCCCAGTACACCGACACATAATACCGGGTATAGTCCCACCGACAATAATACCAGATAACCAGTACAACCGACACATAATCCCAGTACACCGAAAACATAATACCAGTACACCGACACATAATACCAGTTATACCGACACATAATACCTACCCCTGAACACCAAATACCAGAAAAAATACCAGTACACCGACACATAATACCAGTATACTAGTACACCGACACATAATACCAGTATACCAGTACACCGACACATAATACCAGTATACCAGTACACCGACACATAATACCAGTACACCAGTACACCGACACATAATACCAGTACACCGACACATAATACCAGTACACCGACACATAATACCAGTATACCAGTACACCGACACATAATACCAGTATACTAGTACACCGACACATAATACCAGTATACCAGTGTACCGACACATAATACCAGTACACCGACACATAATACCAGTATACCAGTACACCGACACATAATACCAGTATACCAGTACACCGACACATAATACCAGTATACCAGTACACCGACACATAATACCAGTATACCAGTACACCGACACATAATACCAGTATACTAGTACACCGACACATAATACCAGTATACCAGTACACCAGTGTACCGACACATAATACCAGTATACTAGTACACCGACACATAATACCAGTATACCAGTACACCGACACATAATACCAGTATACCAGTACACCGACACATAATACCAGTACACCGACACATAATACCAGTATACCAGTACACCGACACATAATACCAATATACCAGTACACCGACACATAATACCAGTACACCGACTCATAATACCAGTACACCAGTACACCGACACATAATACCAGTATACCAGTACACCGACACATAATACCAGTATACCAGTACACCGACACATAATACCAATATACCAGTTCACCGACACATAATACCAGTATACTAGTACATCGACACATAATACTAGTACACCGACACATAATATCAGTATACCGACACATAATACCAGTACACCAGTGTACCGACACATAATACCAGTATACCAGTACACCGACACATAATACCAATATACTAGTACACCGACACATAATACCAGTATACCAGTACACCGACACATAATACCAGTATACCAGTACACCGACACATAATACCAGTACACCGACTCATAATACCAGTATACCAGTACACCGACACATAATATCAGTATACCAGTACACCGACACATAATACCAGTACACCGACATAATACCAGTACACCGACACATAATACCAGTATACCAGTACACCGACACATAATATCAGTTTACCAGTACACCGACACATAATACCAGTACACCGACACATAATACCAGTACACCGACACATAATACCAGTACACCAGTACACCGACACATAATACCAGTACACCAGTACACCGACACATAATACCAGTACACCGACACATACTACCAGTATACCAGTACACCGACACATAATATCAATGTTAGATAACTATCTCTATAAAGAAAAGATTCGCTTAGCCAACTAACCGCACCCATTAGTACATATGAGAAATCTACGATAAGTTATAGCATTCCCTATGAATTATGCAACATTACTATTTACCAGCATAGATATTAAGTTTAGCAATTACTCAGTTAACCATCAGATTATTCTGTATGTCCATAGCGATGGTACCTCTACGAGAAGCAGATATGAAGTGAATAGAAAAAAAAAGAAAAGCGGCAAGTGGAATTTCACGCAATGCGACAGGAATCAGAGGTCAGTTTGTCAGAGGTCAGTTTGTTAGTGGTCAGTTTGTCAGAGGTCAGTTTGTCAGTGGTCAGTTTGTCAGAGGTCAGTTCGTCAGTGGTCAGTTTGTCCGCGGTAAGTTTGTCAGAGGTCAGTTTGTTAGTGGTCAGTTTGTCAGAGGTCAGTTTGTCAGTGGTCAAACAGTAATACAATAACTTTTACAATTACGCCAAAATCACGTACATTCAAATTAAAACGAAAGTAACACACGAGACTTGGCGACAGCGATTGCGGATAGAAGCATCAGCGACACAACATTATATATAAAGTAATACTAGTTAGACTCTATATATGTCAACTGAATCCAACAGGGTTTAGCATAATGGTCACGCGAACAGTGGCATTTTCAGTCTGATAAATGCCACTTCGTTTTGGTATCTTTCGGAAAGGAACAGTCGTGGATATATATATATGTAGACTAAATGATTACTGATGATATATATTTTTCTCGGACATTTCCCAATTTTCTTTTAACTTCCAAAATGAGAACTTTCCAAATCAGCAATTCACATTTCCCGTGAAACTACACGTATGTTTGTCCATACAGAACCAACTAACGCTGAATACGAACATCTGTTTTTTCAATGTATAATCTACTTTTCCAAACATATTATTGTGAACAAAGATACATCACAAATGCGTTTGAAACTTACCTGGCCGTTACTTCGAATAGACACCTGCAACACAATGACTAAGCGTAATCCCAGGCCGATGTGAAGTGCACGCCCTGATGATAGGGAGGAACTGTGCAGTCTCTCTTTTTATGTGTTTCAATGAGACACGACGTTTCTGTAAATCGAAAACAATTGGTTGAAGACTTTAAAACGTGGCGATAAATTGGTCTAGTTCTTTCGTTACAGTCGCTGTTGGTATTATGAGAAAATATAATTTAATTTAACTGTTAGAAAATTGAATTTAAATCAAAGATAAAAGAATAATTTGAATTTATGTCAAGATATAAAAACGCCCCTCTCCGCCCAGTCGCCGCCTGGTGTCACGGCATCACATGCGTATGTGCGTTAAATACAGTTTACATCTCAAAGTGGTCTTATGGTATTATACTGCTTACATCTCAAAGTGGTCTTATGGTATTATACAGTTTACATCTCAAAGTGGTCTTATGGTATTATACAGTTTACATCTCAAAGTGGTCTTATGGTATTATACAGTTTACATCTCAAAGTGGTCTTATGGTATTATACAGTTTACATCTCAAAGTGGTCTTATGGTATTATACAGTTTACATCTCAAAGTGGTCTTAGGGTATTATACAGTTTACATCTCAAAGTGGTCTGAGGGTATTATACAGTTTACATCTCAAAGTGATCTTATGGTATTATACAGTTTACATCTCAAAGTGGTCTTAGGGTATTATACTGCTTACATCTCAAAGTGGTCTTATGGTATTATACTGCTTACATCTCAAAGTGATCTTATGGTAGTATACAGTTTACATCTCAAAGTGATCTTATGGTATTATACAGTTTACATCTCAAAGTGATCTTATGGTATTATACAGTTTACATCTCAAAGTGGTCTTAGGGTATTATACTGCTTACATCTCAAAGTGATCTTAGGGTTTTATACAATTTACATCTCAAAGTGGTCTTATGGTATTATACTGCTTACATCTCAAAGTGGTCTTATGGTATTATACAGTTTACATCTCAAAGTGGTCTTATGGTATTATACTGCTTACATCTCAAAGTGATCTTATGGTATTATACAGTTTACATCTCAAAGTGGTCTTATGGTATTATACAGTTTAACATCTCAAAGAGGTCTGAGGGTAGTATACAGTTTACATCTCAAAGTGGTCTTAGGGTATTATACTGCTTACATCTCAAAGTGGTCCTATGGTATTATACAGTTTACATCTCAAAGTGGTCTGAGGGTATTATACAGTTTACATCTCAAAGTGGTCTTAGGGTATTATACTGCAGCAGCTCTAGAGCTCTATATCACTTTAGAAAAAAAAATGAATCCAAAGAATAAATCAAATGCTTTATCAATTTCGTACCGAATAATTATGAAGATTTCAACGTTAAAAATGTGACAATTACTGAAATTACTGTACCTATAAGTTTTTTATTTGACTTTGTATAATGTACTTGTCTTATTTCAAATTACTACTGTCATTATAAATGAGCTAATGAAGTTGGATTGAATTGAATAATCGCCGGACGCGACCGCGAAATTAAATCAAACTATACATGAACTGTTAGTAAGCGGGGAAAGTGATCTGCTGAATAATTTATCAAAAGTTGAAAAAAATGTGAAATGGTGATATCGGTACAGTAAGCTTTATTTATATTTTTCTTGGCGTTATTTCCGTTTCTAGACAGTTCGACGAACCTTGACTGACGTAAACATTCCAATGCGGGAACCAACCATTGATGATGAGATTGGAATAATTTCAAAAGCTAAAATCGCTTCGTATACAAATTTACATATAGTATTATACCCTGTTTTATTCATTAACCTCTGTATCAAATATGTGTGATTTAGCGGCATATTGACTGGGTAAAATTACAAAACATATTAAAGAAATCAACTAAGTATTGATTAATTAATTAGACAAATTTATCGATATCATCTGCTTTTGTCTGATTAGGTCGTTACAAAGGTAGAGAAAAAAAGAGGAAAAAACAGTAGAAAATGCGTAATTAAGCTGACAGGATAAAGCTGACAAGTCATAGTTTGACCGTTTATTGAGACAATTCGTCCCATAAATTATTTCTAACGAAAATGTATCTTTTGATTGTTCCGATTACATATTAAGGCAATTTTCGACAAAAACCTTATTTTTTCTTTCAAAACGAAACACTGATCATTACACCACGTGAGTGAAATTTAGAACAGCCTTCTTTAATGTTTCCCGTTTAGATACGAATCAACGAGAAACAGTTCCTATGAACCGGAAACTGATGTTTCATACAGTGCAACTGTTCTTGTTTAAGTAGGCATAATAGCATGTCAAGCAGTTTATTGATGTCAACCTGATAACAACAAAATTTCAAGTTTTAATGTATAAAGTAAGCAACAAGCTCAAGGCCTTGTTTATAGCGTTCTTATAAACCAATACACATCGCGCAGCTAAACTAATGTACTTGGAAATACTCGGCACTTATAAATGTATCCGCCTCCGTGGCCCAATGGATAAGGCACCGGCCTCCTAAGCCGGGGATTGCGGGTTCGAGTCCCGCCGGAGGTTTACAATTTTTTTTTTTTTTTATCATTAGATTAATATTTATCACAAACGCAATTTTACCATATATGTTCGTAAGTAAGACCATTTCAATTAATGTTTGTTTCTATAATCATGTTTCTATTTTTACATGATTCACAAATATAACGGGCGTCTTATCATCAAAACACATATAATCACTCACCACACGCTTGAGTAAATTACCTTAGATGTTGATAAGACCAAACCAAAAGTCTTATTGAATTTTTTTGAAACTATTAAACGTGTGCATAAATGAATACCTGAACATATATGGTTAATCCATCATATTTCCCTTACCAATATAGAATAGCTATGTCTGAATACATTCATGAATAATTATATCTGAGCCTCTGAGGTGTAATTATCCCGTTATGGTTACCTCGGCCCAGACCCTTCCAACAATAGCCGGGGCTGTTAATATTAGTTCATGCAACTGTTTAATTATTCTTGTAAATAAAAATGATGAATATGTTTTACATAATCTTACTCTCCCAGCAGCAGTCGCTGATACGTAACTGTAATTGCGATCTTTTTTAATGAAACCCACTCTCGTCAACCCCTCTTTTGAATTAAAAGTACATTTATTAAAAATAATATATGACCCACATCATAATGACCAGATGTCTCCTTTTCTCGTGATCTTGGCCCAGTTTCCGTCACGGGTCCACCTTGTGGCGGCCTCGGCGATACCCGTACCGGATATCATATTGAACGGGACATTTATTAACTGTATAGGCTAGGTTATGGACTGTACGTGGAGCTACAAATATTTGATGTTATATCAAGTGTCAGAATTATCCATTCATCTTGCTCCTTTTATGCAACGTTAAGTGGCGACATACCTGGGTGACTCAATACCTTTCCAGTTGTAAAGTTTAACATTCTAATAAACAAAATATTATTAATTCCTTTCCACCTAAAACAATATCAATACTTATATGTTTTCAAGAAATATTGATATGAATGAGTTTTTCTGATGCATTTTAATTTTTGTTTCTGATGTGATTTTTGATATGGCAGAAATTAACCTTAACTTCACCGATGAATTTGATACGTTGAAGTTTACAAGGCTTGTTGAATAAGGGTATGAAATACAATGCATATTTTTGTGAATGCATATCTCCGTGTGATAACTGTATTATATGCGCGTATCAATAGTAGTAACATAAGAAGCTCAGATTCTACAGAAAATGAATTAAAATGCAACAAAATATACACTTTAAAAATGAAAATAATACATAACTTTCCTCAAATTCCGTCACCGTATTCTGCAATGTCATTCTCATATGTTTTCTCAAGAAGCTTCAAATTTCCGCTACTTCATCTAATGCAAGTAAAACATCTAAACGACCTCTACGTGACGTGCGTTCTAATTAACGACAAACAAAGCAGAGTTATTACTCTAAATGATAAACAGCCGTTACGTCACATTGTGCTGTCATAAAACGCGAACAGCTGAAAGTTAAGATTTTGTCAATAATTCTATAAATAGACATATCCTTTGTAAATAATTTCTTTGAAGATTAAAATTACACTTTAAAAATATTTTGTTGTTTGCAGATATCAAGTGAACTTCTCTGAATCAAAACTCGTTTATCAACATTTTGGTATGTACAGTGATATGTGGCATTTCACTATGGAATTAACAGCATTGTATATTTTGCAGTTATAAAACGGTATTAATATCGGTTTTCCCAGAAGATTAATAGGATCTTTCTCTGGCTTGATGACAGAACAGAGAAATCCTCATCCGAAGAGGAAATTCTTTACTATGTAACCCGAGGTCTGAGTGGAAATTTTCTGTATTCGACCCTCAGAAATGAAACCATCCCTTTTCTACCCATAAGTTATATATTCAGGCAGTCTGTGGTATGGAAACGTTTTTTTTTTTTTTTTTTAGGATAAGTTTTAGCATCAGCTTTACTCGAGACAGACTAGAATCAATTATTAGCTTATCAACGAAATGCATCAACTGTTCAATAAAAAATGGTAAGGAACGACTTGAGCGTTTCTCCAACAACAAAAATATATTCAACCGTTTTTTATTCTCACAATTTTCTACAATAACAGCGGGACGTTTGTAGCTTCCGGTAAAACACGCGCTAATGTTCCGTGCGTGCTGGTATGTGTCTCGGATCGGAAAAGTGGACATTTCTGTCTAGATTTGCAGAAAAGGCAATCGCATCATGATAGTATTATGACAAGGTGTAGGAAATAGTTTGTAGGATGGGTGAAGGGTTTGTAGTGAATTATATGATTCAATGTTTATTAGTATCTTCTGTCAGAATTGTGCTGTCACATGACCTATCTTATTTGTCCGTGACTGGCAACTATTTTTGCTTAGATCATAACAATATGTGGAAAAGAAGGCAATGGTCAGACCAGTTATAAGTACTAACAGACGCTTTCACAAAAGGTTGCCCAAGATAAGCTGATGCAGCTATCAATATTTATATAAAAAATAATAGATAGATAGCACAATAACATATGTTTATCTGAGAAAATCTAGAATGTAACTCGACCATAGGTGCCCTGTCAAGACAGTTAAATGCGTATATTAACGTTATCAGAATCTCTTTTTTCAGAGATATGTAAATGAAATTCAAGTTATGGTTTAAATTCCCCGTCTTACCGACATCTCAACATTTGGGTTCAACAAATGGAATAGCGTAAAGTCGCGTCAGATTTGGTAAACAAAACAGTTCACGGAATAATAAAAATTAAATAAACATGCAAGTTTTCTTTATTTTTTTACCAAGTTTTTTTTTATCGAATTGTCACCCACAACGATTTTTGTGCATGGATATGGTGGCTCGTTAAGGCTAAATATCAAATATTGCATTCTCGCTCCCGCTGTCTCGACCTTATTATGTATGTCGAAAACGCGAGAATGCGAAAACGCGAGAATGCGAAAAACTCGATTGCGAGAATGCGAAAACGTGAAATTAATCTCGCACTCTCGCCGTTCCGATTTCGCTCCCTCCCCGTCGCACTCTCGCTCCTTCGCGTAAGGAAGACCGAATTGAATATTTTCTGGAGGAAAATATATAGGGATATAGAGTACGTTATATTTATATATACGCGAGGTAGCGAAAGTGCGAGGACGGCCGTTAAAGGGACTATTACCTTAGATTTCAACCTCGGGAATTGTAGAATTTGGCCTATGAATGATAAGATATATCCATAATTAAGCGATACACGCGCCTACACCGTCAACTTTGTTGTTTTTATACATATTTTCGGGGTCGGAACATTGTTTATCTTGAGTGTTGTTTGTAAACACGAGCACGCTCGGTTTATTACGAGGAAAGCCGAAATGCGAGATTAATTTCGCGTTTTCGCTCTTTCGCATTATCGCGTTTTCGCTCTTTCGAATTCTCGCATTTTCGCTCCTTCGCTGTCGCGTTTGCGCATTCTCGCGTTTTCAACTTAAGATCGAGAGAGCGAGAATGCGAGATTCGATATTTTGCCCTAACGAGCCACCATACATGGATTAATTCACTTCACACCGTCAACGGCATACGACGGCGTCGATTTTGGAATTGAGAGAGGAAAGAAACATGGTGTTGACTTACTCTGACAGTTGGCAGTGGCTACTTTATAACACAGGGCTACCTCTCTATCGATATCGTAGATTTTGCATTCGATTGAGTTGCATATGTGATCATAACCCCTGGAGTATCGAGTGTGCACTGCATCAAACATGTTACTGTCATCCCTCAGGTTAGCGACGCTAGGAGCCAATGTTTAAATATAACAAGGGAGTAGCAGATAACTCATCATTTCATTTCTCTTATACATTTGTATAACTAAACCCATCGTTTTATTTACCGTAAACATTTGTCTTAACATTTGTACAATCAAACCCTAGTTTCACTTGTCTTAAATATTTGTACAATTAAAGTCTCGTTTCATTTGTCTCAAACATTTGTACAACTAAACCCATAGTTTCATTTGTCTTAAACATTTGTACAACTAAACCCATAGTTTCATTTGTCTCAAAC
The DNA here is from genome assembly GCF_902652985.1 of Pecten maximus. Taxonomy (NCBI): domain Eukaryota; kingdom Metazoa; phylum Mollusca; class Bivalvia; order Pectinida; family Pectinidae; genus Pecten; species Pecten maximus. The sequence goes on from NC_047020.1 coordinate 16,122,644, forward strand.
ATTTGTACAACTAAACCCATAGTTTCATTTGTCTTAAACATTTGTAAAATGAAACTCTCGTTTCATTTGTCTCAAATATTTGTACAATTAAACCCGTCGCTTCATTTGTCTCAAACGTTTGTACAACTTAACCTATAGTTTCATTTATCTTAAATGTTTGTACAAGTGAACTATCGTTTCATCTGTCTCAAACATTTGTACAACTTAACCCGTCGTTTTATTTGTCTTAAACTTCTGTGCAATAGACAAGTGAATAAGACATTTTTTATGTTTATTTCACCTGCAAGAAATATCTGGGTGATTTTGAAATTGATTCCGCTTTGTCAAAAGTTTAGTTACTTTATATCTTTTTTTTTTCTCCGGAGCGCATGTCTTAATATGGATTGACCTGTTATAACGATCAATTTGATTCGTGGAAGTTAGGCACCCAGTCTTCTGATCGAGCAGGTTGTTGCCTTTATGTGTTTCAGTATTCTCCTCTGTATCTATTTCCGCCATGGTCATATACCAGTCATATACAGTCATATACCAGTCATATCCAGTCATATATCAGTCATATACCAGTCATATACCAGTCATATACCATTCATATACCAGTCATATACCAATCATATACAGTCATATACCAGTCATATACAGTCATATACCAGTCATATACCAGTCATATCCAGTCATATATCAGTCATATACCAGTCATATCCAGTCATATACCAGTCATATACCAGTCATATACCAGTCATATACCAGTCATATCCAGTCATATACCAGTCATATACCAGCCATATACCAATCATATACAGTCATATACCAGTCATATACCAGTCATATATACCAGTCATATACCAGTCATATACCAGTCATATATACCAGTCATATACCAGTCATATATACCAGTATATGACCAGTCATATACCAGTCATATACCAGTCATATATACCAGTATATGACCAGTCATATACCAGTCATATACCAGTTATATATACCAGTATATGACCAGTCACATACCAGTCATATATACCAGTATATGATCACTCATATACCAGTCATATACCAGTAATATACTAGTCATATACCAGTCATATACCAGTTCTACTCGATTCCTTTCTATATCTACCTTTAAACTGATTTATCCTCGTTCTGTGTCGTAATCAGTCCAAACATTGGGCACGATTTCTATCCCCACTGAGTGTCTTAAACATTTGTAATAGTCTTCAGTATGTTTGTATCGGCTGTTATTCTAGGCTGCTTTTAGACAACCTTATGGCAAAACATGGTGTCTGAACCTTTCCATTACTGCAGTATGTTGAAGAATATTTCCCTCATATTTAGGTGTAGTGAACAGCCCTTGATTTACGTACGAAGGCCAATCCATAAATGTGGTCGGGTGGCACAGTGGTAGCACATTTGCCTTTCAACTGGGTTTCCTCCAACAGTAAGACCCCTCGCGCGTATCATCCGGGCCAACAAGCGTGATTAATATATGTTGATATAACTTGTTTTGCAATTGTAAAATAATTTATTACGAAACATTTTCTCGGTGGTTGAAAGTATGTGAATAGATGTTTACACATCACAACCTGCTGTAGATTTTATGTGGGACGTTTCGGTGATAACATTTTCTTATTCTCCGAGATGTCACATGTATGAATTAAAAGTAATTGTATTTTATGAAAAGATATTTGCATATATGAAAAATCAAGTTTCGAATAATGGGTGACGCAATTGTTCCGTCTTAGCTCAAAACCGCCGAATGAAAGTTGACACCGATGCCGATGGATAATCGATATGATGTTCATAGATTATCTTTTCGAAAACTTATAAACCAGGATAACGTGGTTCAACTTATAAACCAGGATAACGTGGTTCAACTTATAAACCAGGATAACGTGGTTCAACTTATAAACCAGGATAACGTGGTTCCGTTCGAATTACATGTTCTGGATGTTATCGTCGTCCCGCCGACAACTATCGTACGTATTAGGAAGGTCCTGTACGCTTTCAGGGTTTTAATTAAAACAGTACGACAAGCCAATATTTGGTTTAGAAAGTCAGAATTCGGCAAATCGGTTTCATTTACACTGTGTGAGGGTTTGCTATATACTTGATATTTCGTGTTTAACGTGAGTGTGTTTTAAACAATTTGATATGAACCTTCAAACGTATCTATAAACTGGTACCTCAAACAATATATTATATAATTTTGACTTGCATAACTTCCAGTCTGATATGGACAATATGGGTGGAAGTCCGTATTCCCTATCCGTGTTAAGAGTGACAACAGGTGTAAAACTGACACCTCGTTACCGAGCTGTTGGTACCTATTCAGCGTCCATGTCAAATGTTTTCCGGTGACACATCTCGCCATGTCTAGTAGGAAATAACCATATGTCAGCGTCATTGATTTACTACGAAAACCAGGTGTCTTTTATAATATATCTAAAATTTCCAATTCTTTGTTGGAGTTTAAAGGTACATGAATATTAATTAGGCCCTTCCTCTTTCCGGTGTTCTGTGACACGAGGCTGTATACTTTCCGTTCCTCAGACAATTTACTTTCATTTAGCAAATCTATGCTAAATATTTCTGGCTCGTGTCAAACGCTTTATTTCACAAATCTTCCATTTAAGGAATTATCGATGGTCATTTAAAAAACAGTTTGTGATAATTACACTTCCTTGTTAAACTTAATTTATGTCTCGTTTTCTTATAATTGACCGTGACAAGAATCTGTTATTTTTTGTGCCACTGCCCCGCCCTCCCCGCCTCGGTAGTAGATACAAAATATTTATGTCGGAAAGTATGGTCAACTTAAAATAATCTTTAAGTAACTAATTTTTTAAACAAATCAGTGGAAGACATTAAAAAAAACCGTTATATTTCTTAGAAACTATATGTATCTACACATCTGACATTCTATGTCGATATAATATAGTAAGCTAATAAACCGCCAGAACTGGCTTTGTCAGTAAATTGATAATTATGCTAACAAATGCATTACACAATTTGACTCATGAATAGTTTTCAAATATAATAGAAGTAAATAGTGTTGTTGAAGTTCACACAAGTTTCGCTTCGGGCAACTCCCTTGTTCACTTCAACAGATTGGCTGTGTGTATCGGGTGTCACTTTTGAGGAGATACTATCGTATATATTTTAAATAATGTAACTGTATCCGTTAGGATATTACGGATGTAAATATGTCCCCGGCTCTATATGTGACAATATCTATCGAGGGCGAGGCCCTAGATGTGACACTTTTCATCGAGGACGAGGCTCTAGACGTGACACATTTCGTCGAGGACCGAGTCTCTAGACGTGACACATTTCGTCGAGGACGAGTCTCTAGACGTGACACATTTCCTCGAGGACGAGGCTCTAGACGTGACACATTTCGTCGAGGACCGAGTCTCTAGACGTGACACATTTCCTCGAGGACGAGGCTCTAGACGTGACACATTTCGTCGAGGACCGAGTCTCTAGACGTGACACATTTCGTCGAGGACGAGTCTCTAGATTTGATGTTTTTCGTCAAGGGCAAGGGTTTACATGCGACACATTTCAACGAGTTCGAGGATCAAAGTGTGACACTTTCATCGAGAGATGAGGTTCAAGAGATTTGACACTTTCACCGTGCATGAGAATCAATTGATGGGACACTTTCATCGTGGATGAGACTCAAGAGATGTTACACTTTCATCGTGGATGAGTCTCAAGAGATTTGTCAATGTCATCTAGGATGAGACTCCAGAGACAGCCAATTAGACACCCAATCAGACATCCATTAAGACAGCCAATTAGACAGCCAGTAATACAGCCAATTAGACACCCAATTAGACACCCAATTAGACACCCAGTGATACAGCCAATTAGACACCCAATTAGACAGCAAACCAGACGGCCAATCAGACAGCCAATTAGACAGCAAATCAGACAGCAACTTCGTTGTTTGGTGTATAAAAACTTTTTTTTTATGTTGTATAGCTTTTTGTTTTATACGAATTTAACTATTTCATAAAGCTATTTGTCATTTTACTAAATCGTAAGTGATGCTAGGTTTTAGAGTTCAGAACTGAGACAAACGGTAGACGTTTATTCTTGACATATATCTATACAGAAAACACAGAAACAGCGGTTCACAGAACATTGACCCTTTGGAAGCATACACGCAAGCAATTCATCAGATCATCACTATATATACAAGCTATAACTCGATACTTACAAGGAGACATTTTCATATCCAACACAATGTATGATAAATACACGGAATCTAAAGCGAGAGCCGATACCGTCACCAAAATCTCATTATCACAAATTTGATAATAGGTTGTGGTAATAATTGAAAGAGCATGCTAGAATTGACAAGTAGTGGTCGAACGATCATTTACTTATTAGCTTTTCGTAATTACAGGTAGATTGGCCTAGCGGTCATCGGTACTTTGTTAACGCTACAGATGTGAAGTTGTTAGAGTCGTATGAGGTTACCAGATACCATGCTGTAAGGTGTTAGGCTGTGTGGGTATTTTCTTGTATTGTAGCCTAATGGTTACTGTGTGGTGATTTCTTTTAAAATGTCTGGTCTCCGGCTTTGAACGCATCTAGTAACTGATATTTAAATGAAAAAAAAAGAGAATAAAGCGACAAACGAGAGCAATACATGAATGAAAACAACAAAAAATATCGACATAATAACGAAACCATAATAACTTAAAATCAATTAAACGAGGAAAAAACAAACAAAAATACAGATTTTGATGGAGACTCCTGAAAAGGTACAGAGAGAATAAAACCAGAAAAGTAAGTATTCAGTTTCATATGACAACCATCGTACAAATCTAGGTCCAATCCGCAAATGAGAGTTAGAGTGATGGCGACAGAACCACTAGACATCAACAAGTATAAAACATGGCTTACATCATATCGCATAAGAAAATAGAACGTTAATTCTCCGTCAGTATCCGACATATGTCACGGAAATCGTAATGATTCCTTGTATCACCATAGACAGGGGAAGCAGGCATGTTGCTATCTAGAAATAGACAATTAACAGTAGGGAAATTAATAAACACGGGTTATCATACAGCTTTGTTCTAAGCTGTCCCTGTTGGTGATGTTGTCAGTATAGGTCAAGGTGAGTCTGTAATGTCCTTAACTTCAGTTTACACGGTATATCCGATATCGTCAATGGAGATTTTGTTATTTAAAGATAACATACCGTCAATATACCTATACGTTAAAGATATTGTAATGTGTGTAACCTGTTCTGATAAACTCCTTAATAAAATCAGCTTCGTATGGAAACAAAAGACAGTCAGCCAACAGGGGCGCACAGATTGTGCCCATAGGTATGTCAGTAGTCTGTTGGAAGATGTTGTCGATCATAAATTCAATCATTCTAACTTTGTTTGCTTTTGTTTAACGTCCTATTAACAGCCGGGGTCATTTAAGGACGTGCCAGGTTTTGGAGGTGGAGGAAAGCCGGAGTACCCGGAGAAAGACCACCGGCCTATAGCCAGAGCCAGGCAACTGCCCAACGTACATTTGTAGATTTCGAACTCGCAACCCAGAGGTGGAGAGCTACTGATAAAGTGTCGGGACACCTTAACCACTCGGCCACTCTAACGATTAAAACAGATGAACATAGAGACGATTGGAAAGAAGAGAAAGTACAAGACCAGGCGTCCAGGAAGAGAAGTGTCTTCTGCATTATCGACGACACCAACCATGAAAATCGATGTCAAACTCGCGAGCATGTCACGTTATCAATATCAGAATCAAGAGAGTAATGAATAAAACTGAGTCACACAACTGTGACGTTTATGGCTGACTCTTCAGTGTTACCGGCGACAGAAATTAAGGAAATCCATCAGGGACTGTAGGTAAATAAAACAACACTAAGCACATGTTAAAATATTGAATTTAACTGAGTTAAGTCATTCCATTTTTGTATGTTAGATAGCGTCAAATGACCACCGGATGCACGTCATAGCCCTTAACACATTTCGTTACCACTTCATAATCTTTTTCGGTATGAAGACGATTTTTATATACATTAACTTCATTTTGTATATTTGTTTATGCCTAGAAAACTGCAAGCGTGAAACTTTAAGCTCGATAAGAAACTAATATCAATTTATCTATATTTCGAATATTATTTTTCAACTGAAAAGAAAAAAACAAAAACAAAAATATTCGTATATTATTTATCAATATCAACATCAAACACAGAGGCTTTAAGTTAACGTTAGTGATGTTATCACTATTCATATCGCGTTTACGCAGTCGTACAATTTAAAAATTAATTGAAAAAAATATAACGTGTTTATTCCAATAGAACATTAAAGGTGCTACAATCCCCATACACACACGCACATATAGATAGGAATTGTAATTAGTTTTCTCACGGATGATCAAAATGATGTTCATAATATATTCTAATATATTCTATGTGGCCTACTTAGTATTTCGAGTGCGTACTTTTCTCGGGTTCTCAGCTGCAGAAGCGGTCAGTATTCTGGCCACGGGCCATCCGTTGTATTCATATAAACAACATAAATTCGGGAAATTGCATATGTATATCGTAATATATCATTTAAATATATTCAGAGATTGTTATCATAGAATATAACTGTATCTCTTCCCTCATAATGCCATTATGTATAAGATCTCGTCCATTTAGAAGAAAAATGTTATGGCAATTTTAGTGAAAGATTTTTGCTCAGAGATGTTATCTTGTTTATCGGAATTTAACCACCGATACGTTCCGCCGTTATATTAAAGATATATTTATTGAAGCAAACCTTTTAACTTGTATTCAACAATGGAAATAAAAAGGGCATATCAAAACAGGAGCCTATTAAAACACACTAGGCAGAGGTCCATATATTTCACCCTCCTATATACTTTGCATAAGATATTATCGCGAAGTGGTGGAGAAACATTTCCATTGTTAAACTACACATTACCTATATAAAGTATTATAACATGTATGATTTTTTTCCTTCACGTCTTTGCACACCTGTGCGATAACAAAGCCTTAAATCATTGTAAAATTCCCCAAACTACATATATCTTTTGACATATTTATATTTATAGAAAATGTCTTTGGTTTCCTCAAAGGCAAATGTTAAGTACCCGTAACACGATAGTTCAAAAGTCATATTTCAACATGGAGAGAGAATAAATGTGTTTGCTCCGATAAAAGTACGCCTTAATGTAAAATTCCCCATCTCCCGTATAAGTTCTAGTATAAGTGTCAAATCATGGTCCGTTATAACAGTTTAGATGTTCATAACCAGTGCAAAAAAGGAGAAAACTTAAATTTTATGGAAAAGTATAACTTTGAAATTATCAAATGTGGCAATTGAGTAATTGCTAGCAGTATGGTTTGAGTGACAGGTACAATGCCTTTACTGTTCGCTTGTCAGGCATATAGGTAAAAAGCCAGAATGTATTCACCCCAGCATATGAAAGGCGACAATAAATTATTTCGCAACATAAATTTTTCTTATTGATTGGTAGTCAAGGACCCAAAAACAAATTATACATTTCTTATCGAAATGACAATGTTGTGTAGCAGAGAAGTGTAACAGTTACGAATATATGTTCCCACATGTATGAATTGTGCACAAGGAAAAACGACGAAATATATTAAAACGATAAACATTTAACAGTACTCATATATAAAGTTAAAACTGACATTCACATAAATCACAGATATATATCTTTGTGAGTAAACTACCACTATATTACAAATGGATTTTAAATGATGATTGCATATTATTTGTACTTTAAAATGTAATTTCTCAAAATATATTCTATACATAACGTTATTAAACAGGAAACAAATTATTAACGTTTTGGATTATTTAGTCCATTTTATTTTACCACGTATTTCGATTCATATTGAGATGTCAGGTGATACATTGACGTGCCCCAAGTGTATTTGTACACGATACGCCATATCCTAGAACAACTGATTAGGTACGCATATAGTATATACCTATGTTCGATAAGAAATTTGATTTCCTATTTCTCATGTCACCTATCTTGTCACATGTACTCTTGCCGAAATCTCTGGAACATGATTTTCAAAAATATATTTTCAGTTTCATAGTGCATGTCAAATGATGTTAATATTTTACAAAAGAACATGGTCATATAGCGGTAGATCCATCCTATTTATGTCTGGCGGGTTTTTTTTTCGCTGTGTAATTGACATATTAGGGACTACTTGTGGTAACATAGTCTTTGGAGGTCGGGATGAAACACAATAGTGTTTACAAACTCGTTTAATGGCTGGTGGTCATACCCAACATTCCATAATTACACGGTATGATTTTCAAACGAGCTGCAGCAACATAACGGCGAAAGGCTTGATTTACTTTCAAGTCAAGCTTTCAGCTGCCCATGACCAAAAGAATAAAGCCATGTGTTTAGTTTCAGATTTTTTGTTACTTTCCCTCTTCGGAGCTATCTTAGAATTACTGTCACGTTTGATTAATTGCTACAAAGCCATTTATTAAAAGAGAAATGAATGAAATTCAGAACGATGAAGTCCATTGCTTGTTTCTCCTCTGGTGTTTTTGAATCATTATGGTTTTTTTTCTGAAAGGGCAACCGGTTGATAATCACACCTGCTATTGGTCATGGGCCTAGCATTTATCATGCCGGCGAAAAAACACCAATTAAATACAGAATAGTTCCTCTTTGGATAATAGTTTACATAAATTATAATACCCCTTCGTATTCACAGAATATATTAAAGGATATTATTTCATTTTAGAGCCCTATTTGGCTTTGCTTTGGAACAATTGTAAAGGCATTTGACATTTCATGACCCAGCTATTGTGACACCATGACCTTTTTCTATGGAATTACTATCACTATCAAATTCATTTATCATTTATATAAAAATAGAACGCTTGAATAGAAAGAGAACATTTCATGTGATGGCCGTAAGAAAGTTTTCCCTATTTTAGATTTCTACAAGAAGAGTATTTGATGTCACAGACCGTTGATTAATAATGGTCAGCTGATGATATCGTGAAAAGGGGCCTTTACATGGAGCGAGGTAAGCTCGGTCGTCAATAACCTGTGATTTACGCTAAATAAATGATATCACTATCGAGTTTCTGGAGGATTTGAATGTAGAAAAACACTGTACATGACAGACAAAAAGAAAACAGCAATGGCCGTGTTTAACCAGCAGGACAGGAGCTGTCATTAACGTCTGATCCAATGCTGACATTTGTTGTTTGTAAGCTAAATAAACAACAGTCGCAGTATCTGAGGAAAGGAACTACTTTGATGGCTGATGATGTGTTGTTTCAACGACGCCTATATCATGCCTGAAGAGGTCCTACCAAAGGATTCAGTTATACATGATTATCATAATAACGTACAAATTTCTGGATCTCTGTAAGAAATTCGTTCGCCGTTATCTGAACCAGTAGTTACAATTGTCGTAATAGAGACAAACCTCACCTCTAACTTCTCATATCATCCAGAACAAGCACAAACCTATTACAGGCAGCAGGGTGTACATTCACACAGAAAAAAATGCATGGTGCAGAAAGTATTCTTGCTTGTTTAAATTATATGGTCTTGTGGGGAAATGCTGATGGTAATAACTGCAGTAGTGTGTGATTTGAAAATATTTGGTTCACGAATATATCCTTTTGCGAAAAAAAAAAATTAAAGAGAGGAATAAGTACAAGCTTATATACTATTTTCCGATTCCCTGTATGCAATGTTTAGACATTATTATTGTTGCAAAACGTTCTGAAATGAGAATATTGTTTAAACTAAACTTATTTTAGAAAGTTCAGGAGAACGAAAGCTGTGTTTGAACTATGATAATGATACCGAGATATCGCCACATGTTTCCTGGGGTTTGTAGCGTCACACACTGTTAATGTTATTTAAATATGCTCTCGTTTTCACTCAAAACATTCGTATTGTACTTACCGAGATTAGTGATTGACGTTTCTTTTGTCTTCAACTCCATACCTCTATATTTAACAATTAACTATAAACCATTGTTTTATTGGAAGAATCTTGTTTTGGCCTTTCAAGACAAGTCGCATGCTCAATTTGACCTAAGCATTAACAAACGTGAATTTCCGTTAATATTTTGTAATAAATATATTTATCATATAATCGACCTGTTACAAGGTATCTAGTGAATTCGCCCATGTGTCCGAAATCGATTGTATCGTCATAATATGGACAAAGACGTACGCCATGAATTGCATATGAAGCGTAAAAAAGGCAACTTCCGTATGATTTACCCTCCTCATTGTGATTTTAAAGCCTGTCAAAATGTAAGTTTTCCGAGTTATGCTATGAAAAGAATCTTAAATTTGTTTTCATTTCATATTAGATTTTATGAAGCTCATCTCGAAGTCTTAATAAAATCTCATATGAAATGAAAACTTATTCCAGATCCTTTTATATAATGATTTTAGATATGTCAGCGACTAACAAATGTCTCCACAAGCAATCATTTATATTTTTGAAAGCGTAACTTGACGATTGTATCTCGACTCTGTGTACCACGTGAGTGTAATGTCTATGTAACGTTACTACTGTTTGTTATAGATATTGTAACACAGTATTTCAATATTTCACATCATATCAGACTTTCTTTTCACTAGGTGTGTTATTGTATCTATGACAGATTATGAATAAAAAACTAAGAAATTTGCATAAATATTCAAAAGGCTAGAAAGTTGCAAAATATATGACACATTCATTCATACATAAGTATTCCAGATACGATCTTTAATAATATTCAAATTATTATTAAAGTTTAGATGGAGAAAAAAATGCAATCAAAAACAGTTTAAATGTCATTTGCAGTTATGTTGTATGGTTTGAATACTACACTCAATCTGGATCGATTTAGGAGTGAAAACTTTCTGCGGTCACAGTAATATTCAGATTTGATTCAAACGCGATCAGCCGAATTTGCAGTGTGGTTGAAGGTTAAGGGGTAGCTAACCTATACCGGTGTATCAACTGATCAAAATCTCATAGTACCTATTTACAAAGGTGAGTGGCCATCAACCTCTCCTTACAACTCTATGTAGCTCTTAAAATTGTTATAATATGTGACTGGCATTCCTCACCAAACTGTTAACAGATCAGTCGGGATTTTTATGAGCGATCTTTTTAACTTTCAAAACGGAATTTTGAAAAATATCTCCTCAAAATATTAACACTTTCACATTGAAGTATTCATCTTCTGAGCTAATAGGCATTTAGATGCGTATAACTGTCAGACAGTTTTGTCATACCGTGATAGTCTGCTATTGATTAAATTTCAATTACTTTACATTCATAAAACCTCTGTACGCGTGTACTTTTAGACGGAAACTGAACTCGTCCCAGTCCTTGACTTCAGTCAACGCATCAGAATAAGTATATAAGTCTAATATATTTTGATTTAACTAATAAAGATAATACACGTTATTGGAATTCGTTATTGCTAAGAAGTTTAAGTCATTTTAAACAACAAAGAATACCGACATTCTGCTATCTAAATATCGATTAAAGGAGGTCAAAATACGAAAATAAATACATAGAAACCCTTTAAAAGTGCAATGACCACATGTTCCTTGAGGGTAAGCGTCTTCTGCTTCATCGATTAGAACCGCCATACAAATGACTAAAACACAATATTCCTAATAAAACATCATTATTAGACACAATTATGTCATACAATTGTATTCTTTCAAAATATGATAATTTTGTTATTGTTCTCACTTGACAAAATGGTACATATGGCAAAGACCAACATGAAAATATCCATTTTTAGTCTAATTAATCTCAATAAGATTATTAATAGAATGTATTTATTTGTTAAACTAAATGCGTAGACATCAGATGGAAATGAAGGGTAAATTACTATATGATCCGCTTTCCTGAATCCGCGATGATGTTCTCAGTCGAATAGGGGAGTTTATGCAATTGATCAAGGTATCACGATCAGCAAAAATACTAATATTCCTTAATACACCATAATGATACCGGTCGAATAGGAGAATTCTGTAGTTCATCAAAGAGTCATGATCTTTGTATAGACAATAAAATTCCATTGGTGCACATCAGGTGATGGTAAAGATACTTCAATTTCATTAGTGGATATCAAGTGGTGGTATATATGCTAAGATCTCGTTGGTGGATATCAGGGGGTCATGATATAGGTACTAAAATTTCATTGGTGAATACAATTCGGTGGTGGTATAGATACTAAATTTTTATGGTGGCTTCAGGTGGTTATGATAACAAAATCGCATTTGTGGATATCAGATGATGATACTAACATCTCATTGGTGGATATCAGGAGGTAGTATAGATACTAAAATGTCATTGGTGGATATCAGATAGTTATAATAATGAAATATCATGTTGGATATCAGGATCTGGTATAGACACTAAAATGTCATGGTGGATATCTGTGGGTGGTATATTTTCTAAAATTCCATTTGTGGATATCAGGTGGTGGTTTAGATTAAATTCCATTGGTGGATATCAGTTATTGGTATAAATGCTAAAATTCCATTGGTGGATATCAGTCATTGATATATTAGGGAGATGGTACATATACTAAAATTTCATTGGTGGATATCAGGAGGTGGTATAGATACTAAAATTCCATTGGTGGATATCATGAGGTGGTATAGATACTAAAATTCCATTGGTGGATATTAAGAGGTGGTATAGATACTAAAATTCCAGTGATGGATATCAGGTGATGGTATATATGCTAAAATTCCATTGATGGATATCAAGAGGTGGTAAAGATACTAAAATTCCATTGATGGATATCAGGAGGTGGTATAGATACTAAATTTCCATTCGTGAATATCGGGAGGTGGTATAAATAGTAAAATTCCATTGGTGGATATCAGTTATTGGTATAGATACTAAAATCCCATTGGTGGATATCAGGAGGAGGTTTAGATACTAAAATGATGTTATCAATATAAGGTATGTCTTGGTTTCTGTTATTAGTGTCGATCTTGTAATGCTATGGGTCATTGTAAATAGTAGTTGTTTCAATCAAGAGGGATATACAATTATGTCTGATAAACACAATGCATGTTGTTCTCTACAGATCATATGCTTTAAACTAATAATAATATGAAATTCAAGAATTTTGAAAATATTTTTTCTTGGACTTATATCCAAATATGGTATACAAAGTTGATGGTATCAATCTTTCTGTAGAAGATTATTACTTTTATTGCTTATATTTAATGGCAAGTCGGTGTTTTTATGTAGACCACTATGTCAATGTCATGCCCTTTCAATATACATTAATATGGAAAAAACAGCCATTGGTCTATAGATATTGTCCGGTCCATTGTGTTTAATACTCGTTATGCTTAGACCTATGTATTCATAAAGTATCTCTGACTCTGTAATGGCGAAATATTGTCCGTTGAAAACATATAAAATTATCCCATGAAATTACCCTGTGATACATATTCTTATGAGGTGATGGGGCGTCTTTAAGAAATAAAAAATAGATAATATTCGCCTTATGTTAAGCGCCACGGGAAATAACAGTTTTAAACTAAAAATCCGGTTAGACCAAAAGAGACCGTCCGCATTTTAAAATTCTTTCTTTCGGAAATTTGAGCTGAAGAAGTGAATCTTAGCTTTCACCTTGTTCTTGGGGAGATAATAAAACGTTTATGGGACTATTCACCCGGTTTAAATATCCCTCGCAGCCAGAGGCGGACCGTTGGGGACAGACTAATATTACGTTTAGTTCGCTAAGGTTCACATGAAATCGCATCGATAAAAATGAAACCGAAAACATCCCGAAATATGAGATGAAGTAGAGTAGAGAAAAGCGGGAGAAATTAAGTGAGGTTTGTATAAAATGAAATATTTTACCTGTTAAAATAATGTGTTTTGCATAAATAATCGCGATTACCGTCGGAGACAGATTTTTCATCAGCTAAAGAGAAAGGACAAAATATGAGAAGGAAAGATAAGTAGGTAGTTAGAACCGGTGATATTAGATGTAATTTCATATCGGCCGTACAATATGTACATTGATATGTGGAAAGGGCGATTTACCACAACGACAAGTGCGAAAGTGTTGTAACATTAATGACAAAACGAATGGGCTGTAAAATATTCAGGTCTGTTGTTTGTTAATAGGTGTCACTGTCACATACCGGTAGGGTTTAGTCTCAAGTAAGTTAATAGCTGTGATACTTAAGGCCCTATCGTGTAACAGTATGTTAATGACATGTATGGCTATGTCACATTTACAGAGCGTTCATGATCTGTATGGTCATGTCACATTTACAGAACGTACATGATCTGTATGGTCATGTCACATTTACAGAACGTTCATGATCTGTATGGTCATGTCACATTTACAGAACGTTCATGATCTGTATAGTTATGTCACATTTACAGACGTTCATGGCCTGTATAGTTATGTCACATTTACAGAACGTTCATGGCCTGTATAGTTATGTCACATTTACAGAACGTACATGATCTGTATGGTTATGTCACATTTACAGAACGTACATGATCTGTATGTTCATGTCACATTTACAGAAGCGTTCATGGCCTGTATAGTTATGTCACATTTACAGAGCGTGCATGGCCTGTATAGTTATGTCACATTTACAAAGCGTTCATGGCCTGTATAGTTCATGTCACATTTACAGAAGCGTACATGGCCTGTATAGTTATGTCACATTTACAGACGTTCATGATCTGTATGGTTATGTCACATTTACAGAGCGTTCATGATCTGTATGGTTATGTCACATTTACAGAATGTTCATGGCCTGTATAGTTCATGTCACATTTACAGACGTTCATGATCTGTATGGTTATGTCACATTTACAGAGCGTTCATGATCTGTATGGTTATGTCACATTTACAGAACGTTCATGGCCTGTATAGTTCATGTCACATTTACAGAACGTTCATGGCCTGTATGGTTATGTCACATTTACAGAACGTCCATGGCCCTGTATGTTATGTCACATTTACAAAACGTACATGGCCTGTATGGTTATGTCACATTTACAGAACGTTCATGGCCTGTATGGTTATGTCACATTTACATAACGTTCATGGCCTGTATGGTCATGTCACATTTACAGAACGTTCATGGCCTGTATGGTTATGTCACATTTACAGAACGTTCATGGCCTGTATGGTTATGTCACATTTACAGAACGTTCTTGGCCTGTATGGTCATGTCACATCTACCCAGCGTTCATGGCCTGTATGGTCAAGTCACATTTACATTATTATATAGCCATTGTGGTCTATAATACAAAACTTACCTGTAGAATGCTGTAATATCTACCGTACATAACTTACCTGCTGATCATGTAAAATACCCGTGCATAAATCAATTGTTTGGTAATACATACATTACTTACATGGCTGTTTTAAACCTATAGTAGACATGTCTAAACCGTATCTATTTTCCCGATTACCGTGTGGATTTATATATATTAGGTCCATGGCATATTATCACTGACGAGTCCGTCCTCGAACATCGAAACCTGTACGCCACGTTTTATTTCATGTGAACAGTGAGTGAACAGGTTCAGAGTATGCCAATGTATTTGATGTCCTTTGAAAATTCATATCAAAGATATATAATTTATTGTTAAATGTTGGCCATTTAACCTCCCTTTCTAGATTTTGACATTTCTTTTGAGCCATTTCGGGTTTCTTCTGTCGTTTCCCTTCCCGAAGGTATCAGCACTTTAGGCCCTTAACATCAATGACGAGTCCGTGAATGAAGAAACAGCAGGACTAAGCAGTTTAATTCATGCTGGCTATACTGAGTGTTAGCTCTTAAACTATGTGAAAGGTATTAATATCTTGTGTGTGTTTTGTATAATCTTACAGTACCTTGTATGATGCAGTTTTCCATTTTCGGTTGTTCTGGTCTACGTTTGTACACCATGTACCAGAGGTACCTTTGTCGTTATAAATATATTGAAATTATAACAAAAGACTCCATCGAATTAATGGAGGGATGTTCAGAAGTGTTTGGATTAAAAACTGCAAAGTAGGTGTGAAAACTGTTCCCAATTCAGAGAAACTCCATCTTGGTCCATGATTTTGCTTTTTATAAGATTTATATGCTATTGTTACTATGCTACCCAGTAAAGATGAATGTTCTGTTCCGTGTCACATCATTGAGGCACCGAAAGGGAACTCGATATAATATAAGAAAATGAATATTAACGAGCGTTTTCACCGTTCTATAAGTAGACATTCAAGGTTGTTTATAGATGTTAAAATGTAAACTTAATTTATTTTTACAATAATTGCGAAACAAGCTATATCACCTCGTATTAATCACGTGTGTTGGCCCAGATTAAAGCGCTGGAAAGGTCTTACTGTGGGAGGAAACTGGAGATCCCGGGAAAACGTAGGTGGTCGGGTAGGTCACTCCATACCTTTTCACGTCCGATCGAGGAGTCGAACTTCGGCCGTTTAGGTGAAAGGCAAATGTGTTACCACTGTGCCACCAAACCAACCACGATTTGTTTATTGATCAGTTCTATATTATGTAAATAAACATATAATGCTAAGGATATTTCGCTTTTAATTCAGCAGAAGTAACAGAAGAATAGAATTTAATATGTTATGCTGTTTTTTAATTTCAACAAAACCTGTAAACCCATATATCGCACAAAATGACCATGCCGTTTTCCTCAAAAGTGTCTAATTACTAAAGTGATTTTATTTTTACCTTGAAATGCAAATGGCGGTTGTGAATGATATCACACAAATATGGCATATTAAGAGAATTTCAAACATGCTCAAAAATGCTCTTATTAGACACTATAAATAACTCTAGGAATGACAAGAAGGCTGCTTTTAGGGGAAAATGTTCAACCGTTTAGTTTGAGGTAAAAGATGCATATTTCTGAAAAAACTCACCATTTAACAATTTGTCTTAAAAAGGTTCTTCTTACTATGATTAGGTATCTTAATTTTATGATAAAGGCGCGTTTTAATTGATTTAAATGCCTCCCTTTATGTCATATTTAATGTAATATGTAATATCATTCACAGTCGCCATTTGCATTTCAAGGTTAAATGTTAATATGTACTTAAAGTCAAATCCGGTCAAACAAATGCTCCAACCCTGTGCTATAGACACCTGTGAGCATAACTGCTTTACATTTTTTCAGGTTTGGTTATTTGTATGACTTAGAATTATTCCATGCTACATCTTACCACAATGTAACGCTGTTGAAGAAACTATTAGCATTTACAGCAAATAATTGGTGATTTTAAGAAACTGCATGTCCAAACAAACATTTTGGTATATTACATATGACTATTTTGCGCAAAGTTATATACTGTAGATATTTATTCGTCTTTGAAATTCAGCATTATTTTCCTATATAGATGACCCTTAACAGAATACATATAAATAGCTTATATTATTTGTCAGATTTTGACAATGGCTATAAATCAATGCTAACATAAAAACCTGATAACTAATGATAAGTATCCAATAGTTATTTCCCCACGTGATAACTAATAATATAAGTATTTAAAAGTTAATCCGTCACGTGGTAACTAATGATATAAGCAATTAATAGTTAATACCCCACGTGATAACTCATGATATAAGTATTTAATAGTTAATCCCTCACGTGGTAACTAATGATATAAGCAATTAATAGTTAATCCCTCACGTGATATCTAATGATATGAATATTTAATAGTTAATCCCCCTCACGTGATAACTAATGACATCAGTATTTAATAGTTGATCCCTCACGTGGTAAGTAATTATACATATTTAATAGTTAATCCCTCACGTGATAACTAGTGATATTAATACTTAATAGTTAATCCATCACATGATAACTTATGATATACATATTTAATAGTTAATCACCCACGTGATAATAAATGATATAAATATTTAATAGTTAATTCCCCCACGTGATAACTTATGATATAAACATTTAATAGTTAATCCCCCACGTGATAACTAGTGATATAAACATTTAATAGTTAATACATCACGTGATAACTTATGATATACATATATAATAATTAATCACCCACGTGATAACTAATGATATAAATATTTAATAGTTAATACCTCACGTGATAACTAGTGATATAAATATTTAATAGTTAATCCCTCACGTGATAACTAGTGATATAAACATTTTATAATTAATACCTCACGTGATAACTAATGATATAAGTATTTAATAGTTAATCCCTCACGTGATAACTAGTGATATAAACATTTTATAATTAATACCTCACGTGATAACTAATGATATAAGTATTTAATAGTTAATCCCTCACGTGATAACTAGTGATATAAACATTTAATAGTTAATCCCCCACGGATGGCCTCAGAATGATAAACTCTCGTCTTGTAAAGCGTATGTAATATAACACTACGGCAGCGTCAGAATCCTGAACCTCCAATTGTTGTTATAACTGACCACATTACCTCCGATAAACGCAGGTGTTTAATAGTCATTTACAAAACAAGGACATTAAAAAGATATATCATTGACACTTTAAATCATTGTCAAAACCTTATCAGTGACAAATGAAGTTTTATTTCTATATATATATATACTCGGACGGGTTCTTTCAAAACATATGTAGTAATGATTACCTAGTATATTTATGTGGCATGTAGATAAAAGGGGAGGGAAACTAATGTTGTATTGTGCCTTGAGTTGGAGAGTTCACCACTGTACAACAGTATATATATATACCACCCGTTATGTACTGAACATACATACATTTCTACATATTCAAGTAAATTGTCATGCCATAATAGGAATATTATTTTACTGAAAACTGTTTTGAAACTTTAATTAAGAAATATTTTCAATTTTTTCTTAAACAAAAAGTTTCCTCTCAAAAACTGCAGATTTTCATTTGCTTTAGTAAAGATGAAAATTTCAGATTTCTATACCACGTAAACCATGTAACGTAAAAATATAATTAAAAGTAAAATAAAAATCTATAAATATGCTTCTCTACTTATTATCATTTTTTGATATGATGTGATACAAGCATTTTGTAAAATGAATCCTACTAGAACAATATCCACCCAGATAGGACTGGAGATAGTGCACAGAGTACACTAAGGTAAACTTAGAACCAGTACGTGAATGATAATATATATGCGTTATTATAAAACTGTATACTACGGCAGTTTCCTCCTTCTAGTACACGTAGGTGATAGTAGGGCAAAAAGTCTGAAACAACAGACTCAAATGGTTAATGTAAAGGGTATGTGCACTAAGCATTTCATTTAACCAAAATATTTCCCCATTTCAGATGTTGGATCATTAATAGTGATAGCTATGTAATATACAAGCATGTTCTGAACCGATGGTACTACTAAAGGTTAACATATACAAATGTAGAACACAAACGTCAATCGTCGGTAATAGAGTGATACAGACAGGGGACTGTACATGTTAGGGCTATATACGGTAGCGGTCACGGGGTCGAGCTAAAATATTAGTTAATTCAATAACAACATATGTAATAACATGTGCTTTGATATAGTTCATAAATAAATACTTAAGATATTAAAATATATAGCATTTTATTGACCAATTAGAAATAAGCTCACCACAACTTTGATCAAATATGGATACCAATGCAAATTATATCTACAATTTACAAATGACAATTATTTAAAAAAAAAAAAAAAAGATTCTACATCTTCACAGCCTGCCACTAGTGAGACAGTGGTCAGAGTTTGTTCTTGGTCAGTAGTTATCGATACCTTAAGAGACATAAAATAGCGACACAGTAACACCAGCATTTCATATAGCACAATACCATGGCGGCATCGCTTATGATCAAATCGAGATACTGTTGTTTCTGCCGACAATTCGTCTCCTGTACCTTATCTTACAAAAAAAACCTGAACAGTCTGGGGATTTTAAACCTTTGTTAATCATTATAAAACAAATTAAAAAGAAACAAACTGTAAAATATCGTGGTCATGTCAGTGTTTGTAGCAATAGACTTGCGTGACTGTCAGTGAAATCCCTTCCAAGACGATATCGAAAGGTGCCGAAGGTGATTAGGAGAACACAATACAGTTATCGGCCCTGAACGACTCTTTCGTTACTTTGTTTAAACTTAAGCCATTTTAAAGGTATTGTATCGGGTTTTATATCAACATTCCAAAGACATTTGAAAAGTATAAACGATCTTTATATCAAAACAGATACTGCAATTAATTGCAAAATTTCTCGAATTTGATACCACCTTTTACATCAACGTATTGAAGGTTTTGAAACTATAGCATCACTAGGTAACCCAAATACCGTTACACGTAAACACGTGCGAAATAAATTGTTATGTATATCCCGGTCGCTATGGTAACGGGATAGTTTACCTGTCTTGTTGACTCTGCCGTTATGCGTTGTAGTCACGCAAAGTTGTTACCGAGTGAAATGATACCAGAACACATCTAACTTACATTGGATATATTTTCTTATCAGATCACGCGCTATTTGTCAATTTCACAACTTTTGACCCTGTGGAATTCTGTGCGTGGCACGGACTCGACATCAGGCAGGACAGGTCGGCAGAACAGTATTATGTACACAAAAAATAAACATCAATAATGCTTAACTAGAACTTGTATGAATTAGCCTAATGTTTGTCTTTCTATATCATAAAGAGTGTTGATCGATTAATTGATTAGGGTAATACAGGTACTTGTGCCATCATATCTTCAGAATCCCAGATAATGTTCATCTGTAGACGGTATCATAGACAGTTTTAACTATTTCACCGTCCGATTCGGGTCTGTGACTGGTCACGGCGAAGGCGGGATTATCATTGTTATATATATAGAGTCTGAGCTTTGAATATTAACTTTTTATTGAAAGATGTTGGGATATTGTATATTAGTAGTGGTTTAATACCCACGGTACCCACACTAGAAAGTCATTCTGAGATGTTTCCGGTTTTGTATCGTAAAATGTTATTCTCTACTCTATTGTATTTATTATGTCAGATACAGAAGAAGTTAATTCATATGCATATGCTTAACGCCTATGCTTTCCAACAATGACATAAACGCACTGCCACGAAAACCTTCTACTGTTTAATTTAAAACTAATGAGTCTGCTATCCCAATCTAAGCTGATCAAGATAAACAAAATATTTCTAAAATGATAGTCAGATCATTGGCCAACTGATTTCTTCGTCACACTCGAACTACTATTCTCGATGTTTTCTCGACTACAGACAAACCTCAAATAGTTGAGTAAACGTGTCCATGGTATAACATAAAAAACCACAACTACGATGGCCGACAGCGGCCGTCCATATTATACAACGAACTATGAATGAATATGTTCAAAATGACTTAGATGCAAAGGAAACTTTTTAAAAGAAAATATGTACATTAAGTCAAAGTATTCAATATCAGACTCAGTATAAAGATTTGTATACTATTCTATTTTAGTAAACTGTTTTAATATTCTAAAGCTACAATTGAAGTGATTCCTTCATTTCTATTTCCAAGGGTTCTGTTGTATGGTATATATAACTCACGGAAATAGAATAGCGGCGGTGAATACATTAAATTGATACACTTACTTAAGTCTGATATTGAAAAACTTGACTCATTCACAGTAAATAACAGATTTTCACACTTCATTTTCAGAATTCCTTACTTTCAGCGTTGTGAAGGAGCTGTAAAATGTTTGTAGATATAACAGTGCCATTTCTACAGACACAGATGTTTTCATGGTGACTACAACTTTAGAAAGTCGTTTAATGGACCAATACGTACAAGTGTTTTGCCTCCTTTTTGGTGAACAGAACACAACTGCAACCAGCAATCTCCTCAAACATTTAAACAGCGATCAAGGTGTTCTCAAATGGATCCAACAAAATTCTTGAGCGTTCTTAGAGCGCCCTTTGAGATTTTTATATGTACATGTTCTGACTTGACTCTATTTTGGTTCTTTTTTTATTTGCATATAAGTCATTGTGTACAAATTTACTTTTTAAAAGTTTTATTTGTACAGTATATATTGTATACATATTTTTTTTAAAGTTTTATTTTAAATTCAGAACATATTTATGCATAACTCTTTGTATAATATATATGGCCGCTGTCAGCCATCGTACACAATATAGTGTTGTTCTTTTGTATATTTACGTAGATTCGACAGTATGCTCTCCAGACCTGGATAACGTTCCTTGTTTATATGCAGTAAAACTGGATATAGTTTTCCTCTTGTATTTACCAAAGTAAGATACACCATCACCGATATGGGATAATTTGTTCATTTTGCTTTATAAAATTGTGTAAAGTAATGCCCTGAAATTCTTTAAATTTTGAATCTTGAAAAACACAAAGTATGAGAAAGGATATTCAGAACCGTATAAGTCGAACTCATGAACACTGGCATTCGTGCTCATGGAAAGGACATTGTCAAAAAAAACAATTACAGGGGAGGTCACTGTCCACTGAATAAAACTTTGTGTTGCCTCGTCTTCTAATATCAAAAGATGGATAAGGCAGCTTTAAAGTGGCATTCTCCGGTGTTTTTATAACTGTTAAAGAAGTATCATTTATATTAACACGACGTTTTATAATTCATAAATTTATCTCGCTAAATAGCCACAATACATTGTATAAATATTGTATATGAATCAATAATTACACTCTAGAATTAATCTATCGCTTTAAATACAGTCTGTATCTTAATACTAGAATTACAATATTCTATTTGTAAGTGTGATTTCATGACTTATATCCAATGTATTGTGCATTTTATAACGCCTGTA
Organism: Pecten maximus; assembly: GCF_902652985.1. Taxonomy (NCBI): domain Eukaryota; kingdom Metazoa; phylum Mollusca; class Bivalvia; order Pectinida; family Pectinidae; genus Pecten; species Pecten maximus. The sequence continues at coordinate 16,145,484 of NC_047020.1, forward strand.
TAACTTTCCACCTGACAAAATATTCCTGGATATAATCCTTTCATAGAAGTGCCTGGATACGCCTATTTACTACCGCTAGTCCATAGCATTTTAGTGCATGTACACATCACGTAGATTGTGGAAATTTAATTAAACTATAACGTAAGCGATGAATTGATAGTAATTTAAAAATTGAATAATACCGTTAGCTATGTGTCTTTTATTAAAACTCTGACATATTGCTTATACTTAATTTGAAATTAACAAAACGACATGAAAAAAAAAACTCAATGTATAATGTATAACTCAAGATATATAAAGGTTTTAGTTGGGATTAAAAGCTGTCTTATTTAATGTAGGCCCATATCGATTTGTAAATAAGAAACGATCTTAATTAAGGAACAAAATAGGACCGGGTATGAGACCTATAACCGGTTTATTCGGTGCATCGCCATTATAGTTTTATTTCAGCAGTCTGTCCGGAAATGTCACTTACAATAACTGGTTCTTTGATAGGACTTTTGCTCGGGTTTCTGTAATGGGATTATAGTCAAGTTAGTGTTGCACTATTTCGTTGGCAGACAAAGTATACAAAAGAAGCATATGTTGTGGGAGTCAGTTTCTGTCATGACATAACCTGACAGATTGAATACATTTAAAGGGAAATATGCGTTATAGTATGTGACGTGAATAATAATTGATGCCGTAACAGCAGTAAACGTTAATACTGACCGAGAGGATAAGACGGCTCCTTTGACAACACAGAACTAGTCCAATGGCAGCTAACGTTATGAGAGGAAACATGAATACCAGTCTCAACTACGACCACATGTTGTAGGAATTACCTTGTGATTAATGTTTTAAGTTTCTCCTTTAATGGCATCCTTCATTACCTAGATGTGACCTTGATTTCCATGGCGGGTTAAGTAATCAATTAGAAGATGTCTTCCCTTCCGGAACATCTGGTCTTATTTCCCTTACTTTGTCTTGGTTTTTGTTTTTAAGAGAATTTAAGATGGCATGTCTCATAAAGGCAGAGACCTGCCATCGAAAATAAAAAACAATTTACGAATGTATATTTCAACACTGGTCTTTCCTCATTTTGATATTGGTACAATAGATTATGTTAAGTCCATCTTTGTTGAACCTCCAATCATTAAGTATACCACTGGGAAGCCTTTGGGCGAGAACGAGATGTTCTAGGCTGTTTTCGAACACTGGCGAAACAATCGAGAACAGAAGTACAGAACATGTTCTAGGAACAGGAATCTCAAACCATCTCCACAGCTAGAACAGGACGAACAAACATGGCGACGCTGTGTCTATGTAAACTACTGACAAACGTCTGTATGTAATTCATATTTTCAATAAAACATCGTTGATTTGGGAAATTATTATTCTGTTTTCATAAATTATAATATGCCGGAAAGAATTGAAAATTGACATAGATAGTATTGCTTGGTGTACATCTCCTCTTGTCTTTTGCTTAATGGGTATCAATGGGGCCTTAATTGATCTAGACATATCGTCCCTTCCTATGACTGATTAAGAGGACGTCAAACATCTTATAAAAATGTAGCGCACATGTAGTCACTAATGTCATATTGACAAAGATAAAAGGAGTGTTTGGGTCTTGCTATCTTTGTGAACGCCATATTTGTGTTCCTATCACGTTCCTTATGATAGGGCGAACATTTACCGGAACGTGTTCTGTATTGTTCCCGAATTAACAGAACGTGTCGCCCGAAGACGCCCTTGGTGTTAGTGGGAACGCGTTACCGCCCACATCACGGTCACGGTTATATAATAACCGTAGATTAAGGTAACACAGATATATATGTGTTACAAACATTTCTAATGTAAGCAAAAACGATAATCTAGAGATCAGGCGTCGAAGGTTCTCTATCATGCTTTTCGGTGTAACTAATTTTAAATTAAGTATGTTTCTTTTTTTGTATATAAAAGCCGAAATATCGGAATTTTAATTACTCGCTTTGCAAACAAAAGTGCACATGCACGTGATTAGTATGATAGCAAAACATCAATAGATACAATTATAGTACTGACGTGTATAATAAACAAGCAAATCGTAATTATTAGGCTATGTTAGTAGTCAGGATGTGTCCTCACAACCACCACGGGAGACCCTGATAGGGAATCCACACACATTTGGCATCAGATTTCCTTTGCTCCTTCCACGAAATCAAACAGAAAAACTCCGCAATATCTGTTTCTAAAAAGTAGAATCCTATGGCAGGCTTTGAAATTGATGAACTTTATAAATACAACAAAAAATGCGTTCACAATTCTATCAATAGAATGGCATCTGTTATGGCGACAGGGCGCTGCATAGCGTCCTACGGATAGTGTGTATACAACATGTTTACATTACCCAATTACGTCGTTTAGCCTGTGTTCTAGCGAAGTTCTCGTAGATGTATAAAACAAATAATTTTAAATAATATTTTTTCATTTTCAAATCATTCTAAAATAGCATTCAACAAGACTGACATACATCGATTGCTGTACCAAACCAGAATCAAATGCATTTGGTGACAATTTGCTGTCTGGTTGATGTCGGATTCCTGGCCACTAAATTGATTTGTTTCTGAAGAAATCAAAATAACCTTTTTACATCATAGAACACCTTAAACGTCACAAGTTTTAAATTCCTATTACATTTACCTGGAACCCTGACAGAATTGTTCGAGCAATACAAAAAATTGGAAATAAAAACACACACACGCATACAAGAACAAAAACGAAAAAACAAAAACAAAACTTTTTGTAAATTCTTGGGCTCCGTCCTTCACCGAAAAAAAACGTGTAAAATATGAAAGATGGAATTAATGGAAATCAAAATTTATCAAAAATAATTAAATACTAATAATAAAGACACAGTTCCCATTACAAATTATCACTCAAATTCTGACTGCAATTCACTACTCCGTCAGATTGTCCTGTAGCTAGTTATTATCTACTTCCTTTTACAAACGACTACTGAAATTTATTGCAAATGATCTGCTTCCTCATTAAGATATTAATATTTGCATTTATTAGACTCAGATGTTACATTGAAACGTGTAATGTAATCAGGAAGTATGGAATAAATAATATATGTTATGAATAATATTCCATAACTTTATTTATTGTAAATATAATACTGGTAGTAGTACTTCAACTTATTCCTCTACAGTAGAGATAGCGATCTGTATTCCTCTACAGTAGAGATAGCGATCCGTATTCCTCTACAGTAGAGATAGCGATCTGTATTCCTCTACAGTAGAGATAGCGATCTGTATTCCTCTACAGTAGAGATAGCGATCTGTATTCCTCTACAGTAGAGATAGCGATCTGTATTCCTCTACAGTAGAGATAGCGATCTGTATTCCTCTACAGTAGAGATAGCGATCTGTATTCCTCTACAGTAGAGATAGCGATCTGTATTCCTCTACAGTAGAGATAGCGATCTGTATTCCTCTACAGTAGAGATAGCGATCTGTATTCCTCTACAGTAGAGATAGCGATCTGTATTCCTCTACAGTAGAGATAGCGATCCGTATTCCTCTACAGTAGAGATAGCGATCTGTATTCCTCTACAGTAGAGATAGCGATCTGTATTCCTCTACAGTAGAGATAGCGATCTATATTCATCTACAGTAGAGATAGCGATCTGTATTCCTCTACAGTAGAGATAGCGATCTGTATTCCTCTACAGTAGAGATAGCGATCTGTATTCCTCTACAGTAGAGATAGCGATCCGTATTCCTCTACAGTAGAGATAGCGATCTGTATTCCTCTACAGTAGAGATAGCGATCTGTATTCCTCTACAGTAGAGATAGCGATCCGTATTCCTCTACAGTAGAGATAGCGATCCGTATTCCTCTACAGTAGAGATAGCGATCCGTATTCCTCTACAGTAGAGATAGCGATCTGTATTCCTCTACAGTAGAGATAGCGATCCGTATTCCTCTACAGTAGAGATAGCGATCTGTATTCCTCTACAGTAGAGATAGCTATCCGTATTCCTCTACAGTAGAGATAGCGATCCGTATTCCTCTACAGTAGAGATAGCGATCCGTATTCCTCTACAGTAGAGATAGCGATCTGTATTCCTCTACAGTAGAGATAGCGATCTGTATTCCTCTACAGTAGAGATAGCGATCTGTATTCCTCTACAGTAGAGATAGCGATCTGTATTCCTCTACAGTAGAGATAGCGATCTGTATTCCTCTACAGTAGAGATAGCGATCTGTATTCCTCTACAGTAGAGATAGCGATCTGTATTCCTCTACAGTAGAGATAGCGATCTGCATTCCTCTACAGTATATATAGCTATCTGCATTTCTCTACAGTAGAGATAGCGATCTGTATTCCTCTACAGTAGAGATAGCGATCTGTATTCCATTACAGTAGAGATAGCGATATGTATTCCTCTACTGTAGAGATAGCGATCTGTATTCCTCTACAGTAGAGATAGCGATCTGTATTCCTCTACAGTAGAGATAGCGATCTGTATTCCTCTACAGTAGAGATGGCGATCTGTATTCCTCTACAGTAGAGATAGCGATCTGTATTCCTCTACAGTATATATAGCTATCTGTATCCCTCTACAGTAGAGATAGCGATCTATATTCCTCTACAGTAGAGATAGCGATCTGTATCCCTCTACAGTAGAGATAGCGATCTGTATTCCTCTACAGTAGAGATAGCGATCTGTATTCCTCTACAGTAGAGATAGCGATCTGTATTCCTCTACAGTAGAGATAGCGATCTGTATTCCTCTACAGTAGAGATAGCGATCTGTATTCCTCTACAGTAGAGATAGCGATCTGTATTCCTCTACAGTAGAGATAGCGATCCGTATTCCTCTACAGTAGAGATAGCGATCCGTATTCCTCTACAGTAGAGATAGCGATCTGTATTCCTCTACAGTAGAGATAGCGATCCGTATTCCTCTACAGTAGAGATAGCGATCTGCATTCCTCTACAGTAGAGATAGCGATCCGTATTCCTCTACAGTAGAGATAGCGATCCGTATTCCTCTACAGTAGAGATAGCGATCCGTATTCCTCTACAGTAGAGATAGCGATCTGTATTCCTCTACAGTAGAGATAGCGATCTGTATTCCTCTACAGTAGAGATAGCGATCTGTATTCCTCTACAGTAGAGATAGCGATCTGTATCCCTCTACAGTAGAGATAGCGATCCGTATTCCTCTACAGTAGAGATAGCGATCTGTATTCCTCTACAGTAGAGATAGCGATCTGTATTCCTCTACAATAGAGATAGCTATCTGTATTCCTCTACATTAGAGATAGCTATCTGTATTCCTCTACAGTAGAGATAGCGATCTGTATTCCTCTACAATAGAGATAGCGATCTGTATTCCTCTACAGTAGAGATGGCGATCTGTATTCCTCTACAGTAGAGATAGCGATCTGTATTCCTCTACAGTAGAGATGGCGATCTGTATTCCTCTACAGTAGAGATGGCGATCTGTATTCCTCTACAATAGAGATAGCGATCTGTATTCCTCTACAGTAGAGATAGCGATCTGTATTCCTCTACAGTAGAGATGGCGATCTGTATTCCTCTACAGTAGAGATCGCGATCTGTATTCCTCTACAGTAGAGATAGCGATCTGTATTCCTCTACAGTAGAGATAGCGATCTGTATTCCTCTACAGTAGAGATAGCGATCCGTATTCCTCTACAGTAGAGAAAGCGATCTGTATTCCTCTACAGTAGAGATAGCGATCCGTATTCCTCTACAGTAGAGATGGCGATCCGTATTCCTCTACAGTAGAGATAGCGATCTGTATTCCTCTACAGTAGAGATAGCGATCTGTATTCCTCTACAGTAGAGATAGCGATCTGTATTCCTCTACAGTAGAGATAGCGATCTGTATTCCTCTACAGTAGAGATAGCGATCTGTATTCCTCTACAGTAGAGATAGCGATCTGTATTCCTCTACAGTAGAGATAGCGATCTGTATTCCTCTACAGTAGAGATAGCGATCTGTATTCCTCTACAGTAGAGATAGCGATCCGTATTCCTCTACAGTAGAGATAGCGATCCGTATTCCTCTACAGTAGAGATAGCGATCTGCATTCCTCTACAGTAGAGATAGCTATCCGTATTCCTCTACAGTAGAGATAGCGATCTGTATTCCTCTACAGTAGAGATAGCTATCTGTATTCCTCTACAGTAGAGATAGCGATCTGTATTCCTCTACAGTAGAGATAGCTATCTGTATTCCTCTACAGTAGAGATAGCGATCTGTATTCCTCTACAGTAGAGATCGCGATCTGTATTCCTCTACAGTAGAGATGGCGATCTGTATTCCTCTACAGTAGAGATAGCGATCTGTATTCCTCTACAGTAGAGATAGCGATCTGTATTCCTCTACAGTAGAGATAGCGATCTGTATTCCTCTACAGTAGAGATAGCGATCTGTATTCCTCTACAGTAGAGATAGCGATCTATATTCCTCTACAGTAGAGATAGCGATCTGTATCCCTCTACAGTAGAGATAGCGATCTGTATTCCTCTACAGTAGAGATAGCGATCTGTATTCCTCTACAGTAGAGATAGCGATCCGTATTCCTCTACAGTAGAGATAGCGATCTGTATTCCTCTACAGTAGAGATAGCGATCTGTATTCCTCTAAAGTAGAGATAGCGATCCGTATTCTTCTACAGTAGAGATAGCGATCCGTATTCCTCTACAGTAGAGATAGCGATCCGTATTCCTCTACAGTAGAGATAGCGATCTGTATTCCTCTACAGTAGAGATAGCGATCCGTATTCCTCTACAGTAGAGATAGCGATCTGTATTCCTCTACAGTAGAGATAGCGATCCGTATTCCTCTACAGTAGAGATAGCGATCCGTATTCCTCTACAGTAGAGATAGCGATCCGTATTCCTCTACAGTAGAGATAGCGATCTGTATTCCTCTACAGTAGAGATAGCGATCTGTATTCCTCTACAGTAGAGATAGCGATCTGTATTCCTCTACAGTAGAGATAGCGATCTGTATTCCTCTACAGTAGAGATAGCGATCTGTATTCCTCTACAGTAGAGATAGCGATCTGTATTCCTCTACAGTAGAGATAGCGATCTGTATTCCTCTACAGTAGAGATAGCGATCTGCATTCCTCTACAGTATATATAGCTATCTGCATTTCTCTACAGTAGAGATAGCGATCTGTATTCCTCTACAGTAGAGATAGCGATCTGTATTCCATTACAGTAGAGATAGCGATATGTATTCCTCTACTGTAGAGATAGCGATCTGTATTCCTCTACAGTAGAGATAGCGATCTGTATTCCTCTACAGTAGAGATAGCGATCTGTATTCCTCTACAGTAGAGATGGCGATCTGTATTCCTCTACAGTAGAGATAGCGATCTGTATTCCTCTACAGTATATATAGCTATCTGTATCCCTCTACAGTAGAGATAGCGATCTATATTCCTCTACAGTAGAGATAGCGATCTGTATCCCTCTACAGTAGAGATAGCGATCTGTATTCCTCTACAGTAGAGATAGCGATCTGTATTCCTCTACAGTAGAGATAGCGATCTGTATTCCTCTACAGTAGAGATAGCGATCTGTATTCCTCTACAGTAGAGATAGCGATCTGTATTCCTCTACAGTAGAGATAGCGATCTGTATTCCTCTACAGTAGAGATAGCGATCCGTATTCCTCTACAGTAGAGATAGCGATCCGTATTCCTCTACAGTAGAGATAGCGATCTGTATTCCTCTACAGTAGAGATAGCGATCCGTATTCCTCTACAGTAGAGATAGCGATCTGCATTCCTCTACAGTAGAGATAGCGATCCGTATTCCTCTACAGTAGAGATAGCGATCCGTATTCCTCTACAGTAGAGATAGCGATCCGTATTCCTCTACAGTAGAGATAGCGATCTGTATTCCTCTACAGTAGAGATAGCGATCTGTATTCCTCTACAGTAGAGATAGCGATCTGTATTCCTCTACAGTAGAGATAGCGATCTGTATCCCTCTACAGTAGAGATAGCGATCCGTATTCCTCTACAGTAGAGATAGCGATCTGTATTCCTCTACAGTAGAGATAGCGATCTGTATTCCTCTACAATAGAGATAGCTATCTGTATTCCTCTACATTAGAGATAGCTATCTGTATTCCTCTACAGTAGAGATAGCGATCTGTATTCCTCTACAATAGAGATAGCGATCTGTATTCCTCTACAGTAGAGATGGCGATCTGTATTCCTCTACAGTAGAGATAGCGATCTGTATTCCTCTACAGTAGAGATGGCGATCTGTATTCCTCTACAGTAGAGATGGCGATCTGTATTCCTCTACAATAGAGATAGCGATCTGTATTCCTCTACAGTAGAGATAGCGATCTGTATTCCTCTACAGTAGAGATGGCGATCTGTATTCCTCTACAGTAGAGATCGCGATCTGTATTCCTCTACAGTAGAGATAGCGATCTGTATTCCTCTACAGTAGAGATAGCGATCTGTATTCCTCTACAGTAGAGATAGCGATCCGTATTCCTCTACAGTAGAGAAAGCGATCTGTATTCCTCTACAGTAGAGATAGCGATCCGTATTCCTCTACAGTAGAGATGGCGATCCGTATTCCTCTACAGTAGAGATAGCGATCTGTATTCCTCTACAGTAGAGATAGCGATCTGTATTCCTCTACAGTAGAGATAGCGATCTGTATTCCTCTACAGTAGAGATAGCGATCTGTATTCCTCTACAGTAGAGATAGCGATCTGTATTCCTCTACAGTAGAGATAGCGATCTGTATTCCTCTACAGTAGAGATAGCGATCTGTATTCCTCTACAGTAGAGATAGCGATCTGTATTCCTCTACAGTAGAGATAGCGATCCGTATTCCTCTACAGTAGAGATAGCGATCCGTATTCCTCTACAGTAGAGATAGCGATCCGTATTCCTCTACAGTAGAGATAGCGATCCGTATTCCTCTACAGTAGAGATAGCGATCTGTATTCCTCTACAGTAGAGATAGCGATCTGTATTCCTCTACAGTAGAGATAGCGATCTGTATTCCTCTACAGTAGAGATAGCGATCTGTATTCCTCTACAGTAGAGATAGCGATCTGTATTCCTCTACAGTAGAGATAGCTATCTGTATTCCTCTACAGTAGAGATAGCGATCCGTATTCCTCTACAGTAGAGATAGCGATCTGTATTCCTCTACAGTAGAGATAGCGATCTGTATTCCTCTACATTAGAGATAGCTATCTGTATTCCTCTACAGTAGAGATAGCGATATGTATTCCTCTACAGTAGAGATAGCGATATGTATTCCTCTACAGTAGAGATAGCGATCCGTATTCCTCTACAGTAGAGAAAGCGATCTGTATTCCTCTACAGTAGAGAAAGCGATCTGTATTCCTCTACAGTAGAGATAGCGATCCGTATTCCTCTACAGTAGAGATAGCGATCTGTATTCCTCTACAGTAGAGATAGCGATCTGTATTCCTCTACAGTAGAGATAGCGATATGTATTCCTCTACAGTAGAGATAGCGATATGTATTCCTCTACAGTAGAGATAGCGATCTGTATTCCTCTACAGTAGAGATAGCGATCTGTATTCCTCTACAGTAGAGAAAGCGATCTGTATTCCTCTACAGTAGAGATAGCGATCTGTATTCCTCTACAGTAGAGATAGCGATCCGTATTCCACCATCAGGTTATTTCCCTTTCCATTATTGTGTCTCTTTGCACGGTTTTACTCCATTTCTAATTGATGCTACATGTATTTCTCTATATTAGATCATAAACAAAAGAACAAAAAGATAACATGCTACAATAATCAAGCCTAATAGCGTCCTTGCTTCCAATTCAGAATCTTTAATATATCTATACAGGCAAGGCACAAACCAAGCATGGTACCTGCTTTGAACAGGTAAAATCATGCATGTGCATAATCAGTGTAAACGGAGGTTTTACAAACACTTGACTATTGTGATATGTAATCGTTATCTTGTAGGTAATAATTTGTATCATCAAATAGTTTCTTCAGTAATATAGCGGTGAGGTTAAAATCAGATGGCATTTTAAGCATTTATTTGGAGGTACGTCTTGGCCCCTCCTTACGAATGTTGTACCTTTACAGAGTGTTATAACAATAGAAATAAACTACCCCACCTGTGATAGGTATTCCGTATACAATATCTCCCCTAAAGCTCAACACACCCAGAACTTTCTATTATATCACTGCAGACATTTAAACCTTTGTTGTGTGGGTAGATTTCAGACTGTTGGGGATGTAAAACACTCTATAACCGGTATTTACCGGAAGTCACGTGACATGTTCAATATCATCAATATACAGGTATTGCACGGTCTACAGTTCAATTAATTGATTTCGAGATTTTTTTTACGTTGAAAACTAAAATGTGACAAAACATGCATTGGCTTTAATATCTTTAAATATAAAATGACTTCTCATTGTCTGAACTACTCATCGTATTATTTACCGTTATTGAACCTTGCTTGTTTTAAATGTACGCCCTTACAAATCTGTTTTTTTTTTTTTTTTTATTTATTTGCAGGCCCGGTATATTTTATATCAAGCCGATTTTATGTGATGCTGTTATGTTCAATGGTTGGAGTTGATATCATATTTTATTGCGACATTTCATTAAAATTTACAGTGTTGTTCAAATGTATTGTTATTAACGCTATATACACAGGTTTCTTACATTAAACTTTCATTTGTTTACTTGTTTAGGAAGAAAGTATACGGATACCTTGTTTGTTATGCTAATGTAAATGAAACGAGACCGATGGCACAGAGATAAGCCGACCCACCGTCAGTAACCGCTAAAATCTGATTTATGAACATGTGTTTTGATAGCGTCGTGAGTGTAAAATTACACGGATACCCAAATTAAAGAATGTAACTGAATGATGCTTGATAAATAATTTTAAAGGAACATCTAGATATTGACACAATAGGTATATATTTTCTTATTTGTAATACTTTGATATTTCTTTTGCTGCCGATATACTCCGTTATTACTCGCATTCCTATCCAGCCCCTCACCACACAGACATTCTCTCTTCAAACCCGTAAACACTTTCCGTTAGGTTTCACGTAAAAACAATGATGACCCAATGGAGCATATAATAAGGATATTTAAAACTACAAGCACGTATTTGGCAGACAAACATTAAATGTACCGGGGCTGAACGAACACAAAATACATGTCGTCTGGTAATTTACGATATTTTGATGAAACAAACATGGTGTCTATTTTACCGTATAAGAAAAGTCTATTCGATATCCACGTCTCTCTGGGCGTTTCTGACAGGCGGGAAGACTTTCCTCTCGACCCTATAGAAACGCGCCACGCCTAGCTACGGCAGCCCTTACCAGTATTGGACCCGAACTGTACTTTAAACTATTAATGCAGTTGTGTGAGAAATAAATAAAATATGTTGTTCTTCCCCATTTCCTTTGCCTTGGTAATGCCTGAGAGACGTACATGTACGCTTCCAATGATACTGAAAGGAGTACGTGATCTACATGGTAATTCCAATGAACCTGGAGAACGTTCATTTGTACGTGCCAATGATTTTCAATGTATCACAATAATGGTCAGAAAAGTGAACAGGGTACCCATAAGTGTGATCGTGTATTCAGTTAGATAGTCGCGTACTCGGGTAGAAGGTCGCGTAATCAGTAAGATGGTCGCGTACTCAGGTCAATGGTCGCGTACTCAGGTCAATGGTCTCGTACTCAGGTCAATGGTCGTGTACTCAGATAAATGGTCGCGTACTCAGGTCAATGGTCGCGTACTCGGGTAGCTGGTCGCGTACTCAGGTAAATGGTCGCGTAATCAGCAAGATTGGCAGGTACTCGGGTAGACGGTCGCGTACTCAGGTCAATGGTCGCGTAATCAGGTCAATGGTCGTGTAATCAGGTCAATGGTCGCGTACTCGGGTGACAGTCGTATATGCAGAAAGATGGTCGCGTATTCAGGTAAATCGTCGCGTATTCAGGTAAATCGTCGCGACTCGGGTGACGGTCGCATATGCAGAAAGATGGTCGCATATTCAGGTAAATCATCGCGTACTCAGGTAAATCGTCGCGACTCGGGTGACGGTCGCATATGCAGAAAGATGGTCGCATATTCAGGTAAATCGTCGCGTACTCAGGTAAATCGTCGCGTACTCGGGTAAATGGTCACGTACTCAGGTCAATGGTCGCGTAATCAGCAAGATGGTCGCGTAGTCGGGTAGACGGCCACGTAATCAGGTCAATGGTCGCGTACTCGGGTAAATGGTCGCGTACTCAGGTCAATGGTCGCGTACTCAGGTAAATGGTCGCGTAATCAGCAAGATGGTCGCGTACTCGGGTAGACGGCCACGTAATCAGGTCAATGGTCGCGGGTGACGGTCGTATATACAGAAAGATGGTCGCATATTCAGGAAAATCGTCGCGTACTCGGGTAAATGGTCGCGTACTCGGCTGACGGTCGCGTATTCCGTAAGATGGTTGTGTATTTCAGTAGATGGTTGCGTATTCGAGTAGATGACCGTACATGTCCCAGTGGTTCTTAGATATTTAAGTTGAAAATCAGTATTACCCCTGTAGGGTTCGAAAGAAAATTAAATTCTGGTGTTCCTTCTGGATCACCATACTAAGTTAATATCTAGTTAATAACACCTATCCATTGTCCAGATTATATCTCTGCTCTATCTGATTTTTCCTCCGCCATGCATACAACTAATTGTGCTATAAATTTAAACTAATTTTCAAGATTTTGCCCATTCTTTTGCTGCAAGATTAGAGTTACGAGCATTTTCGTCACATTTCTGACAATATACTATAACGTTACGACACGACGTGTACCCGTGTTAGATATCCACGTATTCACTACCGCTACTGTCTGGGGTGATATATGTATCAAAATGGCATTCTCCTTCTATACTTCATCGCGATGCATATTTCCGATAATATCGATAAAGCATGTGCATAAAACAGTTTCATTAATTTTAAAGGTCGAATAAGACATTAAAAAGACACCATGATTTAGTATGGTAAAATGGGGGCATTGTGAACCCACAAAACGCAATCAAAGGGATAATACACAAAAACACCGCAGGGTTAGGTCGACATATGTGAGAGAGATTAAAATGACATTTAATAAGTTTCTTTTTCATAATGTACTTCATACCGTTTTCTGCCATTGTAGTTTTTAATGTAGATAGTACAATGACGAACGGTTTGATCAGAAAATGCGTAATTTAATTGTGAGATATCGGTTTACTGTATGATATAAGAACTTGATTTAAAGTAATTATACCTTGAGATATATGATAATGTCCTTCACATGAAAATACACCCCCTGTTGCCATTACACTTAAAGTACAAACTTTAAAGTACATTACGATTATTGCAATTTTTATCGATCATCCTTTATATTAGAAAATGTTTGTGTAATAGAAATAGCTTTGTTACACCCATTCGACAACACTTCAGTAGAACTTTGGATTTGACAATAAGAACTAATGACAATCAGGGGTTCTTTCCGATATTTTTTTTTTATATACTCGGGTATAATTTCATTTTGCCTTGTCCGTCCCGTGTGTTCTGACGTCGTGAATCGTGTAAATTCCATCACAGCTGATGCTATGTCGGGTATGGTCTCTTGGTGCCGAACCATCATCATTGGTAAGATGTCGCATTTTTGATACCGCGTCCGTCCCTGCTATTATGGTTTGGTTGTTTGGTTTCGTTTCCGTCCCGTCTGATATCATTTCATGTCCGTCTCTACAAGTTTAATTTGGTTACCGTTGTGTTTTATATTTCCTCTCGTGTTATTTCCAGTTGCGGTGTTTATCCTTGTCTGTTTGGAGTAGTCACTGTGTAATCTCCAGTCCTGGAGATCGCCAAACAGAAAACACCAGATTTCTCAGCCACTGTAACCGTCAGTAGCAAATACTTAATAGATTTTTTATCTCTTGCAAATAAGAAGAACAAAAAGAAATTTTGATGTAAGCAGAGATCAGTTTTCATAATTACTTATGAACTATCAACTACTATGCATTACATTAACATTTGATGGTATCATATATATAGTATCACGTGCAGGTGTACTTATGTTAATATGACAGTTACAATGTTACAGTATTTAATAGTAGAATGTGCATTTATATGCAGATCGTGGATAGAAATTTCGTTTGAAACTTGATAACAACAAATTATAGATATTGTTTGCTTTCATCTGTGTGTGTTGATATTTGACCTTCCCCACGCATCATCTCCACATCTGGTATAATTATCAGATATACAAGCCAGATCGCAGCCAAAACATTCACATCTATTAACCGAGAAAGGTCGATAACTTTTACACACTGTGTGAATAATGTTTAAATTTTTTCCTCTTGTAAAATATAATTTATTCAAGACGTGTAGCGAATATTTTAACTAACTATGAAGAGTATATCAACATCACTACAGAGGAATGAAATCAGGAAGTGTGTTCAACAGTAACCATGGAAACAATAGCTACGTAACAATCACCATATCGGCGCATCTAAGACATCTTAACAGCAGGATACGAGGAGGCACCAAAATAGCGTTTAAATGTTTATTGCTAAGTATCGTCAGAGAAGATACCAGTAAACTGTAAGACTGGGAGATACTTTATGAGAACAATAGGAACGGAGGCGACACCAAATACTAGAATACCAGTTTATCATTTAGTAAACAAAGGGGACAATGAAACCAGGGAAAACAATGAAACAACGGGAAACAATGAAACAACGGAAAACAATAAAACAACAGAAAACATTGAAACAACGGAAAACAACAGAAACAGAAGCCTGACACCTAAAACAACAACAAAACAGAAAAAATAACAAATAAACTCGAACAGTATAGACGGTCAAACAACTCTAACAGTATAGACGGTCAAACAACTCTAACAGAGTAGACGGTCAAACAACTCTAACAGTATAGACGGTCAAACAACTCTAACAGTATAGACGGTCAAACAACTCTAACAGAGTAGACGGTCAAACAACTCTAACAGAGTAGACGGTCAAACAACTCTAACAGAGTAGACGGTCAAACAACTCTAACAGAGCAGACGGTCAAACAACTCTAACAGTATAGACGGTCAAACAACTCTAACAGTATAGACGGTCAAACAACTCTAACAGAGTAGACGGTCAAACAACTCTAACAGTAGTAGACGGTCAAACAACTCTAACAGTATAGACGGTCAAACAACTCTAAACAGAGTAGACGGTCAAACAACTCTAACAGAGTAGACGGTCAAACAACCTAACAGAGTAGACGCTCAAACAACTCGAACAGATTAGACGGTCAAACAACTCTAACAGAGTAGACGTCAACAACTCTAACAGTATAGACGGTCCAAACAACTCTAACAGTATAGACGGTCAAACAAACTCTAACAGTATAGACGGTCAAACAACTCTAACAGTAGTAGACGGTCATCAAACAACTCTAACAGAGTAGACGGTTCAACAACTCTAACAGTATAGACGGTCAAACAACTCTAACAGTATAGACGGTCAAACAACTCTAACAGAGTAGACGGTCAAACAACTCTAACAGAGTAGACGATCAAACAACTCTAACAGTATAGACGGTCAAACAACTCTAACAGTATAGACGTCAAACAACTCTAACAGTATAGACGGTCAAACAACTCTAACAGTATAGACGGTCAAACAACTCTAACAGAGTAGACGGTCAAACAACTCTAACAGAGTAGACGGTCAAACAACTCTAACAGAGTAGACGGTCAAACAACTCTAACAGTATAGACGGTCAAACAACTCTAACAGAGTAGACGGTCAAACAACTCTAACAGAGTAGACGGTCAAACAACTCTAACAGTATAGACGGTCAAACAACTCTAACAGAGTAGACGGTCAAACAACTCTAACAGAGTAGACGGTCAAACAACTCTAACAGAGTAGACGGTCAAACAACTCTAACAGAGTAGACGGTCAAACAACTCTAACAGTATAGACGGTCAAACAACTCTAACAGTATAGACGGTCAAACAACTCTAACAGTATAGACGGTCAAACAACTCTAACAGTATAGACGGTCAAACAACTCTAACAGTATAGACGGTCAAACAACTCTAACAGAGTAGACGGTCAAACAACTCTAACAGAGTAGACGGTCAAACAACTCTAACAGTATAGACGGTCAAACAACTCTAACAGTATAGACGGTCAAACAACGCTAACAGAGTAGACGGTCAAACAACTCTAACAGTGTAGACGGTCAAACAACTCGAACAGTATAGACGGTCAAACAACTCTAACAGTATAGACGGTCAAGCAACTCTAACAGTGTAGACGGTCAAACAACTCTAACAGAGTAGACGGTCAAACAACTCTAACAGTATAGACGGTCAAACAACTCTAACAGAGTAGACGGTCAAACAACTCTAACAGAGTAGACGGTCAAACAACTCTAACAGTATAGACGGTCAAACAACTCTAACAGTATAGACGGTCAAACAACTCATACAGAGTAGACAGTCAAACAACTCTAACAGAGTAGACGGTCAAACAACTCTAACAGAGTAGACGGTCAAACAACTCTAACAGTATAGACGGTCAAACAACTCTAACAGTATAGACGGTCAAGCAACTCTAACAGTGTAGACGGTCAAACAACTCTTACAGAGTAGACGGTCAAACAACTCTAACAGAGTAGACGGTCAAACAACTCTAACAGTATAGACGGTCAAACAACTCTAACAGTATAGACGGTCAAACAACTCTAACAGAGTAGACGGTCAAACAACTCTAACAGTAGTAGACGGTCAAACAACTCTAACAGAGTAGACGGTCAAACAACTCTAACAGTAGTAGACGGTCAAACAATGGGAGCGAGAAGACAACAAAACAACAAAGGAATAGGTCAATCTTGAAGAACGGAAGCTAAGGAGCCTTGTAAACGAATCAATCGTGTCACCTATAACGTCAGCAGAGAAGACACACAAATGTGAGTGGAGGTAATAATAAAGTTAAACTATGAGACACCAACAACTACAAGAAGAACATAATGGCCCAGAAGACAAAGCGAGACGAGGGATGTGGTTCTTCTACATTTCATTCAAATTCACCACTGAACGTTTGTCAACACTTTATATATAAAATTATTATAAGTTATTTAATCATGGTAAATTGCAGTTTTGCTCCATAGATATTTATAATTAGATGATGCTCAAGAGATATTCATATTTAGATGATGTCCATAGATATTCACATTTAGGTGATGTTCATAGATATTCACATTTAGATGATGTTCCATAGATATTCACATTTAGATGATGTTCCATAGATATTCACATTTAGATGATGTTCCATAGATATTCACATTTAGATGATGTCCATAGATATTCACATTTAGATGATGTTCATAGATATTCACATTTAGATGATGTCCATAGATATTCACATTTAGATGATGTTCCATAGATATTCACATTTAGATGATGTCCATAGATATTCACATTTAGATGATGTTCCATATTGTTTTCAATAAATGTTAATTGTATTTTATTTTATTTTATTTCGAATTTTACTTCATTCAAAATAAGATTCATTTGGTTTCGTACCTTAGGTTTTATCTCACTGTGGTTTTCATTTAAATAAGGACTATCTTGTATATTAACACTAAGTTTTCATTTGAACGAGGACTATCTTGTATATCAACACTTTCGTTGAGCTTGTGTCTGCGTTAGCAATAACCTTTACCAGTTTTTACACACTTCAAAAAACGCGGAAAGTTGTTTGTCCGATTACCATGGTCACTGACATAGAGAGGTGTCATTTCCTCGTAAACCATGGAAACTCGAGATCCTTGAACATTCCAAACATACAATAAAACTCAAGGAATACAATAGTCGGCTCAGAAAGGCGGAACAAGAGAAAATTAAGTTAATCGTAAATCTGAATATCACCGTTCACAAGATGAAAACTCCCCATCGAGATTTCAACTGTTACCATTAAGGTACGGATGAGGCCACGTGTGGTATAAAGGAAAGTTGGTAACGTTACATTTTATGTTGGTGGGAGTTTGTTTTATATAACGGAACATATCGGCTATCATCGCTCAAGCTAGGGACAAGTCACTCTCTCTCTCTCTCTCTCTCCTTTGATCTGGCTATTGATAGCCGGAAAGGTCTTGAAAACACCTTTTTTAATCGTATTTACGACACCTTAATAGCGCCGGGCAAGCAATTATAAAGATTATACATACGATATCATTGTGATTGAAGTAGTGGTGGGGTAGATATTTCCTTTTAACCACCTTCGGACTTTGGGTTCGAATACCGCTATATGTATCAGACAACGATATCTGTAATCAATAAATCATAAAAAAAGAATTATGGTCGAGTATTTCGCTATAAAGTGTTATCGAAATAGGGTCCCGTTTGGTGGTAGGCAGGGGAGGATTAATGTGTGGGGAAACCGACCGTTAAACTAAGGTACGCTCACACATTTTCAAAGACAACATAAAACATCACAAATTAGCTCAAAGGGAAACTAGGTCGTTCTTAACGCCTTGGACAGCAACACAGTGATAAATAAAATACTACACGGACATGAAAAATTTGAATTTCGAAAAAATATCTGAAAGCTTCCCAGACATGGAGCACATAAGCCATAAACATGTACTCTCGTTAACAATAGATGAAATGATACCACTTGTACTTTAACATCAAAACTGTTATGACAAAAAAACTCATAAAATCGTGTTTGAGTTCAATAAACGCGTCGCTTTACTTGTAATGTAATGTATTAAGGATGACAGTCACTTGAGCTTTTCTCGAAATAACGGTGTTGGTATCATAATAACAAACAATATAATTTAAAAAGAATAAACCCTTCAGAAAAGTACTCAACAAAATGTTGAAGATTTGTGACATTTCAAACATACGACGGCGTATTAGGGCCTTCACAATAAAAACCAACATATATCTTGTACGTGCAACTTAGTATATTGTATTTTAGTAGGATGAAGTTATGCTCACTTTCTATTTACTTGTATCCAATCACCCGGAAGTATTACAATACTTTCGAAACTTTTCAATACTCAGACCTCTGGGGTGGGGTATTATTAGCTTGCTGAGTATCTGATAGTTAAGTACTGAGGAATATCTTACCATCTCTGACGCTTGGATACATCTAAGACGAAAAAGAGGTCAAATTTTCTGTGAGTAGAATCTTTGTAGACGACAAACTTTCAGCCAATTGGAATTTACAAACGTGTCCTTTAAAAACATAATTTGATAAGTCCATAGTTTTGTCATAGACGATTCTAAAATGCAAACCGGTACCTAGACTCATTTTCGTCACCCTAATGGCCATATATAGGGTGTCTATGGGTGTATATAGTACATTATATATAGGGTGTCTATGGGTGTATATAGTACATTATATATAGGGTGTCTATGGGTGTATATAGTACATTATATATAGGGTGTCTGTGGGTGTATATAGTACATTATATATAGGGTGTCTATGGGTGTATATAGTACATTATATATAGGGTGTCTATGGGTGTATATAGTACATTATATATAGGGTGTATATGGGTGTATAATGTACATTATATATAGGGTGTCTATGGGTGTATATAGTACATTATATATAGGGTGTCTATGGGTGTATATAGTACATTGTATATAGGGTGTCTATGGGTGTATAATGTACATTATATATAGGGTGTCTATGGGTGTATATAGTACATTGTATATAGGGTGTCTATGGGTGTATATAGTACATTATATATAGGGTGTCTATGGGTGTATATAGTACATTATATATAGGGTGTCTATGGGTGTATATAGTACATTATATATAGGGTGTCTATGGGTGTATATAGTACATTATATATAGGGTGTCTATGGGTGTATATAGTACATTATATATAGGGTGTCTATGGGTGAATATAGTACATTATATATAGGGTGTCTATGGGTGTATATAGTACATTATATATAGGGTGTCTATGGGTGTATATAGTACATTATATATAGGGTGTCTATGGGTGTATATAGTACATTGTATATAGGGTGTCTATGGGTGTATATAGTACATTGTATATAGGGTGTCTATGGGTGTATATAGTACATTACATATAGGGTGTCTATGGGTGTATATAGTACATTATATATAGGGTGTCTATGGGTGTATATAGTACATTATATATAGGGTGTCTATGGGTGTATATAGTACATTATATATAGGGTGTCTATGGGTGTATATAGTACATTATATATAGGGTGTCTATGGGTGTATATAGTACATTATATATAGGGTGTATATGGGTGTATATAGTACATTGTATATAGGGTGTCTATGGGTGTATAATGTACATTATATATAGGGTGTCTATGGGTGTATATAGTACATTATATATAGGGTGTCTATGGGTGTATAATGTACATTATATATAGGGTGTCTATGGGTGTATAATGTACATTATATATAGGGTGTCTATGGGTGTATATAGTACATTGTATATAGGGTGTCTAGGGGTGTATATAGTACATTATATATAGGGTGTCTATGGGTGTATATAGTACATTATATATAGGGTGTCTATGGGTGTATATAGTACATTATATATAGGGTGTCTATGGGTGTATATAGTACATTATATATAGGGTGTCTATGGGTGTATATAGTACATTATATATAGGGTGTCTATGGGTGAATATAGTACATTATATATAGGGTGTCTATGGGTGTATATAGTACATTATATATAGGGTGTCTATGGGTGTATATAGTACATTATATATAGGGTGTCTATGGGTGTATATAGTACATTATATAAAGGGTATCTATGGGTGTATATAGTACATTATATATAGGGTGTCTATGGGTGTATATAGTACATTATATATAGGGTGTCTATGGGTGTATATAGTACATTATATATAGGGTGTCTATGGGTGTATATAGTACATTATATATAGGGTGTCTATGGGTGTATATAGTACATTATATATACGGTGTCTATGGGTGTATATAGTACATTATATATAGGGTGTCTATGGGTGTATATAGTACATTATATATAGGGTGTCTATGGGTGTATAATGTACATTATATATAGGGTGTCTATGGGTGTATAATGTACATTGTATATAGGGTGTCTATGGGTGTATATAGTACATTATATATAGGGTGTCTATGGGTGTATATAGTATATTATATATAGGGTGTCTATGGGTGTATATAGTACATGGTATATAGGGTGTCTATGGGTGTATATAGTACATTGTATATAGGGTGTCTATGGGTGTATATAGTACATTATATATAGGGTGTCTATGGGTGTATATAGTACATTATATATAGGGTGTCTATGGGTGTATATAGTACATTACATATAGGGTGTCTATGGGTGTATATAGTACATTATATATAGGGTGTCTATGGGTGTATATAGTACATTATATATAGGGTGTCTATGGGTGTATATAGTACATTATATATAGGGTGTCTATGGGTGTATATAGTACATTATATATAGGGTGTCTATGGGTGTATATAGTACATTATATATAGGGTGTCTATGGGTGTATATAGTACATTATATATAGGGTGTCTATGGGTGAGAGATAGAATATCATTAACAATAAGTCCTCTAAAGTACAACAGGACATTTTGTTACACTATACCCATAGAAAGTATACGAAGTCACATTCGTGGTAAACGGAAAAGTGTCAAACACCTGTGAAGTAACTTAATGGACATTTATACTGGTGGCAGGGAAGGTATTCAGATGTCAGAACGAAATCAGATAACGGTAGGTTTTTTTATGTCAGTAAGTTTGTGTTTTCGTAGGTGGCCGTGAATGGCAGGGGAAATGAGGAAAACATTCACTACAAATTAACATTTTTTTCGCTTTCTTCGAAGTAAAGTAGATATTGCAATCCAAGATTTTTTTCTCTGTCAAAGTATAGGGTAATCCTATAGAATGTCATAATTGGAAATTGACCCGAAATGTCAAGAAAATTAAACTGTATACGACACACAACACAATGTAGATAAAAGTGTAATAAGATTTTAATGCATATCCGAACGTTTTATTTCGGATGATAATAGAAGTTTTCTATAAAGCTTAAGGTGTCCCATATAACGTGAAAGTATCCAATTTCTTAAATTCTAACAGTAGAAACTGTTTTGTTAATATTTATTTATACATGTTATTGTGATGCTGTGACAAGAGGTAAGGGAATGAACGATCATTTAACATAACCACTTACCCCTCGGCGAGAGGCAAACAATACACAATGGGATGATGGTGGGTCTATCGCTAGGGTTAGGTTACCATAGTAACACAATACTTATATATACAGGTAGACTGGTTTGTCGTCGTCATCAGTAAGTACAAAGGACTTCTAAAGTAAAATGATAAATCATTCAAAATTCAAATAATAAGAGTAAATAGGTATGGAGACCGGTTATTTCTGGAACAAACTAAGTTCAGGAACCTTTCACGTGACAAATTCATGACCAAATATGGAACAAGTGAATGTGGATCTGTGCTTATGAAATGCACTGTTTATGGACATTGAGATACATGTAGAGAGTAGTCATTTTTAATGTATAATTTATATCAATTTACATCGCATTTGAATATTCTAGCCTGTTTTACTCAGGTAAATCAGTTGTACGTAATAAACAGAAGTCCAAATATTCTATAGAATTATCACGATTTATCGACATCTGATGGAAAAATTAACATGGCAAGGTTCTGAGATATGCAATAGAATGAAGACTATTAGGAGGTGTATGGTGGGCATCATGATCTCATTAGGGAATATTGTATTTCCTTGTGCGATATGAAGTCAGAGACGTATTCAATGTTTGTTGAAATGCCTAGTGATTCCGTTGTCATAACCGTCGTGTACATTTTGATTTTGAATTAGATTTTGATGGCGGGTGTCCTCGATCAAACAGAAAACGCTTACTCTTCCTAAACACCTGGTCCTTTCTCCTCATACTTTTTCAATGGTCCCCATACAGATCTTTAATTTTGTCCGGACTTTGCCCTCTTTTTTTGTCAACTTGGGGTAAGATAACAGTTTCGTTTTAAGGTCAGCATTCGCTATTGTTTTTAATGTAAGAAATGTGATAAGAAATTTGATAAGAAATTTCCTTTGTCCCAGCTTTTATCTCTCCTAAATAAGGGACAGCATAATTCACCGATTAAATTATTTCTTATGATACACTTTTTATTCCGGAGGACACGGCATTCTCTCAATTTTAAGATGCTCAACTTTATTAAGGATACAAATACATATATATATACTTATAGCTATGCCATGCTCAACTTGATATGTAAACCCGCCATGATGACAAACTGCATCTCCACGGTCAGCATGAAGAAGTTGTTTCCAAAATGTTGTCTCCTAGGACATTTATTCTAATGCATATTATAACTCCAATGTTACATAATAAAATGTTACAGAATGTTTGTACAAGCCTGTTGGAATAAACATGTATTAAGCAAATAAAATATAAATATTTTTTCCCTCAAATAAGGTGTAAGATTCAACAGCAATGCCAGTAGATACTATAACCGTAGTTTATAATTATGAGCTTCAATATACCACAGTGACACCATTAAAGTACATTTAATGGCAAACACGATACCAAGATAATGAAAATAGACAATTTCCATACGTTAATCAAACCGTCTCAAAATACCCAGTGGCAAACTACGGGACGTGTTAATGTTTGTCAGAATTAATATATTACAGCTTCTCCTCTGTAAGGAATATTTCTATGGCGAATCTATACTACAATCGGAACACGTCCGGTCAATTATCACACGCGGATGGTACAAACATGCGTTATAATTTACATTTTTCATTATTAGTTATCACGATAGATTAATAAGACAAAATTCACTTTAGATAGCTTCCGGATCAATGTGACCAAATCGATGAGTACCGTTCTTAGTGGACTAAGGGTTAACACGGTGTAGCACGATCAGTGCTCTGTTTGTGAAAACTTAATTAGATACACATATCTTATACACATATCTTATACACGTATTTTTATAATCCTCTTTTTAAGAAATATTTCAAAATTAAAAACGCTGTTTGTAATATTGTCTATAGATACTTAAAGTTCAATGTTAATGAAAATGTGTAAGATGGGAAATTTTCTTCCATTAATCAAAGTCACCCGACATTATATCACCGGTCTAAGGAATTTTAATGTGCTCTTACACAAACTGGGAATGGAGAATGTTCCGTTACCGATTACCGGCCCGAGGACATCAATCTGGCGGTAAAACTTCAGTGAACCTTAAAACATGTAGCTAGTGTAATTGACACCCACTCGAATATATGTTGGCCCCATTTATGAAAGGTCACATTGAAATACTGGATATGATCAAATATTTTATGCATTCGGTTATTTTCGGTAATGTTTATCAACGTAAGAACAAAACAACAATTTGATATGAAATAACATAAATTGAATCGCCATGACATAAATCAACAGAAGAAACGTTTCCATAAACCACATGCGACATTCAGCAAGATTTCCCTCGAAAAATAGGAAGTTATGTCGGCCGCCAACGATAAAAGAAGCAATAAACAATTTTTAATCATTGGAAAAACAGGAACTTTCTCGTCGTCTGGTCCAAATCAGCCAAAGGTGTCTTAGACTGTCGATCATGTGCAGGTTTTGGTGTCTTACAAACAACAGTATGTAGAACTTCAGACACCAAACATCTAATACTCAGTAATGATGATTGGTAGTACCTCGGGACATGTAAAGACTGTTTCTTATGTGACATTTCCTTATTTTCCTTTGAACCGAACAAGCATGCATAAACAAAACAATAGACACATATATATAGAATACAGGCCACACAGGTATATAGAAAACAGGAGACACAGGTGTATATTGAATACAGGCTTTTTTTTTTGTTTTTGTTTAACGTCCTATTAATAGCCAGGGTCATTTAAGGACGTGCCAGGTTTTGGAGGTGGAGGAAAGTCGGAGTACCCGGAGAAAAACCACCGGCCTACGGTCAGTACCTGGCAACTGCCCCACATACAGGAGTCAAATGTATGGACAGGAGACACATGTATATATAATACAGGAGACATATAATACAGGATACAGATGTATATATAGAATACAGGAGACACACACACACATATACATAATACAGGAGACACATAATACAGGAGACATATGTATATATAATACAGGAGACAGATGTATATATAGAATACAGGAGACAGATGTATATATAGAATACAGGAGACAGATGTATATATAGAATACAGGAGACAGATGTATATATAGAATACAGGAGACAGATGTATATATAGAATACAGGAGACAGATGTATATATAGAATGCAGGAGACAGATGTATATATAGAATACAGGAGACAGGTGTGTATATATATAATACAGGAGACATATAATACAGGAGACAGATGTATATATATAATACAGGAGACACATGTATATATAGAATACAGGAGACAGATGTATATATAATACAGGAGACACATGTATATATATAATACAGGAGACACATGTATATATATAATACAGGAGACACATGTATATATATAATACAGGAGACACATGTATATATAATACAGGAGACATATAATACAGGAGACAGATGTATATATAGAATACAGGAGACACACACACAAATATACATAATACAGGAGACACATAATACAGGAGACATATGTATATATAATACAGGAGACAGATATATATATAGAATACAGGAGACAGATGTATATATAGAATACAGGAGACAGGTGTATATATAGTACAGGAGACACATGTATATATAGAATACAGGAGACAGATGTATATATATAATACAGGAGACAGATGTATATATAGAATACAGGAGACAGATGTATATATATAATACAGGAGACAGATGTATATATAGAATACAGGAGACAGATGTATATATAGAATACAGGAGACAGATGTATATATAGAATACAGGAGACATATGTATATATAGAATACAGGAGACAGATGTATATATAGAATACAGGAGACAGATGTATATATAGAATACAGGAGACAGATGTATATATAGAATACAGGAGACAGATGTATATATAGAATACAGGAGACATATGTATATGTAGAATACAGGAGACACACACACACATATACATACAATGTACTACAGGAGACACGTGTATATAGAATACGCGACACATGTGTAGCAATACAATTCAAATAATGAAGAAATAACTTTACAATCTGATCGGCATATCGAGTACTTGATTGTAGGTTAATCATTTCAGAGATCTATAAAGTGGCTCGAATTGACTATCATGTAACGTTTAACATGATGAACAAAGCTATATAGTACCAGGTTGTCACATGCACGTTATTATGAGACTGCCAGAACCCTCGCCAACATTTAGAGTATACCTTCACCGCTTGTGTCGGTCTGTTCTGTCTGGACCCTGTTTGTCTCACTGTCTTACACTTATCGGGCCGGTTAGGCGACAACAAGTGAAGTCAGTGTTAGGGTTTAATGAGAGACATTGGTAGATATATCACCCAGTGACCGTTCATTCGTGAGCATCAATTACCGAATGTCAGAGATAAATTAGCCATAATTACTGCTAAGGTATACTTCTCGAAAATGTCAGATCTCTAGACTAAGCTCTACGCAATCAAACTAGACAAACGGATCAATGAAATAGGTAGAAAGCAATTTATTACAGGAACACCAGGGCGACAAATGATTCAGAATGCTTACAACTTTGCTGCGTTTTCGCACATACAGATGCCATCAAATCTGTGAAGGGTGTAATTTTCTACCCCGGATAATTATAGGCAGGGTCCTATCTGATGGGAACACCGTTAGTTCCGTATTTGTACAATACGAAATCAATCTTGCGGTGGATATACCCCATACTTACCTATTATAGGTCTGATAGGCCGGTCCAACGCCTTTTACTGAACGTCGGAGAACTTGCTCTAGGCGACCGTTACATACACACTAAAAGCTGGAGACGATGAAATTAAAAAGACGATGAGATACAAAGTATTGTTAGGTTTTACAACACTTTATACAAATATTATTTTATCTACGTTATGCTTGATAAATCATACAGTTTCTGTCTTTAAAGTTTTGTTAAGAGATACCCTTGGAATGTTAGGTGTGCATCTACAGACGGACAAAAAAGTGGGTGATAATATTGGACACATTTTCCGTTATGTGTAACACCTGACACTGTAGAAAGATGTGAATGTGGACAATTGAACTTTGGGTCACATTGGTAAACAAACGGATATTTTCTCACGGTTTCGGGTAGATTTTGTTGGGTGGATATATAGGTGCACCTGTAAATCAGATAACTGCTTCTTCATCTTTATATTTAAATATTTAACAGTAAACTTGATATGGGTAACATAACGGACCTCTGTCACATTAAACCGTACCTCTTCAGCAATAAACCATTAACACCTTTGAATCTTATTTGGGAAAAACCATGCTTACGTCCATTAATGTATTTCCGATCTTTTTAACAAGGTAAGCTGAATATTGTATTTCGGAACAACATTGTGTTTATACTAATGAGCTGCGAAATAGAATAAATGAAATCTAAGTACAACTCGTTTTATGTATATGTTTAAAATAGATGTATAAAGTAACTCTAATAAGCAATTCATTCACGGTCCTACAGATTTCTTCAATGACAAGAGCAAAGCGATTAGGAAAGTATTAATTACCACGGTGGTGTCTGTACGATGCTCAGGTAACTTCTGTGATGATAAACCGCAATCTCATTATTTATTACCCTGGGAAAGAGATGTGTACCCGAGTTACATTCATACTGAATACTGACATTACTGGGGTAATTAACTCACTATTTTTCATCTTAAATATGATCGTCAAACTATTTAAACTATTCAATTACATTGTATTTCATCGTTTAATCATAAAAACTGATTGGGTTTTCCCCACTTTTCCCCAATTTCATCAGAAATATATCTGGCCCAATATTTAGAAAATACTAATAAATCAATACAATTATAACACATATTGTTGCCTCACCATTTCGTCATCACTTATATTGTTGTCTCACCATTTCGTCATCACTAATGTGGTTGTCTCGCCATTTCGTCATCACTAATATGGTTGTCTCACCATTTCGTCATCACTAATATGGTTGTCTCGCCATTTCGTCATCACTAATATGGTTGTCTCACCATTTCGTCATCACTAATGTGGTTGTTTCACCATTTCGTCATCACTAAAATGGTTGTCTCACCATTTCGTCATCACTAAAATGGTTGTCTTCGTCATCACTAATATGGTTGTCTCACCATTTCGTCATCACTAATATGGTTGTCTCGCCACTTCGTCAACACTTATATTGTTGTCTTCGTCATCACTAATATGGTTGTCTTCGTCAACACTTATATGGTTGTCTTCGTCAACACTTATATTGTTGTCTTCGTCATCACTAATATGGTTGTCTCACCATTTCGTCATCACTAATGTGGTTGTCTCACCATTTCGTCATCACTAATGTGGTTGTCTCACCATTTCGTCATCACTAATATGGTTGTCTCACCATTTCGTCATCACTAATGTGGTTGTCTCGCCATTTCGTCATCACTAATGTGGTTGTCTCACCATTTCGTCATCACTAATATGGTTGTCTCACCATTTCGTCATCACTAATGTGGTTGTCTCGCCATTTCGTCATCACTAATATGGTTGTCTCACCATTTCGTCATCACTAATATGGTTGTCTCGCCATTTCGTCATCACTAATATGGTTGTCTCACCATTTCGTCATCACTAATGTGGTTGTCTCACCATTTCGTCATCACTAAAATGGTTGTCTCACCATTTCGTCATCACTAAAATGGTTGTCTTCGTCATCACTAATATGGTTGTCTCACCATTTCGTCATCACTAATATGGTTGTCTCGCCACTTCGTCAACACTTATATTGTTGTCTTCGTCATCACTAATATGGTTGTCTTCGTCAACACTTATATGGTTGTCTTCGTCAACACTTATATTGTTGTCTTCGTCATCACTAATATGGTTGTCTCACCATTTCGTCATCACTAATATGGTTGTCTCACCATTTCGTCATCACTAAAATGGTTGTCTTCGTCATCACTAATATGGTTGTCTCACCATTTCGTCATCACTAATATGGTTGTCTTATGTCTTTTACCATTTTTTCATTTTATGTTTATTTTTTATTTGAATTTTTTTTCATTCAAAAAATTCAAATTGTGGTTTCGACCTTAGTTTTCTCACTGTGGTTTCATTTAAATAGGATTCTGTATATTCCTAGTTTTCATTTGAACGAGGATATCTTGTATATCAACACTTTCGTTGAGCTTGTGTCTGCGACAAACCTTTCCCAGTTTTAAACACTTCAAAAACGCGGAAGTTGTTTGTCCGATACCATGGTCACTGACATGAGAGGTGTCATTTTCCTCGTAAAACCATGGAAACTCGAGATCCTTGAACATTCCAAACATACAATAAAACTCAAGGAATACAATAGTCGAGCTCAGAAAGGCGGAACAAGAGAAAATTAAGTAATCGTAAATCTGAATATCACCGTTCACAAGATGAAAACTCCCCATCGAGATTTCAACTGTTTACCATTAAGGTAACGGATGAGGCCACGTGTGGTATAAAGGAAAGTGGTAACGTTACATTTTATGTTGGTGGGAGTTTGTTTTTATATAACGGAACATATCGGCCTATCATCGCTCAAGCTAGGGGACAATGTCACTCTCTCTCTCTCTCTCTCTCCTTGATCTGGCTATTGATAGCCGGAAAGGTCTTGAAAACACCTTTTTATCGTATTTACGACACTTAATAGCGCCGGGCAAGCAATTATAAGATTATACATACGATATCATGGTGATTGAAGTAGTGGTGGGGTAGATATTTCCTTTTAACCACCTTCGGACTTTGGGTTCGAATACCGCTATATGTATCAGACAACGATATCTGTAATCAATAAATCATAAAAAAAAGAATTATGGTCGAGTATTTCGCTATAAAGTGTTATCGAAATAGGGTCCCGTTTGGTGGTAGGTTATCACTGGACATGGAGGATTATGTGGGGGGAAACGACCGTTAAACTAAGGTACGCTCACACATTTTTCAAAGACAACATAAAACAATCACAAATTAGCTCAAAGGGAAACTAGGTCGTTCTTAAAAAACGCCTTGGCACAGCAACCCCGTGGATAAATAAAATACTACACGGACATGAAAAATTTGAATTTCGAAAAAATATCTGAAAGCTTCCCAGACATGGAGCACATAAGCCATAAACATGTACTCTCGTTAACAATAGATGAAATGATACCACTTGTACTTTAACATCAAAACTGTTATGACAAAAAACTCATAAAATCGTGTTTGAGTTCAATAAACGCGTCGCTTTACTTGTAATGTAATGTATTAAGGATGACAGAGTCACTTGAGCTTTTCTCGAAATAACGGTGTTGGTATCATAATAACAAACAATATAATTTAAAAAGAATAAACCCTTCAGAAAAGTACTCAACAAAATGTTGAAGATTTGTGACATTTCAAACATACGACGGCGTATTAGGGCCTTCACAATAAAAAAAATATATATCTTGTACGTGCAACTTAGTATATTGTATTTTAGTAGGATGAAGTTATGCTCACTTTCTATTTACTTGTATCCAATCACCCGGAAGTATTACTCAGACCTCTGGGGTGGGGTATTATCAGCTTGCTGAGTATCTGATAGCTAAGTAAAGAATTAGCTTACCATCTCTGACGCTTGGATACATCTAAGACGAAAAACGGTCAAATTTTCTATGTGAGTAGAATCTTTGTAGACGACAAACTTTCAGCCAATTGGAATTTACAAACGTGTCCTTTAAAAACATAATTTGATAAGTCCATAGTTTTGTCATAGACGATTCTAAAATGCAAACCGGTACCTAGACTCATTTTCGTCACCCTAATGGCCATATATAGGGTGTCCTATGGGTGTATATAGTACATTATATATAGGGTGTCTATGGGTGTATATAGTACATTATATATAGGGTGTCTATGGGTGTATATAGTACATTATATATAGGGTGTCTATGGGTGTATATAGTACATTATATATAGGGTGTCTATGGGTGTATATAGTACATTATATATAGGGTGTCTATGGGTGTATATAGTACATTATATATAGGGTGTATATGGGTGTATAATGTACATTATATATAGGGTGTCTATGGGTGTATATAGTACATTATATATAGGGTGTCTATGGGTGTATATAGTACATTATATATAGGGTGTCTATGGGTGTATATAGTACATTATATATAGGGTGTCTATGGGTGTATATAGTACATTATATATAGGGTGTCTATGGGTGTATATAGTACATTATATATAGGGTGTCTATGGGTGTATATAGTACATTATATATAGGGTGTCTATGGGTGTATATAGTACATTATATATAGGGTGTCTATGGGTGTATATAGTACATTATATATAGGGTGTCTATGGGTGTATATAGTACATTATATATAGGGTGTCTATGGGTGTATATAGTACATTATATATAGGGTGTCTATGGGTGTATATAGTACATTATATATAGGGTGTCTATGGGTGTATATAGTACATGGTATATAGGGTGTCTATGGGTGTATATAGTACATTGGTATATAGGGTGTCTATGGGTGTATATAGTACATTATATATAGGGTGTCTATGGGTGTATATAGTACATTATATATAGGGTGTCTATGGGTGTATATAGTACATTATATATAGGGTGTCTATGGGTGTATATAGTACATTATATATAGGGTGTCCTATGGGTGTATATAGTACATTATATATAGGGTGTCTATGGGTGTATATAGTACATTATATATAGGGTGTCTATGGGTGTATATAGTACATTATATATAGGGTGTATATGGGTGTATATAGTACATTGTATATAGGGTGTCTATGGGTGTATATAGTACATTATATATAGGGTGTCTATGGGTGTATATAGTACATTATATATAGGGTGTCTATGGGTGTATATAGTACATTATATATAGGGTGTCTATGGGTGTATAATGTACATTATATATAGGGTGTCTATGGGTGTATATAGTACATTGTATATAGGGTGTCTAGGGGTGTATATAGTACATTATATATAGGGTGTCTATGGGTGTATATAGTACATTATATATAGGGTGTATAGGGTGTATATAGTACATTATATATAGGGTGTCTATGGGTGTATATAGTACATTATATATAGGGGTGTCTATGGGTGTATATAGTACATTATATATAGGGTGTCTATGGGTGTATATAGTACATTATATATAGGGTGTCTATGGGTGTATATAGTACATTATATATAGGGTGTCTATGGGTGTATATAGTACATTATATATAGGGTGTCTATGGGTGTATATAGTACATTATATATAGGGTGTCTATGGGTGTATATAGTACATTATATATAGGGTGTCTATGGGTGTATATAGTACATTATATATAGGGTGTCTATGGGTGTATATAGTACATTATATATAGGGTGTCTATGGGTGTATATAGTACATTATATATAGGGTGTCTATGGGTGTATATAGTACATTATATATAGGGTGTCTATGGGTGTATATAGTACATTATATATAGGGTGTCTATGGGTGTATATAGTACATTATATATAGGGTGTCTATGGGTGTATATAGTACATTATATATAGGGTGTCTATGGGTGTATATAGTACATTATATATAGGGTGTCTATGGGTGTATATAGTACATTATATATAGGGTGTCTATGGGTGTATATAGTATATTATATATAGGGTGTCTATGGGTGTATATAGTACATTATATAGGGTGTCTATGGGTGTATATAGTAACATTGTATATAGGGTGTCTAGGGGTGTATATAGTACATTATATATAGGGTGTCTATGGGTGTATATAGTACATTATATATAGGGTGTCTATGGGGTGTATATAGTACATTACATATAGGGTGTCTAGGGGTGTATATAGTACATTATATATAGGGTGTCTATGGTGTATATAGTACATTATATATAGGGTGTCTATGGTGTATATAGTACATTATATATAGGGTGTCTATGGGTGTATATAGTACATTATATATAGGGTGTCTATGGGTGTATATAGTACATTATATATAGGGTGTCTATGGGTGTATATAGTACATTATATATAGGGTGGTCTATGGGTGAGAGATAGAATATCATTAACAATAAGTCCTCTAAAGTACAACAGGACATTTTGTTACACTATTACCCATAGAAAGTATACGAAGTCACATTCGTGGTAAACGGAAAAGTGTCAAACACCTGTGAAGTAACTTAATGGACATTTATACTGGTGGCAGGGAAGGTATTCAGATGTCAGAACGAAATCAGATAACGGTAGGTTTTTTTATGTCAGTAAGTTTGTGTTTCGTAGGTGGCCGTGAATGGCAGGGGAAATGAGGAAAACATTCACTACAAATTAACATTTTTTTCGCTTTCTTCGAAGTAAAGTAGATATTGCAATCCAAGATTTTTTTTCTCTGTCAAAGTATAGGGTAATCCTATAGAATGTCATAATTGGAAATTGACCCGAAATGTCAAGAAAATTAAACTGTATACGACACACAACACAATGTAGATAAAAGTGTAATAAGATTTTAATGCATATCCGAACGTTTTATTTCGGATGATAATAGAAGTTTTCTATAAGCTTAAGGTGTCCCATATAACGTGAAAGTATCCAATTTCTTAAATTCTAACAGTAGAAACTGTTTTGTTAATATTTATTTATACATGTTATTGTGATGCTGTGACAAGAGGTAAGGGAATGAACGATCATTTAACATAACCACTTACCCCTCGGCGAGAGGCAAACAATACACAATGGGATGATGGTGGGTCTATCGCTAGGGTTAGGTTACCATAGTAACACAATACTTATATATACAGGTAGACTGGTTTGTCGTCGTCATCAGTAAGTACAAAGGACTTCTAAAGTAAAATGATAAATCATTCAAAATTCAAATAATAAGAGTAAATAGGTATGGAGACCGGTTATTTCTGGAACAAACTAAGTTCAGGAACCTTTCACGTGACAAATTCATGACCAAATATGGAACAAGTGAATGTGGATCTGTGCTTATGAAATGCACTGTTTATGGACATTGAGATACATGTAGAGAGTAGTCATTTTTAATGTATAATTTATATCAATTTACATCGCATTTGAATATTCTAGCCTGTTTTACTCAGGTAAATCAGTTGTACGTAATAAACAGAAGTCCAAATATTCTATAGAATTATCACGATTTATCGACATCTGATGGAAAAATTAACATGGCAAGGTTCTGAGATATGCAATAGAATGAAGACTATTAGGAGGTGTATGGTGGGCATCATGATCTCATTAGGGAATATTGTATTTCCTTGTGCGATATGAAGTCAGAGACGTATTCAATGTTTGTTGAAATGCCTAGTGATTCCGTTGTCACAACCGTCGTGTACATTTTGATTTTGAATTAGATTTTCATGGCGGGTGTCCTCGATCAAACAGAAAACGCTTACTCTTCCTAAACACCTGGTCCTTTCTCCTCATACTTTTTCAATGGTCCCCATACAGATCTTTATTTTTGTCCGGACTTTGCCCTCTTTTTTTGTCAACTTGGGGTAA
Organism: Pecten maximus; assembly: GCF_902652985.1. Classification (NCBI taxonomy): domain Eukaryota; kingdom Metazoa; phylum Mollusca; class Bivalvia; order Pectinida; family Pectinidae; genus Pecten; species Pecten maximus. The sequence goes on from NC_047020.1 coordinate 16,180,278, forward strand.
GATAACAGTTTCGTTTTAAAGTCAGCATTCGCTATTGTTTTTAATGTAAGAAATGTGATAAGAAATTTGATAAGAAATTTCCTTTGTCCCAGCTTTTATCTCTCCTAAATAAGGGACAGCATAATTCACCGATTAAATTATTTCTTATGATACACTTTTTATTCCGGAGGACACGGCATTCTCTCAATTTTAAGATGCTCAACTTTTTTAAGGATACAAATACATATATATATACTTATAGCTATGCCATGCTCAACTTGATATGTAAACCCGCCATGATGACAAACTGCATCTCCACGGTCAGCATGATGAAGTTGTTTCCAAAATGTTGTCTCCTAGGACATTTATTCTAATGTATATTATAACTGCAATGTTACATAACAAAATGTTACAGAATGTTTGTACAAACCTGTTGGAATAAACATGTATTAAGCAAATGAAATATATAAGTATTTTTTCCCTCAAATTAGGTGTAAGATTCAACAGCAATGGCAGTAGATACTATAACCGTAGTTTATAATTATGAGCTTCAATATACCACACTGACACCATTAAAGTACATTTAATGGCAAACACGATACCAAGATAATGAAAATAGACAATTTCCATACGTTAATCAAACCGTCTCAAAATACCCAGTGGCAAACTACAGGACGTGCTAATGTTTGTCAGAATTAATATACTACAGCTTCTCCTCTGTAAGGAATATTTCTATGGCGAATCTATACTACAATCGGAACACGTCCGGTCAATTATCACACGCGGATGGTACAAACATGTGTTATAATTTACATTTTTCATTATTAGTTATCACGATAGATTAATAAGACAAAATTCACTTTAGATAGCTTCCGGATCAATGTGACCAAATCGATGAGTACCGTTCTTAGTGGACTAAGGGTTAACACGGTGTAGCACGATCAGTGCTCTGTTTGTGAAAACTTAATTAGATACACATATCTTATACACATATCTTATACACGTTTTTTTATAATCCTCTTTTAAGAAATATTTCAAAATTAAAAACGCTGTTTGTAATATTGTCTATAGATACTTAAAGTTCAATGTTAATGAAAATGTCTAAGATGGGAAATTTTCTTCCATTAATCAAAGTCACCCGACATTATATCACCGGTCTAAGGAATTTTAATGTGCTCTTACACAAATTGGGAATGGAGAATGTTCCGTTACCGATTACCGGCCCGAGGACATCAATCTGGCGGTAAAACTTCAGTGAACCTTAAGACATGTAGCTAGTGTAATTGACACCCACTCGAATATATGTTGGCCCCATTTATGAAAGGTCACATTGAAATATTGGATATGATCAAATCTTTAATGCATTCGGTTATTTTCGGTAATGTTTATCAACGTAAGAACAAAACAACAATTTGATATGAAATAACATAAATTGAATCGCTATGACATCAAATCAACAGAAGAAACGTTTCCATAAACCACATGCGACATTCAGCAAGATTTCCCTTGAAAACTAGGAAGTTATGTCGGCCGCCAACGATAAAAGAAGCAATAAACAATTTTTAATCATTGGAAAAACAGGAACTTTCTCGTCCTCTGAGTGGTCCAAATCAGCCAAAGGTGTCTTAGACTGTCGATCATGTGCAGGTTTTGGTGTCTTACAAACAACAGTATGTACAACTTCAGACACCAAACATCTAATACTCAGTAATGATGATTGGTAGTACCTCGGGACATTTAAAGACTGTTTCTGATGTGACATTTCCTTATTTTCCTTTGAACCTAACAAGCATGCATAAACAAAACAATAGACACATATATATAGAATACAGGCCACACAGGTATATAGAAAACAGGAGACACAGGTGTATATTGAATACAGGATTTTTTTTGTTTTTGTTTAACGTCCTATTAATAGCCAGGGTCATTTAAGGACGTGCCAGGTTTTGGAGGTGGAGGAAAGCCGGGGTACCCGGAGAAAAACCACCGGCCTACGGTCAGTACCTGGCAACTGCCCCACATACAGGAGTCAAATGTATGGACAGGAGACACATGTATATATAATACAGGAGACATATAAAACAGGAGACAGATGTATATATAGAATACAGGAGACACACACACACATATACATAATACAGGAGACACATAATACAGGAGACATATGTATATATAATACAGGAGACAGATGTATATATAGAATACAGGAGACAGATGTATATATATAATACAGGAGACAGATGTATATATATAATACAGGAGACACGTGTATATATAGAATACAGGAGACAGATGTATATATATATAATACAGGAGACAGATGTATATATAGAATACAGCAGACAGATGTATATATAGAATACAGGAGACAGATGTATATATATAGAATACAGCAGACAGATGTATATATAGAATACAGGAGACAGATGTATATATATATAATACAGGAGACAGATGCATATATAGAATACAGGAGACAGATGTATATATAGAATACAGGAGACAGATGTATATATAGAATACAGGAGACAGATGTATATATATAGAATACAGGAGACAGATGTATATATAGAATACAGGAGACAGATGTATATATATAATACAGGAGACAGATGTATATATATAATACAGGAGACAGATGTATATATAGAATACAGGAGACAGATGTATATATAGAATACAGGAGACAGATGTATATATATAATACAGGAGACAGATGTATATATACATAATACAGGAGACAGATGTATATATATATAATACAGGAGACAGATGTATATATATATAATACAGGAGACAGATGTATGTATAGAATACAGGAGACAGATGTATATATAGAATACAGGAGACAGATGTATATATATAATACAGGAGACAGATGTATACATATAATACAGGAGACAGATGTATATATATATAATACAGGAGACAGATGTATATATATATAATACAGGAGACAGATGTATATATATATATAATACAGGAGACAGATGTATGTATAGAATACAGGAGACTGATGTATGTATAGAATACAGGAGACACATGTATATATATAGAATACAGGAGACAGATGTATATATAGAATTCCGGAGACACACACACATATATATAATACAGGAGACACGTGTATATATATATAATACAGGAGACAGATGTATATATAGAATACAGGAGACTGATGTATATATATATATAATACAGGAGACACATGTATATAGAATTCCGGAGACACACACACATATATATAATACAGGAGACACGTGTATATAGAATACGCGACACACGTGTAGCAATACAATTCAAATACTGAAAAGATAAACTTTGAGACGTTGACCAAAACCTCTTTTGGAAACTACTTAAAAATCGTACAAAAAATAATGGTTGTTGTCAAACTGAAATGAAACACAATGGTACCACACTTCGCGAACCCGAACAAATTGTAAATGCATGGGGCCATCATTTTAGTAAGTTGTTCAAGAATGAGATACTTGATTCGTTTGATGAAAACTTTTTTCAAGATGTACTACTTAAGGTTAATGAAATTCAAAATCAGTCTTATCAAGAAAAAGATATCTTTTTGTCAGAAATGTTTACCACGGACGAAATGCGAGAAGTATGTAAGAAACTTAAGAGCGGCAAAGCTGGCGGGCATGATAGCCTGGTTTATGAACACATTAAGTTTGGAGGTGATAGACTATTGCGCTTCATTACCAAACTGTTCAATTTAGTTGTAAAATATGAGCATATACCTGAAGGCTAGAAAAGAGGAACAGTTTTCACTTTGTATAAGGGTAATGGAAAACCCAAAGACGACCCAAATAGTTATAGGGGTATAACTCTTATACCTGTCTTTTTTAAAGTATTCGAGTCAATTTTATCTATCAGAATGGATTTTTTACTAGATTCTGAAACATTTCCAAACAGACAACAATCAGCTTATATGAAAAATTTATGTAGTCTATGCATTTCCTTCAACTTACAGGAATGTGTGAGATATAATCTAGAAAATGACTCTGATTCTTTCGTAGCATTTTTAGATAGCAAAAAAGCTTTCGATACTGTTTGGCACGAAGGGTTATTGCTCAAACTGTACAAAATGGGATTTAAAGGCAAAATTTGGACTATATTGAGAAATATGTATACTTGTTTTGTAAGTCACGTTGCCTTTAAGGGTTATCAATCTTCACCTGTTCTTATGGAGAGAGGGATCTTGCAAGGAGGGTCCTTATCTGCTAAAATGTACCTGGTTTTTATCAACGATCTATTAATTGATGTCGAATTGACGGGAAAAGGAGCCTTTGTTATTGATACCAGGGTTAATATCCCCACACAAGCGGATGACATATGTTTGATCAGTAACACAAGTGTTGGTTTACAAGATATGGTTACAATTTGTGAAAGTTATAGTTGTAAATGGAGATTTTTATTCTCTGTAGATAAAAGTAACATTGTTGTTTTTACAAAAGGCAGAAAACAAGGTTTGGTAAAAGATGTGCATTTATATGGTAAAGCATTACCAGTTGTTGAGAATATTACGCACGTTGGTGTGGTTTTGAATTTTAAACTGTGTTCAGCAGACAGAACGGAGTCTGCATGTAAGAGAATGAAAAGTGGAACCATGGCTCTTGTTCGATCTGGTGCTCACCCTAGGACCCTTAATCCTTTAACTGTTTCAAAGAATATTAAGACTAAAGTTTTCCCGTCTGCACTGTATGGGTGTGAACTGTGGCAATTATCGAGAACCGAATTAATCAAATTAGAGCGCGCTCAAAATTTTATTGTAAAATCCATCCAAGGATTAATCATTAGAACTACATTGTAGAACTGATATGGCCATTTCCCTAATTGGATGGACCACTATAGAAGGTTTTATTGACATAAGAAAACTTTTATTTCTTGGTCGTATTTGCAGACTGGACAGTAAATACTTAACTCATACTATATTTCTCAAACGTCTATTCATGTATCTTTTGAAGGAATCATGTCAAACTGGTTTTATTCCTGATATCGTGAGAATACTTCGCAAGTATGATTTGTTTAATCAGTTGTTGCAGTATACTTCAGATACAGTTTTTCCAAGTAGTTCGAAATGGAAGTCAATCGTCTATAAAGCTGTTTTTAATTGGGAAGAATTAATTATGTACAATAGAATGATTACCGATTCAGATTTCAGTAGGTTTATGCTCATTCAAGATGTAATTTCTCCACATATTTTATGGACAGTAGCACTAAAATTCCCTGAACATCTCAGCAAGATAAGTAATATAGTTATTATGTACGGATTTAAGATCAACAAACCTTATAGAATTGTGCCGTTTCTGTGGTATTTTACATGATGACCGTATATCACATATAGTACTCCATTGAACAAAAACTGAAAGTCTTAGAGACGATCTCTGGTGTCTTATTAGTGCTGTTTTTGATATAGAATTTAGCGTGTTCTTACATTCCTTATCGGAATATAACTTAATTCATGTACTACTTGGTGGTAGTCTTCCCTACCGATTAAGTCCATCTGATCATGTGATATTTGTACTGCATAGTGCTATTTTTGTTGATAAAATGTTGTTGTTATATCAGCATTAATAGTGTAATACACGTATGGCATACAATGTTGTTGTTTTACATGAGTAGTGCCAAATTAATAACTGTTTAATTGATCTATCAATTATTTATCTATTATTATTATTATATCACCCCTTCGTGTGTGTTAATGCCTGTGAAAGCCTGAGAGGACTTTGCTGGTAGGGCTCTCCCCAACCGCTGGAAAACTCACATGCATTGTAATGATTTTTGTATCATTTGCTACTTTCGTGACCTTTCATTATGTATTTATTTAACTATTTCATTATGTATTCATTTACCCGGTCATCTCTGTAAATAATTGATGTGTTTATTTTTTTGACAACAATGTATATTTCTTTTTGTAACTCTTCAATTTGGAGGAAATAAAGAAGTAGTAATAATAATAACGCACGTTATTATGAGACTGCCAGAACCCTCGCCAACATTTAGAGTATACCTTCACCGCTTGTGTCGGTCTGTTCTGTCTGGACCCTGTTTGTCTCACTGTCTTACACTTATCGGGCCGGTTAGGCGACAACAAGTGAAGTCAGTGTTAGGGTTTAATGAGAGACATTGGTAGATATATCACCCAGTGACCGTTCATTCGTGAGCATCAATTACCGAATGTCAGAGATAAATTAGCCATAATTACTGCTAAGGTATACTTCTCGAAAATGTCAGATCTCTAGACTAAGCTCTACGCAATCAAACTAGACAAACGGATCAATGAAATAGGTAGAAAGCAATTTATTACAGGAACACCAGGGCGACAAATGATTCAGAATGCTTACAACTTTGCTGCGTTTTCGCACATACAGATGCCATCAAATCTGTGAAGGGTGTAATTTTCTACCCCGGATAATTATAGGCAGGGTCCTATCTGATGGGAACACCGTTAGTTCCGTATTTGTACAATACGAAATCAATCTTGCGGTGGATATACCCCATACTTACCTATTATAGGTCTGATAGGCCGGTCCAACGCCTTTTACTGAACGTCGGAGAACTTGCTCTAGGCGACCGTTACATACACACTAAAAGCTGGAGACGATGAAATTAAAAAGACGATGAGATACAAAGTATTGTTAGGTTTTACAACACTTTATACAAATATTATTTTATCTACGTTATGCTTGATAAATCATACAGTTTCTGTCTTTAAAGTTTTGTTAAGAGATACCCTTGGAATGTTAAGTGTGCATCTACAGACGGACAAAAAAGTGGGTGATAATATTGGACACATTTTCCGTTATGTGTAACACCTGACACTGTAGAAAGATGTGAATGTGGACAATTGAACTTTGGGTCACATTGGTAAACAAACGGATATTTTCTCACGGTTTCGGGTAGATTTTGTTGGGTGGATATATAGGTGCACCTGTAAATCAGATAACTGCTTCTTCATCTTTATATTTAAATATTTAACAGTAAACTTGATATGGGTAACATAACGGACCTCTGTCACATTAAACCGTACCTCTTCAGCAATAAACCATTAACACCTTTGAATCTTATTTGGGAAAAACCATGCTTACGTCCATTAATGTATTTCCGATCTTTTTAACAAGGTAAGCTGAATATTGTATTTCGGAACAACATTGTGTTTATACTAATGAGCTGCGAAATAGAATAAATGAAATCTAAGTACAACTCGTTTTATGTATATGTTAAAAATAGATGTATAAAGTAACTCTAATAAGCAATTCATTCACGGTCCTACAGATTTCTTCAATGACAAGAGCAAAGCGATTAGGAAAGTATTAATTACCACGGTGGTGTCTGTACGATGCTCAGGTAACTTCTGTGATGATAAACCGCAATCTCATTATTTATTACCCTGGGAAAGAGATTTGTACCCGAGTTACATTCATACTGAATACAGACATTACTGGGGTAATTAACTCACTATTTTTCATCTTAAATATGATCGTCAAACTATTTAAACTATTCAATTACATTGTATTTCATCGTTTAATCATAAAAACTGATTGGGTTTTCCCCACTTTTCCCCAATTTCATCAGAAATATATCTGGCCCAATATTTAGAAAATACTAATAAATCAATACAATTATAACACATATTGTTGCCTCACCATTTCGTCATCACTAATATTGTTGTCTCACTATTTCGTCATCACTAATATGGTTGTCTCGCCATTTCGTCATCACTAATGTGGTTGTCTTCGTCAACACTAATATGGTTGTCTCACCATTTCGTCATCACTAAAATGGTTGTCTCGCCATTTCGTCATCACTAATATGGTTGTCTCACCATTTCGTCATTACTAATATGGTTGTCTCACCATTTCGTCATCACTAATGTGGTTGTCTCACCATTTCGTCAACACTAATATGGTTGTCTTCGTCAACACTTATATTGTTGTCTTCGTCAACACTTATATTGTTGTCTTCGTCATCACTAATATTGTTGTCTCACCATTTCGTCATCACTAAAATGGTTGTCTCACCATTTCGTCATCACTAAAATGGTTGTCTTCGTCATCACTAATGTGGTTGTCTCACCATTTCGTCATCACTAATGTGGTTGTCTCACCATTTCGTCATCACTAATGTGGTTGTCTCACCATTTCGTCAACACTAATATAGTTGTCTCACAATTTCGCCAACACTTATATGATTGCCCTACTGTTTTGTGATCACTTCAATCAATTTGTCTATAACTTACCTTATAAAAAATTTCTAATCTGATGATATCACACTCTATCAGTTAATTGCCAAATTATCATTGATATGACTATCAAACTCGGCTTTATTTCACTTAACTACTCCAAGTACCAGCCCTATAATGCTCCGAACATCTAATCACTACTTCTCAAAGTGTTCTATTACCAACCCAATACTACTCCGAACATCCTATCACTACTGACCTAAGTGTTCTATAACCAACCCAATACTACTCCGAACATCCAATCACTACTAAGTGTTCTATTACCAACCCAATACTGCTCCGAACACCCATCTACCATTCTTCGCCCAACACTTTTTTTTTTAAAAATTTTTTGTTTTTTTTTTTCTTTTTTTCGTCATCTTTTTTTTTCCCCCAAAAAAAAAAAAAAAAAAAAAAAAAAAAAAAAAAAAAAAAAAAAAAAAAAAAAAAAAAAAAAAAAAAAAAAAAAAAAAAAAAAAAAAAAAAAAAAAAAAAAAAAAAAAAAAATTTTTTTGGGGTTGCCCCCCCGGGGGCCCCCCAAACAATTTTCGGTTTCATCACAATTTTGGTTTTTTTTTTTTCCCTTTTCCACCAAAATTTCCCCCCGGTTCCTTTTTTTCCCAATTTTTTTATTTTTTTTTTAAAAAAAAAAAAAAAAAAAAAAAAAAAAAATTTTTTCCCCTTTCCCCATCCTTTTTAAAAAATTAAATGGTTTATTTTTCCCTTTTGCCCCCCTTTTTCCATTACCTAAAGGTTTTAAAATTTCCACAAAAACCCCCTATTTTTACCTTTCAACTTTTCCTTAAAAACTTCCTTAGGGTCCCTAAAAAAAAAACAATCTGTTTCCAACATTTTAATTAAAATACTAATTTTTTTTTTTTTACTTCCCCCAAACCCCCAAAAATCCCCAACTTCAATCACTATTTCCCAAAAAGTGTTCTTTTTCCCAAACCCCAAATACTACTCCGAACATCCCACATTTTCCTAAATTTTTTTTTAAAAAACCCAATACTTTTCCGAACCCAACACTACCAAAGGAAAACCAACCCAAACACCCAACGCAACATTTTTCCCAAAGGTTTTTTCCCAAACCAACTTTCCGAACCCCAACCCCCTTTTTCCTTTTTTAGTGTTCTATTCCCAAACCCAATCTCCGAATCCAATCACATTTTTAAGTTTCTATTACCCCCCTTAAACCAAAAAATCACATTTTCTCTAGTTTTTCCCCTTTTCCCAAAACCCCAAATCCTATCTCAAAGTTTCTATTCCCAAACCCAAATCCTCCAACACCATCACACTTCCAAGGTTCTATTCCCCCCCAATACTGCCCCAAACCCCAAACATCTTCTCTTAGTGTTCTATTCCAACCCAATACTGCCCCCGAACTAAAACTACTAGTTTTTTTCTATTCCCAAACCCAATACTGCCCCGAACATCCAGCACTACTTCTCTATGTTCTATTCCCAAACCCAAAACCCCCCAAACCCCAAATACTCCCAATTTTTTCCAAAAAATCGCTAACTTTCTCAAATGTTCTTTACCAACCCAAAGCCCGAACCCCCACATACCCCCGAACCAACCCCAATGCCCCCACCCACCACCCAAAGGCAACCCCAACCCAAACACTCCGAACATCCATAAAACCCCAAGGGGGCAACCACCCAAACTCCCCGAACATCCAATACCTCTAAGTTTCTTTAAACCAAAACTCCTACGCTCCGAAACCCATCACACTCTTTTAGTTTTCATTACCAACCCATCGGGTTTTTCCGAACATTATACTACTAAGTGTTCATTCCCACCCCAAACTGTCCCTAAAAATCACTACTCGGGTTTCTTTACCCCTATCCCGCCCCCTTTCTTTTTCTTCCCCAAATTTTTCCCAACAAATCACTACTAAGTTTTCTTTTACCAACCCAAATTAACTCCGAAACCCAAATCATATTCTCGATGTTTTATTCCCCCCAAATTTTGCCCCGAATTCAAATTCAACAAAACCCCCTTCCTAAACCCTCATACGGGTTTTTCTTTTACCCCCCCCCCCTCTTTTTCAATAATCCCCCCAACTATTTAATGTTCAACCCCCCCAAAATCCCCAAAAAAAAAAAAACCCTCAAGTGTTTTAAAAAACCCTCTCCGAACAAAAATACTATTTTCTATTTTCATTACCAACCCAATACTGCTCCGAACATCCAATCACTACTAAGTGTTCTATTACCAACCCAATACTGCTCCGAACATCAGTCTACTCCTAAGTGTTCTATTACCAACCCAATACTGCTCCGAACATCCAATCACTACTTCTCTAAGTGTTCTATTACCAACCCAATACTGCTCCGAACATCCAATCACTACTGCTCTTAGTGTTCTATTACCAACCCAATACTGTTTCCGAACTCATATTTTCTTTTTGGTTTTATACCCCCCCAATACTGCCCGAACATCCAATCACTTCTAATTTTTATTCCAACCCATATTTTCCGAAACCCAAATCATTTTTACTTTCCCCCCCCTAATTGCCCCAAAATTCAACCCCAATTTTTTAACCCCCCAAATACCTCCGAATCCAATCACTCTTCCTAAGGTTTTTTCCCAACCCCAATTTTCCAAACACCCCAATCCCCCTTCTTAAGTTTTTTTACAACCCTTTTTACTGCTCCGAATCAAATCACTCTAAGTGTTTCTTTTACCAACCCAATACCTCCGAACATCCCCCTACTTCTTATGTTTTTTACCCCCCCATACTGCTTTTCAAACTCCCAAATTTTTTCCCCCTACCCCCTCAAAATTGGTTCTATTACCAACCCATACTCCCTTTTTTCCTAACATCCAATCCAAATTTCCTTTTTTTTACCAACCAAACTGCCCGACTCCTCACTACTTTTCAAAGTGTTATATTACCAACCCAATACTCCTCCGAACATCCAGTCACTACTTCTCTAAGTGTTCTATTACCAACCCAATGCTGCTCCGACATCCAATCACTACTTCTCTGATGTTTTCTATTACCAACCCAATACCACTCCGAACATCCAACACTACCTCTCTAAATGTTCTATTACCAACCAATACTGCTCCGAACATCTAATCACTACTTCTCTTAGTGTTCTATTACCAACCCAATACTGCTCCGAACATCCAATCACTACTTACTAAGTGTTATATTACCAACCCAATATTGCTCCGACATCAATCACTACTTACCTAAGTGTTCTATTACCAACCCAATACCACTCCGAAACATCAAGTCACTACTTACTAAGTTGTTTCTATTACCAACCCAATACTGATCGAACATCCAATCACTCTCTAAGTGTTATATTCCAACCCAATACTGCTGCCGAACATCCTATCACTACTAAGTGTTCTATTCCAACCCAATACTGCTCCGAACATCCATCACTACTTCTCTAAGTGTTCTATTACCAACCCAATACTGCTCCGAACATCCAGTCACTATTCTCTAAGTGTTCTATTACCAACCCAATACTGCTCGGAACATCCAATCACTACTTCTATAGTGTTCTATTACCACCTAATACTACTCCGAACATCCAATCACTACTCTCTAGGTTCTATACCAACCCAATACTGCTCCGAACATTCAAATCACTACTTCTCTAAGTGTTCTATTACCAACCCAATACTCCTCCGAACATCCAGTCACACTTCTCTAAGTGTATATTACCAACCCAATACTGCTCCGAACATCCAATCACTACTAAGTGTTCTATTACCAACCCAATACTACTCCGAACATCCAATCACTTCTTCTCTAAGTGTTCTATTACCAACCCAATACTGCTCCGAACATCCAATCACTTCTAAGTGTTCTATTACCAACCCGATACTACTCCGAACATCCAATCACTTCTCTAAGTGTTCTATTACCAACTCAATACTGCTCCGAACATCCAATCACCCCTTCTCTAAGTGTTCTATTACCAACCCAATACTGCTCCGAACATCCAATCACTACTTCTCTAAGTGTTCTATTACCAACCCAATACTGCTCCGAACATCCAATCACTACTTCTCTAAGTGTTCTATTACCAACCCAATACTGCTCCGAACATCCAATCACTACTTCTTAAGTGTTCTATTACCAACCCAATACTACTCCGAACATCCAATCACTACTTCTCTGAGTGTTCTATTACCAACCCAATACTCCTCCGAACATCCAATCACTACTTCTCTAAGTGTTCTATTACCAACCCAATACTGCTCCGAACATCCAATCACTACTTCTCTAAGTGTTCTATTACCAACCCAATACTGCTCCGAACATCCAATCACCTACTTCTCTAAGTGTTCTATTACCAACCCAATACTGCTCCGAACATCCAATCACTACTTCTCTAAGTGTTCTATTACCAACCCAATACTGCTCCGAACATCCAATCACTACTTCTCTAAGTGTTCTATTACCAACCCAATACTGCTCCGAACATCCAATCACCACCTCTCTAAGTGTTCTATTACCAACCCAATACTGCTCCGAACATCCAATCACTACTTCTCTAAGTGTTATATTACCAACCCAATACTGCTCCGAACATCCAATCACTACTTCTCTAAGTGTTCTATTACCAACCCAATACTGCTCCGAACATCCAATCACTACTAAGTGTTCTATTACCAACCCAATACTGCTCCGAACATCCAATCACTACTTCTCTAAGTGTTATATTACCAACCCAATACTGCTCCGAACATCCAATCACTTCTCTTAGTGTTCTATTACCAACCCAATACTGCTCCGAACATCCAATCACTACTCTAAGTGTTCTATTACCAACCCAATACTGCTCCGAACATCCAGTCACTACTTCTCTAAGTGTTCTATTACCAACCCAATACTGCTCCGAACATCAAATCACTACTTCTCTAAGTGTTCTATTACCAACCCAATACTGCTCCGAACATCCAATCACTACTTCTCTAAGTGTTCTATTACCAACCCAATACTGCTCCGAACATCCAATCACTACTTCTCTTAGTGTTCTATTACCAGCCCAATACTACTCCGAACATCCCATCACTACTAAGTGTTATATTACCAATCTAATACTGCTCCGAACATCCAATCACTACTTCTCTTAGTGTTCTATTACCAACCCAATACTGCTCCGAACATCCCATCACTTCTCTTAGTGTTCTATTACCAACCCAATACTGCTCCGAACATCCAACCACTACTTCTCTAAGTGTTCCATTACCAACTCAATACTGCTCCGAACATCCAGTCACTACTTCTCTAAGTGTTCTATTACCAACCCAATACTACTCCGAAATTCAAAATCACTACTTCTCTAAGTGTTCTATTACCAACCCGATTACTCCTCCGAACATCCCATCACTACTAAGTGTTCTATTACCAACCCGATACTACTCCGAACATCCAATCACTACTTAAGTGTTTCTATTACCAATCCAATACTGCTCCGAACATCCAATAACTACTTTCTCTTAGTGTTCTATACCAACCCAATGCTGCTCCGAACATCCAATCACTACTTCTCTAAGTGTTATATTACCAACCCAATACTACTCCGAACATCCAATCACTACTTCTCTTAGTGTTCTATTACCAACCCAATACTCCTCCGAACATCCAGTCACTACTTCTCTAAGTGTTCTATTACCAACCCAATACTGCTCCGAACATCCAATCACTACTTCTCTTAGTGTTCTATTACCAGCCCAATACTGCTCCAAACTTCCATCACTACTTCTCTAAGTGTTCTATTACCAACCCAATACTACTCCGAACATCCAATCACTACTTCTCTAAGTGTTATATTACCAACCCAATACTGCTCCGAACATCCAATCACTACTTCTCTAAGTGTTCTATTACCAACCCAATACTGCTCCGAACTTCAAATCACTACTAAGTGTTCTATTACCAACCCAATACTACTCCGAACATCCAATCACTACTTCTCTGAGTGTTCTATTACCAACCCAATACTGCTCCGAACTTCAAATCACTACCTCTATAAGTGTTCTATTACCAACCCAATACTGCTCCGAATATCCAATCACTACTAAGTGTTCTATTACCAACCCAATCACTACCTCTCTAAGTGTTCATTACTGCTCCGAACATCCAATCACTACTTCTCTAAGTGTTCTATTACCAACCCAATACTGCTCCGAACTTCAAATCACTACTTCTCTAAGTGTTATATTACCAACCCAATACTCCTCCGAACATCCAGTCACTACTTCTCTAAGTGTTCTATTACCAACCCAATGCTGCTCCGAACATCCAATCACTACTTCTCTGAGTGTTCTATTACCAACCCAATACCACTCCGAACATCCAATCACTACCTCTCTAAATGTTCTATTACCAACCCAATACTGCTCCGAACATCTAATCACTACTTCTCTTAGTGTTCTATTACCAACCCAATACTGCTCCGAACATCCAATCACTACTTACCTAAGTGTTATATTACCAACCCAATATTGCTCCGAACATCCAATCACTACTTACCTAAGTGTTCTATTACCAACCCAATACTAGCTCAGAAACATCCAAGTCACTACCTTCTCTAATGTTCTATTACCAACCCAATACTGCTCCGAACATCTAATCCTACTTCTCTTAGTGTTCTATTACCAACCCAATACTGCTCCGAACATCCAATCACTACTTCTCTTAAGTGTTCTATTACCAACCCAATACTGCTCGAACAATCCAATCACTACTTACTGAGTGTTCTATTACCAACCCAATACTGCTCCGAACATCCAATCACTACTTACCTAAGTGTTATATTACCAACCAATACTGCTCCGAACATCAATCACTACTTCTCTAAGTGTTCTATTACCACCCAATACTGCTCCGAACATCCTATCACTACTTCTAAGTGTTCTATTACCAACCCAATACTGCTCCGAACATCCAATCACTACTTCTCCTAAGTGTTCTATTACCAACCCAATACTGCTCCGAACATCCAATCACTACTTCTCTAAGTGTTCTATTACCAACCCAATACTGCTCCGAACATCCAATCACTACTTCTCTAAGTGTTCTATTACCAACCCAATACTGCTCCGAACATCCAATCACTACTTACCTAAGTGTTCTATTACCAACCCAATACTGCTCCGAACATCCAATCACTACTTCTCTAAGTGTTCTATTACCAACCCAATACTGCTCCGAACATCCAATCACTACTTCTCTAAGTGTTCTATTACCAACCCAATACTGCTCCGAACATCCATCACTACTTCTCTAAGTGTTCTATTACCAACCCAATACTGCTCCGAACATCCAATCACTACTTCTAAGTGTTCTATTACCAACCCAATACTAGCTCCGAACATCCAATCACTACTTCTCTAAGTGTTCTATTACCAACCCAATACTGCTCCGAACATCCAATCACTACTTCTCTAAGTGTTCTATTACCAACCCAATACTGCTCCGAACATCCAATCACTACTTCTCTAAGTGTTCTATTACCAACCCAATACTGCTCCGAACATCCAATCACTACTCTAAGTGTTCTATTACCAACCCAATACTGCTCCGAACATCCAATCACTACTTCTCTAAGTGTTCTATTACCAACCCAATACTGCTCCGAACATCCAATCACTACTTCTCTTAGTGTTCTATTACCAACCCAATACTGCTCCGAACATCCAATCACTACTTCTCTAAGTGTTCTATTACCAACCCAATACTGCTCCGAACATCCAATCACTACTTCTCTAAGTGTTCTATTACCAACCCAATACTGCTCCGAACATCCAATCACTACTTCTCTAAGTGTTCTATTACCAACCCAATACTGCTCCGAACATCCAATCACTACTTCTCTAAGTGTTCTATTACCAACCCAATACTGCTCCGAACATCCAATCACTACTTCTCTAAGTGTTCTATTACCAACCCAATACTGCTCCGAACATCCAATCACTACTTCTCTAAGTGTTCTATTACCAACCCAATACTGCTCCGAACATCCAATCACTACTTCTAAGTGTTCTATTACCAACCCAATACTGCTCCGAACATCCAATCACTACTTCTAAGTGTTCTATTACCAACCCAATACTGCTCCGAACATCCAGTCACTACTTCTCTAGTGTTCTATTACCAACCCATACTACTGCTCCGAACATCCATCACTACTTCTCTAAGTGTTCTATTACCAACCCATACTGCTCCGAACATCCAACCACTACTTCTCTAAGTGTTCCATTACCAACTCAATACTGCTCCGAACATCCAGTCACTACTTCTCCTAGTGTTCTATTACCAACCCAATACTACTCCGAACATCCAGTCACTTCTTCTCTAATTGTTCTATTACCAACCCAATACTGCTCCGAACATCCAATCACTACTTCTCTAAGTGTTCTATTACCAACCCAATACTGCTCCGAACATCCAATCACTACTTACCTAGTGTTCTATTACCAACCCAATACTGCTCCGAACATCCAATCACTACTTCTCTTAGTGTTCTATTACCAACCCAATACTGCTCCGAACATCCAATCACTACTTCTCTAAGTGTTCTATTACCAACCCAATACTGCTCCGAACATCCAATCACTACTAAGTGTTCTATTACCAACCCAATACTGCTCCGAACATCCAATCACTACTTCTCTAAGTGTTCTATTACCAACCCAATACTGCTCCGAACATCCAATCACTACTTCTCTAAGTGTTCTATTACCAACCCAATACTGCTCCGAACATCCAATCACTACTAAGTGTTCTATTACCAACCCAATACTGCTCCGAACATCCAATCACTACTTCTCTTAGTGTTCTATTACCAACCCAATACTGCTCCGAACATCCAATCACTACTTCTCTAAGTGTTCTATTACCAACCCAATACTGCTCCGAACATCCAATCACTACTTCTCTAAGTGTTCTATTACCAACCCAATACTGCTTCGAACATCCAATCACTACTTCTCTAAGTGTTCTATTACCAACCCAATACTACTCCGAACATCCAATCACTACTAAGTGTTATATTACCAACCCAATACTGCTCCGAACATCCAATCACTACTTCTCTTAGTGTTCTATTACCAACCCAATACTGCTCCGAACATCCCATCACTTCTCTTAGTGTTCTATTACCAACCCAATACTGCTCCGAACATCCAACCACTACTTCTCTAAGTGTTCCATTACCAACTCAATACTGCTCCGAACATCCAGTCACTACTTCTCTAAGTGTTCTATTACCAACCCAATACTACTCCGAACTTCAAATCACTACTTCTCTAAGTGTTCTATTACCAACCCGATACTACTCCGAACATCCAATCACTACTAAGTGTTCTATTACCAACCCGATACTACTCCGAACATCCAATCACTACTAAGTGTTATATTACCAATCCAATACTGCTCCGAACATCCAATCACTACTTCTCTTAGTGTTCTATTACCAACCCAATGCTGCTCCGAACATCCAATCACTACTTCTCTAAGTGTTATATTACCAACCCAATACTACTCCGAACATCCAATCACTACTTCTCTTAGTGTTCTATTACCAACCCAATACTCCTCCGAACATCCAGTCACTACTTCTCTAAGTGTTCTATTACCAACCCAATACTGCTCCGAACATCCAATCACTACTTCTCTAAGTGTTCTATTACCAACCCAATACTGCTCCGAACATCCAATCACTACTTCTCTAAGTGTTCTATTACCAACCCAATACTACTCCGAACATCCAATCACTACTTCTCTTAGTGTTCTATTACCAACCCAATACTGCTCCGAACATCCAATCACTACTTCTCTAAGTGTTCTATTACCAACCCAATACTGCTCCGAACATCCAGTCACTACTTCTCTAAGTGTTATATTACCAACCCAATACTGCTCCGAACATCCAATCACTACTAAGTGTTCTATTACCAACCCAATACTACTCCGAACATCCAATCACTACTTCTCTAAGTGTTCTATTACCAACCCAATACTGCTCCGAACATCCAATCACTTCTCTAAGTGTTCTATTACCAACCCAATACTGCTCCGAACATCCAATCACTACTTCTCTAAGTGTTCTATTACCAACTCAATACTGCTCCGAACATCCAATCACTACTTCTCTAAGTGTTCTATTACCAACTCCAATACTGCTCCGAACATCCAATCACTCCAATCACTACTTCTCTTAGTGTTCTATTACCAACCCAATACTACTCCGAACTTCAAATCACTACTTCTCTAAGTGTTCTATTACCAACCCAATACTGCTCCGAACATCCAATCACTACTTCTCTAAGTGTTCTATTACCAACCCAATACTGCTCCGAACATCCAATCACTACTTCTCTAAGTGTTCTATTACCAACCCAATACTGCTCCGAACATCCAATCACTACTTCTCTAAGTGTTCTATTACCAACCCAATACTGCTCCGAACATCCAATCACTACTTCTCTAAGTGTTCTATTACCAACCCAATACTGCTCCGAACATCCAATCACTACTTCTCCTAGTGTTCTATTACCAACCCAATACTGCTCCGAACATCCAATCACTACTTCTCTAAGTGTTCTATTACCAACCCAATACTGCTCCGAACATCCAATCACTACTTCTCTAAGTGTTCTATTACCAACCCAATACTGCTCCGAACATCCAATCACTACTTCTCTTAGTGTTCTATTACCAACCCAATACTGCTCCGAACATCCAATCACTACTTACCTAAGTGTTATATTACCAACCCAATACTGCTCCGAACATCCAATCACTACTTCTCTAAGTGTTCTATTACCAACCCAATACTACTCCGAACATCCAATCACTACTTACTCTAAGTGTTCTATTACCAACCCAATACTGCTCCGAACATCCAATCACTACTTCTCTAAGTGTTCTATTACCAACCCAATACTGCTCCGAACATCCAATCACTACTTCTAAGTGTTCTATTACCAACCCAATACTGCTCCGAACATCCAATCACTACTTCTCTAAGTGTTCTATTACCAACCCAATACTGCTCCGAACATCCAATCACTACTTCTCTAGTGTTCTATTACCAACCCAATACTGCTCCGAACATCCAATCACTACTCTAAGTGTTCTATTACCAACCCAATACTGCTCCGAACATCCAATCACTACTTCTCTAAGTGTTCTATTACCAACCCAATACTGCTCCGAACATCCAATCACTACTTCTCTAAGTGTTCTATTACCAACCCAATACTGCTCCGAACATCCAATCACTACTTCTCTAAGTGTTCTATTACCAACCCAATACTGCTCCGAACATCCAATCACTACTTCTCTAAGTGTTCTATTACCAACCCAATACTGCTCCGAACATCCAATCACTACTTCTCTAAGTGTTCTATTACCAACCCAATACTGCTCCGAACATCCAATCACTACTTCTCTAAGTGTTCTATTACCAACCCAATACTGCTCCGAACATCCAATCACTACTTCTCTAGTGTTCTATTACCAACCCAATACTGCTCCGAACATCCAATCACTACTTAAGTGTTCTATTACCAACCCAATACTGCTCCGAACATCCAATCACTACTTCTCTAAGTGTTCTATTACCAACCCAATACTGCTCCGAACATCCAATCACTACTTCTTTAAGTGTTCTATTACCAACCCAATACTGCTCCGAACATCCAATCACTTCTCTAAGTGTTCTATTACCAACCCAATATACTGCTCCGAACATCCAATCACTACTTCTCTAAGTGTTCTATTACCAACCCAATACTGCTCCGAACATCCAGTCACTACTTCTCTAAGTGTTCTATTACCAACCCAATACTGCTCTGAACATCCAATCACTACTTCTCTTAGTGTTCTATTACCAACCCAATACTGCTCCGAACATCCAATCACTACTAAGTGTTCTATTACCAACCCAATACTGCTCCGAACATCCAGTCACTACTTCTCTAAGTGTTCTATTACCAACCCAATACTGCTCCGAACATCCAATCACTACTTCTCTAAGTGTTCTATTACCAACCCAATACTGCTCCGAACATCCAATCACTACTTCTCTTAGTGTTCTATTACCAACCCAATACTGCTCCGAACATCCAATCACTTCTCTAAGTGTTCTATTACCAACCCAATACTGCTCCGAACATCCAATCACTTCTAAGTGTTCTATTACCAACCCGATACTACTCCGAACATCCAATCACTTCTCTAAGTGTTCTATTACCAACCCAATACTGCTCCGAACATCCAATCACTACTTCTCTAAGTGTTCTATTACCAGCCCAATACTGCTCCGAACATCCAATCACTACTTCTCTAAGTGTTCTATTACCAACCCAATACTGCTCCGAACATCCAATCACTACTTCTCTAAGTGTTCTATTACCAACCCAATACTGCTCCGAACATCCAATCACTACTAAGTGTTCTATTACCAACCCAATACTGCTCCGAACATCCAATCACTACTTCTCTAAGTGTTCTATTACCAACCCAATACTACTCCGAACATCCAATCACTACTTCTCTAAGTGTTCTATTACCAACCCAATACTGCTCCGAACATCCAATCACTACTTCTCTAAGTGTTCTATTACCAACCCAATACTGCTCCGAACATCCAATCACTACTTACCTAAGTGTTCTATTACCAACCCAATACTGCTCCGAACATCCAATCACTACTTACCTAAGTGTTCTATTACCAACCCAATACTGCTCCGAACATCCAGTCACTACTTACCTAAGTGTTCTATTACCAACCCAATACTGATCCGAACATCCAATCACTTCTCTAAGTGTTCTATTACCAACCCAATACTGCTCCGAACATCCTATCACTACTAAGTGTTCTATTACCAACCCAATACTGCTCCGAACATCCAGTCACTACTTCTCTAAGTGTTCTATTACCAACCCAATACTGCTCCGAACATCCAATCACTACTAAGTGTTCTATTACCAACCCAATACTGCTCCGAACATCCAATCACTACTAAGTGTTCTATTACCAACCCAATACTGCTCCGAACATCCAGTCACTACTTCTCTAAGTGTTCTATTACCAACCCAATGCTGCTCCGAACATCCAATCACTACTTCTCTAAGTGTTCTATTACCAACCCAATACTGCTCCGAACATCCAATCACTACTTCTCTAAGTGTTCTATTACCAACCCAATACTGCTCCGAACATCCTATCACTACTAAGTGTTCTATTACCAACCCAATACTGCTCCGAACATCCAATCACTACTTCTCTTAGTGTTCTATTACCAACCCAATACTGCTCCGAACATCCAATCACTACTTCTCTAAGTGTTCTATTACCAACCCAATACTGCTCCGAACATCCAATCACTACTTCTCTAAGTGTTCTATTACCAACCCAATACTGCTCCGAACATCCAATCACTACTTCTCTAGTGTTCTATTACCAACCCAATACTACTCCGAACATCCAATCACTACTTCTCTAAGTGTTCTATTACCAACCCAATACTGCTCCGAACATCCAATCACTACTTCTCTAAGTGTTCTATTACCAACCCAATACTGCTCCGAACATCCAATCACTACTCTAAGTGTTCTATTACCAACCCAATACTGCTCCGAACATCCAATCACTACTTCTCTAAGTGTTCTATTACCAACCCAATACTGCTCCGAACATCCAATCACTACTTCTCTAAGTGTTCTATTACCAACCCAATACTGCTCCGAACATCCAATCACTACTTACCTAAGTGTTCTATTACCAACCCAATACCACTCCGAACATCCAGTCACTACTTACCTAAGTGTTCTATTACCAACCCAATACTGATCCGAACATCCAATCACTACTTCTCTAAGTGTTCTATTACCAACCCAATACTGCTCCGAACATCCTATCACTACTAAGTGTTCTATTACCAACCCAATACTGCTCCGAACATCCAGTCACTACTTCTCTAAGTGTTCTATTACCAACCCAATACTGCTCCGAACATCCAATCACTACTAAGTGTTCTATTACCAACCCAATACTGCTCCGAACATCCAATCACTACTAAGTGTTCTATTACAAACCCAATACTGCTACGAACATCCAGTCACTACTTCTCTAAGTGTTCTATTACCAACCCAATACTTCTCCGAACATCCAATCACTACTTCTCTAAGTGTTCTATTACCAACCCAATACTGCTCCGAACATCCTATCACTACTAAGTGTTCTATTACCAACCCAATACTGCTCCGAACATCAAATCACTACTTCTCTAAGTGTTCTATTACCAACCCAATACTGCTCCGAACATCCAATCACTACTTCTCTAAGTGTTCTATTACCAACCCAATACTGCTCCGAACATCCAATCACTACTTCTCTAAGTGTTCTATTACCAACCCAATACTGCCTCCGAACATCCAATCACTACTTCTCTAAGTGTTCTATTACCAACCCAATACTGCTCCGAACATCCAATCACTACTTCTCTAAGTGTTCTATTACCAACCCAATACTGCTCCGAACATCCAATCACTACTTCTTTAAGTGTTCTATTACCAACCCAATACTGCTCCGAACATCCAATCACTACTTCTCTAAGTGTTCTATTACCAACCCAATACTGCTCCGAACATCCAATCACTACTTCTCTAAGTGTTCTATTACCAACCCAATACTGCTCCGAACATCCAATCACTACTTCTCTAAGTGTTCTATTACCAACCCAATACTGCTCCGAACATCCAATCACTACTTCTCTAAGTGTTCTATTACCAACCCAATACTGCTCCGAACATCCAATCACTACTTCTCTAAGTGTTCTATTACCAACCCAATACTGCTCCGAACATCCAATCACTACTTCTCTAAGTGTTCTATTACCAACCCAATACTGCTCCGAACATCCAATCACTACTTCTCTTAGTGTTCTATTACCAACCCAATACTGCTCCGAACATCCAATCACTTCTCTAAGTGTTCTATTACCAACCCAATACTGCTCCGAACATCCAATCACTACTTCTCTAAGTGTTCTATTACCAACCCAATACTGCTCCGAACATCCAATCACTACTTCTCTAAGTGTTCTATTACCAACCCAATACTGCTCCGAACATCCAATCACTACTTCTCTAAGTGTTCTATTACCAACCCAATACTGCTCCGAACATCCAGTCACTACTTCTCTAAGTGTTCTATTACCAACCCAATACTGCTCCGAACATCCAATCACTACTTCTCTAAGTGTTCTATTACAAACCCAATACTGCTCCGAACATCCAATCACTTCTCTAAGTGTTCTATTACCAACCCAATACTGATCCGAACATCCAATCACTTCTCTAAGTGTTCTATTACCAACCCAATACTGCTCCGAACATCAAATCACTACTTCTCTGAGTGTTTTATTACCAACCCAATACTGCTCCGAACATCCAATCACTACTTACCTAAGTGTTCTATTACCAACCCAATACTGCTCCGAACATCCAATCACTACTTCTCTAAGTGTTCTATTACCAACCCAATACTGCTCCGAACATCCAATCACTACCTCTGTAAGTGTTCTATTACCAGCCCAATACTACTCCGAACATCCAATCACTTCTCTAAGTGTTCTATTACCAGCCCAATACTGCTCCGAACATCCAATCACTACTAAGTGTTCTATTACCAGCCCAATACCACTTATGATACTGCGATGAGCAGTGAAAATATAAGACTTCGCACTCGTAAAAATATCGATATTCTGTCATACTCGTGAAATATATGTTATATCATACGGGAAACCATTCAATATCCTCTATTTATTTCACTGGGAAATGTTTAATAAAAAATAGTCTGTCATATGAGTGAAATATATGTTATATTCAACGGGAAACCCACTCAATTTTCTTTTTATTGCATTTTTAGTGTCAAAAAGTGCGGGAATGGGTAACATAATTCATGACGTCATCTTTTTGTGACGTTACTCCACGTCAACTTCACGGCGCCATTTTTGAAGGACTGATCAGCGCAATTAAAGCTTTTTCTGCTGTTATCAGAGAATCTTTGAATGAAAAGCTAACGTCAAGTGAGTATTTTGTCAAACAATAGTCTGAATATTTCAGAAATACAGCAAAATAACCTATTGATCTATGTTCGTTTCGATTGGGAAAATCGTCAATTTCAATTAGGTGAATACAAAGGTTCGCTCTGATTGGTCAAACACTAAAAACTGACCTTTTCACTGTCGATCGCTGCAGTGAAAATATAAATTTGATCAGTTTGATTTTTTTTTTATTTCACAGGCACAAATGCAATAAAAGGTAACATGTATGATAAGCTATTGAAGATAATGTAAAACGCATGCATTCCATGGTAGCTATTGACGACAAGGTAAAATGCATGACAAGCTGTTGAAGACAGGGTAAAATGCTTGATAAGCTATTGAAGCTAGGTTAAATCCATGGTAAGCTATTGAATATAAGGTAAAATGCATGATAACCTATTGAAGATAAGGTAAAATGCACTATAATATATTGAAGATAAGGTAAAATGCATTATAATCTATTGAAGATAAGGTAAAATGCATTATAATCTATTGAAGATAAGGTAAAATACATTATAATATATTGAATAAGACAAGATAAAATGCATGACAAGCTGTTGAAGCAAGGATACAATACGTGATAAGCCATTGAAGTGCATCTAACTTTATATACGTGATGATGATTCATAGGTTTTCATTTTTACAGTTCCGTAAAAAAAAATAAGATATCAATTGTTGTCATATAGAACCAGAAACAGCTGGGTATTTGTTTACCTACTTATTTTTTATTGTGTTGTGTTGATGTTCTCTGATATTGGCATGTCCATACATGATGTCGCTAAAACTAGTCGTCTATGTAAACACGTGTTACTATAATTATCGTCATAATTCTCTTATTACCCCCCTCCCCCAGTAGTGGCCACTTATAGAAGTAATTAATAAGTCGTTCAAGCATACTTCCTGTCACAGAGGGAAAAAAATCTGCATATCACCTAGGATCAATGGAGAACCGTTGTATCGTCAACTGAAATTAAAAAAAAAACCATGAAGATCCGCTAATGCGTTATTAGGATATTTTACATTTTACGAGTTTGTATTTAATTCCCATTTTTGAATGAGATCAGTTCTGAATTTAATTCATTTTAATTAAAATTGACGCACTATACCGATCACTAAACATATGATATATCTAACCCATAAGTAATTACATTTAATCCTCTTTATTTTCCGCGTGATCAACTTTTAAAGGTACGTAACATATCACGAAACTGTCAAGATGTCATTAAGATGAAAATCATTTATTGAAATCATCCAGTGAATTTGTTTATTTAACAGAAAATTAAAGCATTAATTGAAAATGTAATTAAAAAATTAAGACTTAAATCCTTTATTTAATATATGTAAGTGGCTATTGATAACCAATGTAATCCTTAATAGGGTCCGATTTCGTACATTGTATATAGAACATGTTTGAAACTGCAGGTTGTTGTTGTCGTTTTTATGGGTGATAAATTGGTACTTATTAACTGGAGATCACTTGATACGATGCCTGTTTAGGTTTTACGAAATTTTCATACTGAACATTTGAAGTAATACCAAATAAATCTATCGTTATTTAATTATAATTGCAGAGTAAACACGTAGAAGTTGTTTAGTGATGATATACAGTACACCCAATTATAACCCAATATTCTATACAGAAATTTTGAACTAACTTCTTCGTACCAGGACATGAAAAACATTATTATACATGTCATTTCGAACCCATTATCTTAATATGTAAAACAAGCTTTCTCATGAAGATCAATTAAAGGTCATTTCCTTATCAGCAATATTTTAAATCGGTGGCACTTATCTTGTAAATAACTACTGTAAATGTAACATAATTTGAAAAAAGAAGATATCTTTAATGATGGGCTAAGACATGCTATGCTACTAAGTCTATTAAAATAATTGAATATTTAGCCATAACACTCATTGTGTATGATATAAAACAAATACCTTATGAGATAGTATTGTTGTATTTTGTAGTTAAAAGCATAGTATCCATAATAAAAAGCATTTTGTATATAAACGCTATAAAAGTAAGACGTACTTGACGGAAAGCATGCAGCGTGTGACATCCATATTGATCATAAACAAATACACAGTCAGAATACATTTAAACTCTCAGAACAGTTTATAATGAAAATATAGTTGTGCTTAGATAATGATCATAATCTAATAATAATATTTTCCCTTCCAACATAACATACATCATGCAATTTGCAAGTGTATTTCCCATTTCCAATAAACATATTCTAACACCATACTATACATTTACTTTGTAACATAAATACGTCTAATCCCTGTAGATTACAGGTGACAGGTATATGATGATGTTTATTATCAATTATCTATATACTGTATCTATAAATAAATTTGTATCATAAGGTGTTATTTACACGTGCGTTTTTTAACAATCCGTCATGGCATCTTCGTATAGTTGATAAACGTCATTTCACATTTGATTTCATTGTAGATTAAATAAACGTTATATCACCTTTTCGTTCATTGTAGATTAAATAAACATTTATCTCACCTTTGATTTCGTTGTAGAATGAATATACGTTTATTTCACCTTTTATTTCATTGTTGATTGAATAAACGTTATTTCACATTTGATTTCATTGTAGATTAAAAAAACATTTATCTCCCATTTGATTTCGTTGTAGAATAAATAAACGTTCATTTCACCTTTGATTTCGTTGTAGATTAAATAAACTTTATTTCATATTTGATTTCATTGTAGATTAAATAATCATTTATCTCCCCTGTAGTAGTAGTAGTAGTAGTAGTAGTAGTAGTAGTAGTGGTAGTGGTAGTGGTGGTGGTGGTGGTAGTGGTGGTGGTGGTGGTGGTGGTGGTGGTGGTGGTATTTAGTAGTAGTAGTAGTAGTAGTGTAGTAGTGGTAGTGGTAGTGGTAGTAGTGTAGTAGTAGTAAGTAGTAGTAGTAGTAGTAGTAGTAGTAGTAGTAGTAGTAGTAGTAGTAGTAGCGGTAGTGGTAGTAGTAGTAGTAGTAGTAGTAGTAGTAGTAGCAGTAGTGTAGTAGTAGTAGTAGTAGTAGTAGTGGTAGTAGTATAGTAGTAGTGGTGGTGGTTGGTGGTGGTGGTGGTGGTAGTGTTAGTGGTGGTTGTGGTGGTGTGGTTGTGTGGTGGTGTAGTAGTAGTAGTGGTAGTGGTGGTGGTGGTGGTGGTGGTGGTGGTAGTAGTAGTAGTAGTAGTAGCAGCAGTAGTGTTGTGTCGTGTTTGTAGTGTCGTCGTTCGTGTTGTACGTGTCGTGGTAGTGGTCGTGGTCTCGTCTAGTGTGGTCGTCTGTACGTGGTGGTTCGTGGTGGTGTGTTGGTGGTGGTGGTGTTAGTGTCAGTCGTGTGGTGGTGGTGGTGGGTGGTGGTGTGTCGTGTCGTGTCGTCGTGTGGTGGTGGTGGTGGTGGTGTGTGTCGTGTCGTCGTCAGTACGTCAGTCGTCGTGTTTGTCGTGTCGTAGTCGTCGTCGTGTCGTCGTCTACGTCGTTAGTAGTCGTCGTGTGTGGTCGTGGTCGTGTGTGTGGTGGTGTGTGTGTAGTGTCGTGTGTGTGGTGTTGTAGTGTACGTTAGTCTGTGTGGTGTGTATAGTAGTGGTAGTAGTAGTAGTAGAGGAGGAGGAGTGGTTACATCAGTAGTAGTAACATCAGTAGTAGTAACATCAGTAGTAGTAACAGTAGTAGTAACATCATGACTCAGAAACTTTTTATGGGATTAAAAAGCAAAAATGAAATGATACCTGAATCTTTATTGGCTCTTGATTGTATTTTCCTCCGAATACGATTTTGAATATTCATGAAATATACCATAAGAAAGTAATGAAATTTGACAAAAATCGTCAAAAGGCTTACCAGGACATCGTCTAATCTTGAAGCTATTCAGCACCTTCTCCATAAATGCCATGTAAGTTTGTCTAAGTCATTGTGATAGCAGCATAGCATTGGCGAAAGAATGCTAATAAAAAGCTCAGAAAAACGACATATTGTCTCTCCCGTTATGTAAAATGACTCGTATTGCTGAATTTAATGCAATAGTTCTTTCCCCATATTGTTATCACCGATAATATTATAGCCACCAAAACAAGATACATATCTCATTTGAAGCATTATTCTATCAATTTAGGTTTAATCTTTGCTTGGAACAAACATAAATGAAAGGCGTGGAATACTTCTCAGAACATAGTTACGTTTTACATAGTCATGCAGACATTAGACGTGCTCCGTTGTAGCAGCAATAAGTGTTGTAAAACAGCCGTGAGGATGAGGAGCAACTCGGCAAAAGGAAACATCTATTACATGGTTTGATATTAAAGTATATACCTTTGTCTCAAGTTCGGCGGTGGTTTAGAAACATTGTTTCCGTGTGTTGTATCAAGCTTGACGTATCCGATGTTCGTCAATATGACAGCTTATTCCACTTTACCTAGTTATACTGGTTTGTATTAAAAGTTTAAGAAAATAATCTAACTAGAATGCCCCGAACAATAACAGAGTGTGGAAGCGACAAAGCCGAAGAAACGGTATATACTGACAGAGGTAATACTACATATCCCCTTATTGTCCTTTACTGACTTCTGCGACATTGGAACAACCTCAGGTTTGAAGCTGAACAAATCTCGAGA
Source organism: Pecten maximus (assembly GCF_902652985.1). NCBI lineage: Eukaryota > Metazoa > Mollusca > Bivalvia > Pectinida > Pectinidae > Pecten > Pecten maximus. Next base: position 16,209,207 of record NC_047020.1, read on the forward strand.
CAATGCCAGAGTTTGATATCAATTATCGAGATAAACAATGATTCCAGTGCCTCTGATAAGCGACCAAACAAGATGTTAAGCTTGAGTTTGGCATGATCTTACTGCTGAATATCAATCAGTCATAGTCACGTTATATATGTACCCTGTTATCGGTAATCAATCACCCATAGTCCCGTTATATATGTACCCTGTTATCGATAATCAATCAGCCATAGTCCCGTTATATAAGTACCCTGTTATCGGTAATCAGCCATAGTCCCGTTATATATGTACCCTGTTATCGGTAATCAATCAGTCATAGTCCCGTTATATATGTACCCTGTTATCGGTAATCAGTCATAGTCCCGTTATATATGTACCCTGTTATCGGTAATCAATCAGTCATAGTCCCGTTATATATGTACCCTGTTATCGGTAATCAATCAGTCATAGTCCCGTTATATATGTACCCTGTTATCGGTAATCAATCAGTCATAGTCCCATTATATATGTACCCTGTTATCGGTTTTCAATCCTAGTCCCGTTATATATCTACCCTGTTATCGGTAATCAATCAGTCATAGTCCCGTTATATATGTACCCTGTTACCGGTAATCAATCAGTCATAGTCCCGTTATATATGTACCCTGTTACCGGTAATCAATCAGTCATAGTCCCGTTATATATGTACCCTGTTACCGGTAATCAATCAGTCATAGTCCCGTTATATATGTACCCTGTTATCGGTAATCAATCACCCATAGTCCCGTTATATATGTACCCTGTTATCGGTAATCAATCAGTCATAGTCCCGTTATATATGTACCCTGTTATCGGTAATCAATCACCCATAGTCCCGTTATATATGTACCCTGTTATCGGTAATCAATCAATCATAGTCCCGTTATATATGTACCCTGTTATCGGTAATCAGTCATAGTCCCGTTATATATGTACCCTGTTATCGGTAATCAATCATAGTCCCGTTATATATGTACCCTGTTATCGGTAATCAATCAGTCATAGTCCCGTTATATATGTACCCTGTTATCGGTAATCAATCAGTCATAGTCCCGTTATATATGTACCCTGTTATCGGTAATCAATCAGTCATAGTCCCCGTTATATATGTACCCTGTTATCGGTAATCAATCAGTCATAGTCCCGTTATATATGTACCCTGTTATCGGTAATCAATCAGCCATAGTCCCGTTATATATGTACCCTGTTACCGGTAATCAATCAGCCATAGTCCCGTTATATATGTACCCTGTTACCGGTAATCAATCAGCCATAGTCCCGTTATATATGTACCCTGTTATCGGTAATCAATCAGTCATAGTCCCGTTATATATGTACCCTGTTATCGGTAATCAATCAGTCATAGTCCCGTTATATATGTACCCTGTTACCGGTAATCAATCAGTCATAGTCCCGTTATATATGTACCCTGTTATCGGTAATCAATCAGTCATAGTCCCGTTATATATGTACCCTGTTATCGGTAATCAATCAGTCATAGTCCCGTTATATATGTACCCTGTTATCGGTAATCAATCAGCCATAGTCCCGTTATATATGTACCCTGTTACCGGTAATCAATCAGTCATAGTCCCGTTATATATGTGTACCCTGTTATCGGTAATCAATCAGTCATAGTCCCGTTATATATGTACCCTGTTATCGGTAATCAATCAGTCATAGTCCCGTTATATATGTACCCTGTTATCGGTAATCAGTCATAGTCCCGTTATATATGTACCCTGTTACCGGTAATCAATTAGTCATAGTCCCGTTATATATGTACCCTGTTATCGGTAATCAATCAGCCATAGTCCCGTTATATATGTACCCTGTTACCGGTAATCAATCAGCCATAGTCCCGTTATATATGTACCCTGTTATCGGTAATCAATCAGTCATAGTCCCGTTATATATGTACCCTGTTACCGGTAATCAATCAGCCATAGTCCCGTTATATATGTACCCTGTTATCGGTAATCAATCAGCCATAGTCCCGTTATATGTGTACCCTGTTCTCGGTAATCAATCAACCATAGTCCCGTTATATATGTACCCTGTTATCGGTAATCAGCCATAGTCCCGTTACATCTGAAAACAGGAGAAGCGTTGTAGAAAACAATTTTATCATGAAACTTAATCTCTTATACTCATAAAATATCAAAAGAATATTTTCCTGAATATTTACAGTCACATAATCAAAGATATGCTTCTAGTATATCAGTAGTATGATACCTTCTTCAGTATAACGACTTATCCATTAAGTGATGAAGCGATTAAAAAATGTACTTCATAAGATGTCGTAGCTATCTGATCTATAAATAATCCCCTCCGACATAAAGCAGCTGTAACTTCGGCACAGTACACTAAAATATTAAGACTCTAATCTGGTATGACCTCTCAACTTCAACAATGAAAAAATACTTAACGTTAATACTTAAATACCAAATTTCATTTTTCTTGAACTATGTATAGCGACGAAATTAAAAACCTTTGTCATAAAATAGATTCTCCTCTCATTATTCATTTATTCCATGTAATAAAATTAACATTTAACTACAAATATGACACCATAACGTGTACCTTTTATTGCTTAAAGAAGATTTCCATACACCGGTAAGCTAAACAGATGTATAGTTTCAATTTCTCTTGGCATACATTTCATTGGTTAGTTTATACCACGTGACAACCGTTGAACGCAATGTTAAATAATATGTTATTTTTTGTTTTTTGTTATTTTTTCTCGTTTCATTAAGGAAAACAGTTGTAACCTTCAGGAAAACGTTATGACCTCGCAGTATATAACAGAGATTATTCGATTATTCATTGAACGATACCCTAATGTATGAAGGTTCGTACGACATTTCTGCAATAGCCATGTCAAGGATCATAATCGCTTTGCTACAAGCACACAGGAAAGAGCTTGCTTAGGAAACGACAAGAGATTATGTGTCTCAAAATAAAAACAAAAACAAAAAGAAGAAAAAATCAGAACTCAGTCACGATGCTAAGTCAGAGGAGGAAGACTGAAGATTCGCACAGAGATACTCCAAAAAGTATATGTTTGGTGAGATAATGTGTTTCAGAAGGGTAGATATCTTCTATTTCATGACAACACGTGTTCTGTGGACACAATGAGTTTAAATTAATATGTTGTCTACTATAGTTTATGATGTGTTTGTGACGTTTTATTAATATTATTTGAAGTGAGATCGAACAATATTAGTATGGTTATGTCGATAAATATATATTGAGGTGACATTTTCTATTAAACAACTAATTAGTGTAATCTAATGTAAACAAGAAAGAAAGGAAAAGATAAAGAGCCAATTTTGCAAGGAGCACAGCAGATAAAAACAAGAAATATCTTTAAAAAAGATTAACGGCATAGTTTTAATGCTGGTGGTTATAATGTAAAACTACTGGTGAAATAAATTAACGAACTACGATGTAATTAATAAATGCGCAAGTTCAGCACGGATAACAAAATTATATCAGTTTGAATCATTTTTGGTGATAATAAGACTACAAATGTGTCATTTGAATAGATGCATCCACTTATTCGGCTTGCATTCAATTTAAAAGGGACATCACGGTAAAGGCGTTGCAATTTTCACTGAATGTACGCGTTTTGTTCCTTTCCAGTTATGTTTCTGTGCTGTTCCAATGTTCACAGTCAATCCCTATGTCCAGCTTGACCACTCGATTTAGTTGGGAATCCCCCTCTAAATTTAGCGCGGAAATTATTTTTAGATCATTACGTGACTGTTTTGAAATCGTGGCAACACAAACACACGATAGTTTACAAGGCGATATTAATATTCCATCTGGGTTAGTTGGATAACGATATTATACACAGTGGTTTAAATGTTAAATAACACGTTCTGTAAATATTACGGCACACATATTTATGTGTAAATAAGTGTAAACACTGTTCATATAGTATAGTGACAGTAGCGATGTACTGGTACAGACTGTATTTGTGTAAATATTACCGAGATTATCATGACCTACTATCAAACAATCAAGCAGAATACGAGCGGCGTCCGTATTACTGCTGTTTTCATGTTTGAACTGTTACAATCTATTGTACTGCTTCCCAAGTTTAATTCTAGGATTGTGTTTGACCCATTTTCCTATTATTCTCTTCATTGCGGAAGCTGTTATAGTTTTCAACCGCAGTCGATTCACATTGAAAGCCATTTTTGTTTCCATATATGTCACAACATTTGGATAATCAGCATTTTGCATTGACCGCTACATTGACTAATCACATACTTCATCTTGACCAGAACGCCACCTGTCGCGTCATATCCGGGGCCAAAACCAAATTAGACGGCTATGCCGAAAAAAGAGGATTTAAAATGTGAATTATTTTTCATTTCATATTATTAGCTATAAAATATGATGTATGTAAATAGATTACGAGGAAAGAGATACGCAAAGGAATCGAAACATTTCTACTTGACGGCATAGACTAACGAAGCAATGCTGATGACCAGGGTGCAAGACAACGAAACCCTCGAGGCTCAACAGTGGCGCAATATTGCTGAGGCAATTTTGACTTTTTTTTCTTTCATTAAATTGGATACGTTTGAATAAAAGATATCGGTGTCTTTATCACGGAAGATGTGCATGGACAAACAGGAAAATTCAGAATAAAAAAATGTAAATGACACGTTTACAGTTCCATCAATATCTCTGGTAACTTTATACACGTATTCGATTTGCGTTGATATTACGGAAGATTCATAGTACAGTTCATCTGCATTTATAAATAATAAAAAGTAAGAGTTTCCCCATGTATAAGTCTTCCGTGTGAAGAAAACGATACATGACGAATGAAACATGTAAGGGATTTCCATTGGGTAACCGATTGTGAGAGTATCGTACTATATCATTAACTTCCGTCTTTTAAGACAGTTATGAAGAATTCAAATTTGTCAAATGCTATAAAGTTCCCTGTTAGACTTTCAGTATCAATGTTTGACTTGCAATACAAGTCAAACGGGAAATATATGATGATGCTAAGAAAGAGGAGGCTGAAATGTAGGATCAACAATTTAAAATAGATAAGGATCATATATCTTTTTATTCGTGACTTCAATGACAAAACTCTTCCGGGACTCGGAACAACACTCAGAATGAAATATTTATGAGGTATGTAATAAATAAACTCCTGAATATTCAATAGTTTAGCTCTCCTATTCTGTATGAAGTTAGTGACGTGTACCTCTCCGAGAACTAGTAAGGGGCGCGAAAGTCACATCACAATGATACATTCACTTACAACATGGATTTAACTATCGGTCAGTTCTTACGAACATGACTTGTACAGCTGGCTTTTAATATAACAAATAATGTGTCGTATTAAACATATGTGTACCCCTTAAGATAATGGCATGTTTTAATTTTTAAATGCATCACTTGTAAATTTCAAGTGATATAAACACTTTTTATTTAATTTCAAACTTAGTATCGAATGTTGTGTGTAAAGTATACAGAGTGCGCAATAGGTCTATGTCCTGAATGCCTTTCCCTGTGATTTTAATTTGATCAGCGTATCTGGAATACAAGAAATGACACATTCTAATGCAAGAATCCAGGGTCAAGCTGCCCTTTATCAAAAATGCGAGTCATTTAGTCCAAACACAACAAAGTCTAACATACGAATAGAGTTAGTCTGTATCTGGTGACTTCTTCATGTGACACATCAAACTGATCGTTTACGTAATATATAAAGCTCAAACTTTTGGCATTCTCAATATGACTCATTGATATGAAAATAAATAAATATGTTTAATTACCGGTGTTAAATACTTAAATGGCTGACACGTGCATGAGTCGACCATTAAATAAAAATGTGTTTTGTAAACCATTAACATTTGAACTTTGATCCTGTTTACCGGTATACTGTTACCGAGCCTCTATCGATAATAAAGGTGTATATTTCTATCTTAATATATAATGTAATCCTTATCATATCATCAATGTTAGTGAAACCCTTCTTGTCTGAGTCACCACGCGCTTGGCTTGCGCCGAGGCCCTTCTGCAGATGTCCATTAGAGTCCATAGAAATGTTATCCGAGAACACTCGAAATCATGTTCTGCTAGTCCAGATTTCTTAGAGGACATGTCTTTCTTTGGCCCTTCCTCACTTTATTTTGGAAATCAAACACTTAAGATTAAGATATTGTTGAATATGAAAACGGTAGTTACTTTACTATTAGGTTGTAGTAGTCAGGTGTGTCAAAAGAAAGTGTTGTGTCCGCCATAATTAGATTTAATTTATGATCATTGTATAACATTTTAGTGAAAAATAGCATTCTGTTTTAGATTTTGTTCATTTGTGCGTGACAAAATATGTTGTCTGAAGTCGTATCTGAAACTTTATTTAGAACTCGTGGGTTAATTTCATAACATAAATGACCTCTCAATCTGCCACACAACAAATACATCACCAGGAAATTAACTGATATGAAATATCACTACAGCGACAGGTGACAGTTGAAATTCACGGTCTTACACAGATTAAAACCTTCATTTCAAAGTAGTATTTAACACATCTTAGATGTTTGTTTGGATACATACCAAATAAGGTAGCATCAATTTAACATAACAAAAGTCACGTGGAAGTGTAAATACTGTTAAGTAATTAGCTGTTGGTACATCTATATCATGATTAGCAAGAAGGAAGAGTTTGAAAAAAATTAAAGAACATGAAAAAAAAAGACTAAGCGAAAAGATTGATGAAAGCAACAAAATCATCAATATTAACTAATTCCACAAACGCAAAGACAAGAAGAAAAAATCAAACGAAAACAAAATTTTTGAATGGGGTGGGGTGAACAGGTAAAGGATTCTCGTTAGTGGACCGATGATTAGGTCATGGGACTCCGTTATGACTCACACAGAAAGGGATTAATTCTGTTCTGAAATTAACACAATAAGGTAAGGTAAGCCTATAACGAGTTGTCTTTAGAAAATGGGTTTGTTTACAAACATTTAATTTAATCTGATATGATATACAAGGTTCATCCCCTTAATGGAGTGAATGTGACTTATCTAACAAATCTAATTTGGTCTCACTAATGCAGGTAATCTGCTCACGAACACTCGTGGCCCTTCGTGTCCTCAGACCATTATCACTCTCTCTGTGAATCGTGCACACGTTCCTGGTGTAATCCAAAGACCATATTGTGTAATGTGACACTGATAGAGGTATTATGATTGCTGATACTATACATTAAGACTCTCAATTTCTCGTACTGAAATCATTAGCTAAGCTCATTTGATATGACAACTAAATATGATACAATGAGTTAAGGTTTAATTAGTTTGATATTCGAACTAATCCAAAAGGTGCAGTTGTTTCTAGTGTTACATTACCGTGCGGGCGATAGATGAACTGAAGATGTCACATGTGGTCAATTTTTTAATCATATTAAAAAAATGGTCTGAAGCCTGAATATACATATATTACTTAATACTTCAAATCTGTAAAAAAAAAATACATCTCAGATTATGAACAGTTTGGGGAGTCTTGACAGGCTCCTAATTCGTGAAAACACACTTTCCTTTCCTCAGAACCTGTCCCATGTATCAGATTATGGATATGTACAGAAATAATCCAGGATGTTCTGTGGTAGAAACTTGCATATAAGCTAATTGAATTTCAGGGTTATGTTATCATTCCAATTTAGTAACAATTACAAGCAAATTATTTATTTCTTATCAATAATGCTTGACTATTCTTCGGCGTCCCCGATATGCCAATGACCAATGATGATTGAGAGAGTATTTAACGGTAACCTGACAAACTGTTAAACAATCATCGTATTAAGTGAAAAGTGTAGCCGTTTTACTTCATCAAACCATTGCCTAGGATGTGTGGTCTAAATATTACTTATTCGGCCAAGTTATCAAAACGATGAAAACAAGTGCTACAATTAAAATTATCACATTATAACAGAAATCTGTCAATAATTATTAAAATCATGCTATTATATGTATTAGAGTCACATTAGTATCCTAACACTAACTCACTAAAACACTTGTGAAGTGAAAATAGACAGGACAAAACATGAGACAGCTGTATTCCTCATTTCATAAAACGACCATGTATAGTAAAAATGAAATCAGGAACCAAATATTTAGGCATGTACTGCACAAAATGGGAAAAAGAAATCGCAAAATTTAATTCAAACTAGGTGTTTCAAAAAAACCTTAAGTGATTTGTCTAAAGTTACAGCATTGAAGTCCGCCCACCTCGAATGTTAAAGAGTCTTGACAATGTTATAAGAGGTCCCCTACCGAAAATAGCATATCACGTTTTATTGCATCGAGAAAATATTCGTTTTTGTGAATTGTCGGACAAGAGTTAATTGTGCAGGTTTGGCTCGGTCTCCATCTAAATGTAATTCTTTCCTCTCTTCAGGTAGGTAAACTAAGGCGTATGTCAGTCTTAATAAAATTAATTCGTTTCCATTCAAGCTGTACTCGGAAGGGTGACCTATTTGTGGTTAGGTTAACACTATATAAACCATACCTGACAAGACTTGGCAACTGCTGTGATTTCAAATTTATTTCGTATTCTGTGACTCTCTTCAATGTATTTTACGGTTACATCTAGATAGATTTGTTTAAAAGGCGTGCAGGTTTTACTATGGGAAACGAAAAATTATATCTGTATCAGCGATAATTAATGGGTTATAACCGGGACCTACCTTATGTCTTGTAACCTTAAGTCTGTGGGAAAATCAACGGTTATACATCAATAAGGTGCTTCCTTAACGGCAGGGTCGTATCGTTATACGGAGATAAGTAAACGCCTATAATAATAGTTGTGTTATTTCATTGACACCGCATGACGTCATTGATATTTAATGTCTTATAATGAAAGACCCCCCTGTCGGACGATGTACAGTATCCACAAACAATGATTAGATTGTGTATGACATCTTTACCGATAACAGAACGCTTACCTCATCCACAATTGAAGTGTTATACCAAGCATCGAAGACACCAGTGATAAGCTGTGATTAGCTTGTCAGATCCTGATTAACGGCAGTTTCAATAAAGATTGCACCGGCTTGTAGGCCGCAAATGTTTCAAGGTGCTGCACACTAAGGTTCGGGAACCGCGGATGTCCACTAAGCATTGACCGACCCGTAAGCTGCGAACGTTACCAGGGGTGTCTATAAAGGATGACCAACTCGTAGGCCGCGAACGTGACCAGAAGTGTCTACCAAGGATGAACTGTCTTGTAGGCTGCAAACGTTACCAGGGGTGTCTATAAAGGATGACCAACTCGTAGGCCGCGAACGTGACCAGAGGTGTCTACCAAGGATGAACTGTCTTGTAGGCTGCAAACGTTACCAGAGGTGTCTATAAAGGATGACCAACTCGTAGGCTCCGAACGTTACCAGGGGTGTCTATAAAGGATGACCAACTCGTAGGCCGCGAACTTTACCAGAGATGTCTACCAAGGATGAACTGTCTTATAGGCCGCGAACGTGACCAGAAGTGTCTACCAAGGATGACCAACTCGTAGGCTGCAAACGTTACCAGAAGTGGCTATAAAGGATGACCAACTCGTAGGCCGCGAACGTTTCCAGGGGGTGTCTACCAAGGATGAACTGTATTGTAGGCCGCGAACGTTTCCAGGGACAAGACCGGAGTCTTTGAGGACCGAACGTACTTCATAAGATAACAATCGTTATAGGCGAACGATGTACAGGTTTCCACATCAGGAATGTGACCACTCTAGCCATCAGATTTAAAGTGAAACTTACATACAAGAGAATACTCTTTAGGAAGTACAGAGGTGCACATGATAAGTAGGCTATTGGGTCCAAAAATGTGACAACGTAGTTCAAAAAGCAGTATTGTTGAAAATGTTACACTTGCGACAAGAGTTTACACTGTCTTTACGACCGTCACATACCAAGGAATGACCACTCTGTCACACTTACCAGAGTCACATACCAACTGTACCACTACCAAGGTCTACATATAACCTGTCTGCAACTTCACATGACCGGTCACACTACCAACCTGTCACACTGCCAACCGGTCACATTACCAACCTGTCCCCCTACAACCGGTCACACTACCAACCGATCACACTACCAACTGGACACACTGCCAACCTGTCCCCCTACAACCGATCACACTACAACCGGGCACACTACCAACCTGTCACACTGCCAACCTGTCCCCCTACAACCGGTCACACTACCAACCGATCACACTACCAACCTGTCACACTACCAGCCGGTCACCCTACAACCGATCACACTGCCAACCGGTCACATTACCAACCTGTCCCCCTACAACCGGTCACACTACAACCGGTCACACTACCAACCGGTCACACTACCAACCGATCACACTACCAACCTATCACACTGCCAACCGGTCACATTACCAACCTGACCCCCTACAACTGGTCATACTACCAACCGGTCACACTACCAACCGGTCACACTACCAACCTGTCACACTGCCAACCGGTCACATTACCAACCGGTCACCCTACAACTGGTCACACTACCAAACGGTCACATTACCAACCTGTCACACTGCCAACCGGTCACATTACCAACCGATCACACTACCAACCGGTCACACTACCAACCGGTCACACTACCAACCTGTCACACTGCCAACCGGTCACATTACCAACCGGTCCCCCTACAACCGGTCACACTACCAACCTGTCACACTGCCAACCGGTCACACTACCAACCTGTCACACTGCCAACCGGTCACATTACCAACCGATCACACTACCAACCGGTCACACTACCAACCTGTCACACTGCCAACCGGTCACACTACCAACCGATCACACTACAACCGGTCACACTACCAACCGATCACACTACCAACCGGTCACACTACCAGCCGGTCCCCCTACAACCGGTCACACTACCAACCGGTCACACTTCCAACCGGTCACACTTCCAACCGGTCACACTACCAACCGCCCCCCCCCCCCTACAACCGGTCACACTACCAACCGCCCCCCCCTACAACCGGTCACACTACCAACCCCCCCCCCTACAACCGGTCACACTACCAGCCGGTTACATTACCAACCTGTCCCCCTACAACCGGTCACACTACCAGCCGGTCCCCCTATAACCGGTCACACTTCCAACCGGTCACACTACCAACCGGTCACACTACCAACCGCCCCCCCCCCCCCCTACAACCGGTCACACTGCCAGCCGGTCCCCCTACAACCGGTCACACTACCAACCGGTCACACTTCCAACCGGTCACACTACCAACCGGTCACACTTCCAACCGATCACACTACCAACCGATCACACTACTAACCGGTCACCCTACAACCGATCACACTACAACCGGTCACACTACCAACCGGTCACACTACCAACCGATCACACTACCAACCGATCACACTACCAACCGGTCACCCTACAACCGGTCACCCTACAACCGGTCACCCTACAACCGGTCACACTACCAACCGGTCAAACTACCAACCGGTCACACTACCAACCTGTCACACTGCCAACCGGTCACACTACCAACCGGACACACTGCCAACCGGTCACTCTACAACCGATCACACTACCAACCGATCACACTACCAACCGGTCACACTCAGAGGTTTCGAAATGCCAGTTTTGTTTCGGGTCCATTAAGTTAACCAAAGATAATAATGGATCAAATAAAGATAAAATTCACGTTCCTCGGATTAAAAAAACAGTTACATTACACACCATATGTTATCGTCGTTTATATCATATTGACATTAATAAGACAAGTACGGGTGTTTATAAATTCATGATCCTCTTTGGGGAAAAAACAACTAATCCTGTTGCCGCTCATTTAACATAAAGCTGAATAAATCCCACTAAATTCCGAACAATCAAACAATATTGTGCCAAAAAAATTAAAACCCTATATAAGATTGTGTTTACCTATTTGAATAAATTTCTGTCATTCTCAACAGACAACCATTGACATTAACGATTAGGTGTAATGCTAAATAAATAACCACGACTCCTTGAAGCTTTCTCTGTACCGTAGAAATGACCTCATTCACTGTTTTATAAACTTTTGAAAAACTTGAAAGGACATTCTATTAGAAAATTCATCGCAGTGTGCAGTTAAATATTTTGTTGTAAATTTCTTACATTATTCCGAAAGATAATATCTTCTATTTCCTTTTTAAACAAGCGATTTGTTCACACCTCTGACAGATTTGCCTTAGATAACACAGGATTACAGTAGGCAACTCTATATTGGTTATATCCAATAGTCGTCCCTGCAACATTACACAGTGAACATGTGTTTGATATAAATATGTATATACATGTCGACCAGTTCTTCGCACGGTGAAACAAAATGTAGTTCCATATACGACACTTATTCTGCGAGATTTTTGGAGTGGTTTTTATGTTATGAATTTTTAAGAGACTGTAACAACATTGGATTTATATATATAAAGTATTGATCGTGTTTATTCAAATGAGCATGAGAATAAACAAAAATCCGACGGCGGAGAGTACGTCCCGCGGTAAGGCGGTCCCTGGCATTACTACACACTGTGATGAGGCCAATGTTATGAAAAAGGAATACAATTTTTGCCAATGTTTTCAAGCATACTGAATGTAAATATTCGACTATAACTGTAACAGGATCACCGCTAGCCTTACAATTTATAGTTATAAATAAGCAGGGATGTAAAAACCGAAAATGCAGACATCTTTTACGAGAATATCTTACCATTTCTTCCAAACAAACCAGACACTTACATCACATTAAGTATATCACACATTTAACAGTACTTAATTATAGAAAAATATGTACCTTTGGCTTGCTGGTCGCCGAGTGATGCTCATAACAAAACAATCCATAGTAAGATTATATACCATAACAGACAACAGAATCTGTACACATTTGGTAAGATTTGAATCAGAGATTCCGTACGAAAGATAGTATTGTAAATATGCATGCAAGTTCTAAACTTCCTAAAACACGCGTGTAAAAATGTTAAGCAAACTGATTTTTAAAAGAAATGGTTAATTTTGTAATAAACTAACATTGTGATCATAAATGTAGAGAGCATTCCCATACTAGACTGAAAGACTAAGTAGCAGCTAGGTTGAAACGCTTACGCGTGGTATTTAACCAGAATGAAAATGCCGTTTACAATACTGCCCCTGACACTTTGATTTCATCAATGTCATTGAGAATATACATCTCAAACCTATCGCGCTAATCCAGTCAATGATGTTTTCACACCTTTAACATTAAAACGTAGGGTTTTATTCATTCCGTTTAAGTCAACATTGTTCTGGTTTTGACATAGATAGCATGAATGATTATTCCTTGCTTACAAATAACACAATGATGTATTGGTTTCGACTTGATATAAAACGGAAGATTTCCATTTAAATGAAAAACGTTTATTTGTCGTCTGGTGTAAATGTCACACAAGACTATAACGATTAAGTGATAAAGTAAAGAGATTTTAAAGATATACTCCTCATTCAAACAAATCGAGGTCATTCCTGTATCTGTGTTTAATCTGACCTCGAGATAAGTTATTCCTTTCCCCGGCATATACCCTATTTTTTTCTCAGCTTCCATAAAAAACATACTTATTTGAAAACAAAACTTTAATTCTAAATAAAATCCGATGGCAATATGGGAAAAAAGGGGGATGGGTATTTGCACGGGAGACTTTAAAAATGGAAACAAAACCAAGATAGAAATGTATTTTGCTATATCGACGACACTCGCCACGTAAATACAGGTCAGATGCAAACATCTTCTCAGAACAACAAACAAGTGAGAACAATACTAGAGTAAGATTACATCGGATTAAGATAGATACAACATCCATGGTGTCTTCTAGACCTATGTCCTCATTCCCTGTTGCTTTAAGTATATTTTAGATTCAGGTAGAGAGGGCTTATCAAGTTATTTTAGTATTTAGGTAGGGAGGGTTTACCGAGTTGTTTCCAGGTAGAGAGGGTTTATCAAGTTGTTTTAAATTTCCAGGTAGAGAAAGTTTATCCTTTTGTTTTAACATTTCAAAGTAGAGAGAGTTTTCCAAGTTCAGATGTTGGGGGTTTAATTACGAAATAAGACGGTCAGATAGGTTTATGATTATTATAAACACTATTTACATGTTTACGGAACATGTTCTATCGTTACCTATGATACTTATCACATATGTGTTCAGTATTAAATGGTAATGATACTCAACGTGACATTCGACCTAGCCCGAGTTTTCTCTGGCCCTGACACCATGTCTGGTGTAGGACATGGTGTCAGGGCAAGAGGAAACTCGGGCTACATTCGACTGTACTGTATGCATGCTACCTCTCGGAGATGGTGAGAAACATAGATAGGTAAAAACTATAAAATCTCAAAACCTGACAGGAGAAAATATCTGGGGTAGAGTTTAAGGTATCTATACTAGGTAATAAAGTGCATGTTCAGGTATACTTACACCTAGTTATCAAAACAGTTCTTGTATTTATTCTGGAACAACTGACATAGGATTAATATTTGTCATCAGAGATTTCACACATAGGAACAATCCCGTCAGCACTACCCAACAAAGGGAACTCGTATACAAACAGTCATGTCATCACAGTTAGCTGGAGGACTACATGAGGATGATATGTGTAACGTATAATTAAGACAGATGTTGTTTTGTTTGTTTATTACATTTTAACTACATTCTGCAGAATTTTATTGAAGAACATACACATATCCATTCATTTTTTCTTTGTTTTCGTTTCCGTTTTGTAATCGTGCAGATCATATTACGACAATAGGTCGTGTTGTCAAGGGTTTCTTGAAGTAAACATAGTCGCCTATTTTCCCACCCATTGCTATCACACCCCGTCACATCATTCTGACAAAATATTTAAAAATGTTAAGTTAGTGAGAAGATCGCAATTATCATAACAATTGTTCTCAAAATGACAAGCAGAAGAATCCTCAGCTTGACATTACCATAGTATTATTCTAATTAATTCATTTCCATCCAACGTTAATTATAAATCGACCTTCTTTTGGACCAAATTGATGACCATGCGGGGTCCTTATTAAGCGAAATATGGAAATGGTTGCGAAATATATCTGTATATTTGGGAATCGTATAAGGGGTCGTCTTGTTGAATGATGTGTAACACAGCCGCTGTATCACCTGACCACCTGGGGATATTAACAGACAACTGTTAATGACGTGAATGTCATATTCTTTAGATATGTGTGAAATTAACGCTTGTATACTAAGCTGTGCAAATCTTGATCTAACCAATTACGTGCAAGCTTCACTGCCAACTGTGTTTCATAAATGCGCTACTATTAATGAAACAGGAGTATTTCCTCTACTCCTTTTATACGAAATAGACCTGGAAAATCACAACAAAGAAGTGATTAAAAAAACAACGTAACTACCCAGACATCACCGATAATAAAGCGTTATTTATTCATGTCTTTTTTGACAAAACAAGAATCTTGTATCCCAGTCACTGCCACAGCAAAAAGTGCTGACAGCACAATTTGACATTTAAAGGACGTTTTTTTAAAGATCTCAGTCTGTATGTAGCTAAGTTATCTATCAGCGTATATAATGTTCAACAATGTTGATTCTGGCACGAATTGATGCACGTGACACATTGTGGTAGATTTCAAACATTAGGTAAAAGTGATATCTACACTGTATCTTGCTCAAAGTGGAGTACAGATACACCAGTTATCGGTCGGACTGTAATGATAATCATTACAGTTAACACAGCAACATAGTCTTCTCAAAGCGGTTCACAAATTATTATCCGTGGTAATTGGGCCTTAGCAGCTGGCCAATGTCTTTCTCAACTCCCTGGGGAGAATACAGCCGGAGCTGCCGTTTCTGTGCTAACAGTTACACATACTACCTATCACGTACTCAACACATATGTACAGTGGGAGTCAAACTAGCGCCATTAGGTCACGTGCTAGCCCTGCCTCCTAACACCAGACCATGATGATATAGCATGATGACATGATGATATAACATGGTAACATGATGATATAACTTGGTGACATGATTATATAACACGGTGACATTATACAAATAGTGCCCTTGTTCCGAGTTGACATGAATATTTGACCACCCGAGGGTGACATGACACCTCAAGGGATGGGCAAATATTCATGTCAACCTGGAACAAGGGCAGTAATTGTTTTATTATACCGAAAAAAACATAAGTGAATCAATTTTGGTATCAATAAGTTTATTTATTACTAGAACTATCAACAGTTTTTAAGAAAATTTATTTCATTAATTCATCAACTATTCAACAAATGCTCAATTGTAATCAACCTATAGCCATAGGATTCTAATATTCATTTCCTTTTATAGATAAATTCAGTTTAAATAAATATTAATTAATATAACCCAGTACCCTGGATGTTCCTTCATTTGTAATAGAAATGTTCAACATATTGTTGAGAACGTTTGTCAACTGTCATTATAATGGCAGACCAAAAAGTAAATTTTCAAAATCCTTTTGTCTACCTGTTGCAGATAGGAAATGTCTAAAGGAATCCACGGCCACATTGATGACCCTTTTGATGTTTTTAGAATACTTTTCTTGCAATAATTTCGCCATTTCCTCCTCTGTTGGCAGACGATAGCGTCCGCCGGCAGCCATTGTTGTTGTCAAGCAGAATACTCGGAACTCCTCTGATTCGACTACTTTTGAAGACGTTACGGAAGAGAGTTCCGAGTTGGGGCTCACGAGAGGGTGACATAACGATTTTGGAGGGCTCACGAGAGGGTGACATTATGATATTCAGAGGGTGACATGATGTTTCGAAAGCGACAGCAAGTAAATAACGAATTATTTGGAAATTTGTGGTTGACATAACGAATGTTTTTAATCACGTGACATGGTTTTTACTAATCAGAAGCTGTGATACAAGTCTGAGGTATAATAACATCAATTAATGGACTGTTGATGATATCATCACCCTGATGGACTATTGATGATACCATCACCTGATGGACTGTTAATGATACCATCACCTGATGGACTGTTGATGATACCATCACCTGATGGACTGTTGATGATACCATCACCTGATGGACTGTTGATGATACCATCACCTGGATGGACTGTTGATGATACCATCACCTGATGGACTGTTGATGATATCATCACCTGGTGGACTGTTGATCATTCCATCACTTGATGGACTCTTGATGATAACATCTCTTAATAGACTGTTGATGATACCATCACCTGATAGACTGTTGATGATACCATCACCTGATGGACTGTTGATGACATCATCACCTGATAGACTGTTGATGATATCATCACCTGATAGAATGTTAATGATACGATCACCTGATGGACTGTTGACGATATCAAAACATAATGGACCGTTGATGATAACATGGTGACATGATGATATAACACGGTGACATGATGATATAACATGGCGACATATTGATATAACATGGTGACATGATGCTATAACACGGTGACATGATGCTATAACACGGTGACATGATGATATAACATGGTGACATGATGATATAACACGGTGACCTGATGATATAACATGGTGACATGATGCTATAACATGGTGACATGATGCTATAACATGGTGACATGATGCTATAACATGGCGACATGATGATATAACATGGTGACATGATGATATAACATGGTGACAGGATGATATAACATGGTGACATGATGATATAACATGGTGACATAATGATATAACATGGTGACATGATGATATAACATGGTGACATGATGATATAGCATAGCGACATGATGATATAACATGGTGACATGATGATATAACACGGTGACATGATGATATAACATGGTGACATGATGCTATAACACGGTGACATGATGATATAGCATGGCGACATGGTGATATAACATGGTGACATGATGATATAACACGGTGACATGATGATATAACACGGTGACATGATGATATAACATGGTGACATGGTGATATAACACGGTGACATGATGATATAACATGGTGACATGATGATATAGCATGGCGACATTGTGATATAACATGGTGACATGATGATATAACATGGTGACATGATGATATAACACGGTGACATGATGATATAACATGGTGACATGGTGATATAACACGGTGACATGATGATATAACATGGTGACATGATGATATAGCATGGCGACATGATGATATAACATGGTGACATGATGATATAACACGGTGACATGATGATATAACATGGTGACATGATGATATAGCATGGCGACATGGTGATATAACATGGTGACATGATGATATAACACGGTGACATGATGATATAACACGGTGACATGATGATATAACATGGTGACATGATGATATAAGACCTTTGGTCTTAAGGCAGCTATGACGTTCCATAAATATGCCTCATTTTATCTGTCATTAAGGTTTTTAACTTCTGTGAAAACGTCCGCTTTATTCTGCCATGAAAGTACTTCAATTATTTGAACGATTTTTACATGTACACTGAATGAACTCACTCAGTAAGTACCATATTTCTGCCATTTTTCTACCTTGAATTGTCATACTCCTTAAGATGAAATTAATATTTGCACCCAGCATTAATAAAACGTCATGCTATCAACACCGAAGGCCTGTGTGTTATATATATTTGTACTGTAAATGAATTGAATTAACCGGTAATGCTATAGGGACACACTATATACAACGTGTCTGTTTTCATAGGCCCTCTCATCTCTTCTGTCACCATCACAGTACTGCACCAATCGCCAACGTCTTCTAAAACAAACTAACTGAAAAAGGATATCCGTGAATATAAAGAAATAGCAGTTATATTTTAATTATATTCGCGAAACCATACATACACATCCTACAACCGTAAGGTTGTGTATTAGGTTTTTTTATGATGTTTTAGGGGAGGAAACGAATGAAATACTATTAAATTAAACAGCCGTAAAAAAACTGCACAATGCAGAATACATCGTCATATCTTCGGTGTATCTCGTAATATTAACACACAACAAAGAAAGTTTAGCAACATTACACAGAAAAAAAGTTCTGCCATTAAATTAAATTCCTAATATATTAAAACTGAAGTCACCAGTTTAAATCCTATTAATATGCATGGTTCTTTGATTGTTATTGTGTCTAACAAAGAGTGCTTTTGTTCAGTATGGGTGACACAAAAATCTCGTGCATCATCAGACAACCTAAAACTCAAAGGCAGGCTTACCCCCATTGACACGGAATGGGTGGGGATAACACACAGACCAGCAGTGTCGAGGCATACTTATACCCAAAGTGAAACCAAATACAAAACTCCGCATGAAACTCAATATTGTGAACCGGTAAAAAATTGTAATAAAGATTAAAAATGTCTAAAGAAGATTTTAATGATTAAAAGATGGGATCATACGATGAAATGCATCTCTTCTTTAATTGAAATTTATTGCTTTTTCACCGCTATTTACCGTTTTCCTGTGAAGGTTTAAGTTACCTGTGAGACAATCTGACCACAGAGAACCTGTGAAGTAGTCTCTACATGTCCCGATATCAGTGCGCTGTGAGGGATATATTATACTTCCGTCATGTATGCATCAGGTCATGGGAAAATTTTAGATAATTTGCATAAAATCGTCTTTCCTGAATGACTGTGATGGAGCTACCGTACAGCGGTGAGGGTAAGGTTATTCGTCGGCTGTGCTGGGATCTTATAAATGTAAATTATGGTTTACCAACGGAATAGATGTAAAACAAGATGTTGTGATACGTAAAGACAAACCTACATACACACACCTTTCAAATAAAGACATGGTCATGTTTATCCTAAATAAGTTATTCATTCAGTGACTATTTACCGGTTATCGTACATGTTTGACTTCCATATGATACTTTTAATATTATGGTATGAGAGTAACAAATATCGCCTTTAAATAAAGATTTATAAATAGATAAGATACCGAACATTTTATAAAAATTCCATCATGCTGCTGTATGGTATTTCTAGGATTCGACAGTGACACTAGAGGCCAAAAGTGAGGGATGTTTCCAAAATATGCCTTAATGTCAAATACTAGTAAAACGAGGGGTACACTAATCCCTTAAAACATAGGCTCTGACATCTCTCAATATGTTCTCTGACACTCTCTTGACATATGTTCTCTACATTCTCTCTGACATTTTCTCTGACATTTTCTCTGACATATGTTCTCTGACATTTTCTCTGACATATGTTCTCGCTGACATATGTTCTCTCTGACATATGTTCTCTCTGACACTCTCTCTGACATATGTTCTCTCTGACATATATTCTCTCTGACATTTTCTCTGACATATGTTCTCTGACATTTTCTCTGACATATGTTCTCTGACATATGTTCTCTGACATTTTCTCTTACATATGTTCTCGCTGACATATGTTCTCTGACATATGTTCTCTCTGACATTTTCTCTGACATATATTTTCTCTGACATATGTTCTCTCTGACATTCTCTCTGACATTTTCTCTGACATATGTTCTCTCTGAAATATGTTCTCTCTGACATGTTCTTTCTGATATTCTCTCTGACATATGTTCTCTCTGACATATGTTCTCTCTGACATATGTTCTCTCTGACATTTTCTCTGACATTTGTTCTCTGACATTCTCTCTGACATATGTTCTCGCTGACATATGTTCTCTCTGACATATGTTCTCTCTGACATTTTCTCTGACATTTTCTCTGACATATGTTCTCTGACATTTTCTCTGACATATGTTCTCTCTGACATGTTCTCTCTGACATTTTCTCTGACACATGTTCTCTCTGACATATGTTCTCTCTGACATGTTCTCTCTGACATTTTCTCTGACACATGTTCTCTCTGACACATGTTCTCTCTGACATTTTCTCTGACATATGTTCTCTCTGACATTTTCTCTGACATATGTTCTCTGACATTTTCTCTGACATATGTTCTCTCTGACATGTTCTCTCTGACATTCTGACATATATTCTCTCTGACATATGTTCTCTCTGACTTTTTCTCTGACAAATGTTCTCTCTGACATATGTTCTTTCTGACATTCTCTCTGACATATATTCTCTCTGACATATGTTCTCTCTGACATTCTCTCTGACATATGTTCTCTCTGACATATATTCTCTCTGACATATGTTCTCGCTGACATATGTTCTCTCTGACATATGTTCTCTCTGACATTTTCTCTGACATATGTTCTCTCTGACATATGTTCTCTCTGACATTTTCTCTGACATATGTTCTCTCTGACATATGTTCTCTTCTGACATTCTCTCTGACATATGTTCTGTCTGACATTCTCTCTGACATTCTCTCTGACATATGTTCTCTCTGACATTCTCTCTGACATATGTTCTCTCTGACATATGTTCTCTCTGACATATGTTCTCTCTGACATATGTTCTCTCTGACATATGTTCTCTCTGACATATGTTCTCTCTGACATATGTTCTCTCTGACATATATTTTCTCTGACATATGTTCTCTCTGACATATGTTCTCTGACATTCTGACATATGTTCTCTCTGACATATGTTCTCTCTGACATATATTCTCTCTGACATTTCTCTCTGACATATGTTCTCTCTGACATATGTTCTTTCTGACATTTTCTCTGACTTATGTTCTCTCTGACATTCTCTCTGACATATGTTCTCTCTGACATATGTTCTCTCTGACATATATTCTCTCTGACATATGTTCTCTCTGACATTCTCTCTGACATATGTTCCCTCTGACATTCTCTCTGACATATATTCTCTCTGACATATATTCTCTCTGACATATATGTTCTCTCTGACATTCTCTCTGACATATGTTCTCTCTGACATATGTTCTCTCTGACATATATTCTCTCTGACATATGTTCTCTCTGACTTATGTTCTCTCTGACATTCTCTCTGACATATGTTCTCTCTGACATATGTTCTCTCTGACATATGTTCTCTCTGACATTCTCTCTGACATATGTTCCCTCTGACATTCTCTCTGACATATATTCTCTCTGACATATATTCTCTCTGACATATATGTTCTCTCTGACATTCTCTCTGACATATGTTCTCTCTGACATATGTTCCCTCTGACATATGTTCTTTCTGACATTTTCTCTGACTTATGTTCTTTCTGACATTTTCTCTGACTTATGTTCTGTCTGACATTCTCTCTGACATATATTCTCTCTGACATATATTCTCTCTGACACATGTTCTCTCTGACATATGTTCTCTCTGACACATGTTCTCTCTGACATATGTTCTCTCTGACATATGTTCTTTCTGACATATGTTCTCTCTGACATATGTTCTCTCTGACATATGTTCTCTCTGACATATGTTCTCTCTGACACATGTTCTCTCTGACATATGTTCTTTCTGACATATGTTCTCTCTGACATATGTTCTCTCTGACATATGTTCTCTCTGACATATGTTCTCTCTGACACATGTTCTCTCTGACATATGTTCTCTCTGACACATGTTCTCTCTGACATATGTTCTCTCTGACATATGTTCTCTCTGACATATGTTCTCTCTGACATATGTTCTCTCAGACATATGTTCTCTCTGACATATGTTCTCTCTGACATATATTCTCTCTGACATATGATATCTCTGACATATGTTCTCTCTGACATATGTTCTCTCTGATATGTTCTCTCTGACATTTTTTCTGACATATGTTCTCACTAACATATGTTCTTTCTGATATTTTCACTAACATATGTTCTCTCTGACATATGTTCTCTCAGACATATGTTCTCTCTGACATATATTCTCTCTGACATTCTCTCTGACATATGTTCTTTCTGACATTTTCTCTGACAAATGTTCTCTCTGACATTCTCTCTGACATATATTCTCTCTGACATATGTTCTCTCAGACATTCTCTCTGACAAATGTTCTTTCTGATATTTTCTCTGACATATTTTCTCTCTGACATTCTCTCTGACATTCTCTCTGACATATGTTCTCTCTGACATTCTCTCTGACATATGTTCTTTCTGATATTTTCTCTGACATATTTTCTCTCTGACATTCTCTCTGACATATGTTCTGTCTGACATCCTCTCTGACATGTTCTCTCTGACATATGTTCTCTCTGACATATGTTCTCTCTGATACATATTCTCTCTGACATAAATATATAAACAATACATAAATAAACTGGTGTGAGGCTTCAGGAGGTTATCGAATTGGTGTGAGGCTTCAAGAGGTTATCGAATTGGTGTGAGGCTTCAACAGGTTATCGATGTGGTGTGAGGCTTCAATAGGTTATCGAATCGGTGTGATACTTCAAGAGGCTATCGATTTGTTGTGAAACTTCAAGAGATGAGAGGTCTCTAAGTGCACTACCACAACGAAAGAAATATCTTACGAGTAACTATATTTTCTTATTTCACGAAAATTTATTAAACGATGAAGATGTCAAAATGATGACAGGATGTTAATAAGTTGTGTTTTCTCTCCAAAGCTGTTTTCGTGTTAACATTTTCCTCTACCCTCGTTCGGTCGTTTTCCTCACACCATTTGTCATTCGTCAAAAGGAATTTCATATCCAGATTTACGTACCATAACATGGGTTCCTCTATAACTTTAAAATTATAATTGAAACTGTTTTTTTCTTACAATATTCAATTTAAAATCATTTCAGTAGAAATGATAAGCTGACAATGCAGTAGGGGCCTGCGATGGAAACAGACACCAATATTAAGGACTTAGATGACCTCTCCTATCTCACAAATGTCATTCGAATTGAATTTAGAAAAGTTAAGTAATGATAAAAAACGGGAAGTTCGTATCTAGTTTCCCGATTTAATGCTGCATTTAAAATAAGCATATGTCGTCTGTAAGGCAGAAGTACAAAACCCTATTTACAAATGTTTGGGTGTTATGGTGCTGTCTGCTTTACTGCCTTTTCATTAATAAATGTTACTACGATGTTGGTTTTTGCTATTGAGTATTAACTGTCATATTCTGTCTAAAACGTCTCCTTTCTTACACACACCCGTTAAATCATATCGTCCCATCCTTAAGCCGTTAAAACTTGTCTACGTCGGGTGCACCTGTTAGAACCGACTAATACACCTGTTAATCTCGCCAAAGGTAAACTAGCTCGGGTGTTTGGAAGGCGTATGAATTGAACGATATCAGTACTGCCTCTTTTCGTTACTGTATAATTCTATATAAAGTACCTTTTATTAATGTTGCTTTGATTGTTACAAGTTAATGTTATCATTTTCACTGTGATGTTATTAGACTATATTGTTAACATTTATATCGATATCATGAAAAAGACCATAAAATGCTGATATATACTAATGTACATATTGTCTCATCGGAATCTAGGTGGAAGGTTGAGTGGCACAATGGTCATACACTTGCCTTTCACCTAGGCGAACGGGGTTCGATACCCCGAACAGACGTGGAAAGGGTGTTGGTTACCTGTCCAGTCACTTTGGTTTCCTCCTAGTAACACCCCTCGCGCGCTTCCATAATTTCCATAAATTCTGTTGGATTATATTAACAGTCAACTATTTTTGGTGGAAGCACGATAGTGTTACATCTCAGACAAAGAGTAAACAAGAACAGATTGTTGTATTATTATGCCATAACAAACTCGACATAGTGTATGCTATGACACAAAACTTATCTTTTTGATCTTTAAGATTCAAAATGAATGAATAATTAATTGCTTCCCGACGAAATTATATCCTACATCTACAGCCCACCTGTATGAGGTATGTAACTTTGGTAACCGATCATTGTTAGCTGTTGTGATTAATTGGTTGTTGTTAATTACATGTATTTCTACACAAAGATCGCCATTGTATGGTTGTATCTCTATTTGCCCACATTCTAAAATCCTATAATGAGGGGAGTATTGTGACAAGAATTATAGTCTATTTCAGAATAATTAACCTAAATTCACCTGTGTTTTTCACGTGTTACCTGAGTTATATCATGATGGTAACTTATACCTATTAGATGCACATGTATCTTTTAAAAATATTAATTGGATTTTAATTTTTAAAGGGGAATTGATTAAGATTTTTTAAGGGGCATTCCTTCGTTCGGACATCAGAAACATGCACAAGTTCTATTGAAGTATGTGTCCGAACGATGATTATATGAGGGTTTGTGTCTACATGTAATGAAATAAACACCAAAAAGTACAGGGAAATAGCACGAACAGTCCGCCATGCGTGGGGAATTTCCCAACTGAGTTATTTTTAGCACGAACAGGTCTACTCACTGATAGGTTCATGTGAGGAAAGCAGTAAATTGGCCAATGAAAATTAAGGAATCATTCCAGCCACATTACAATATATTTCATGTCTATGCTACTCTATATTTTATGTCTAAGATACTCTATATTTTATGTCTAAGATACTCTATATTTTATATCTATGATACTCTATATTTTATGTCTAAGATACTCTATATTTTATGTCAAAGATACTCTATATTTTATATCTATGCTACTCTATATTTTATGTCTAAGATACTCTATATTTTATATCTATGATACTCTATATTTTATATCTATGCTACTCTATATTTTATGTCTATGATACTCTATATTTTATGTCTAAGATACTCTATATTTTATATCTATGATACTCTATATTTTATGTCTAAGATACTCTATATTTTATGTCTAAGATACTCTATATTTTATGTCTAAGATACTCTATATTTTATATCTATGCTACTCTATATTTTATGTCTAAGATACTCTATATTTTATGTCTAAGATACTCTATATTTTATGTCTAAGATACTCTATATTTTATGTCTAAGATACTCTATATTTTATATCTATGATTCTCTATATTTTATGTCTATGATACTGTATATCTTATGACTAAGATACTCTATATTTTATGTCTATGATACTGTATATTTTATGTCAAAGATACTCTATATTTTATGTCTAAGATACTCTATATTTTATATCTATGCTACTCTATATTTTATGTCTAAGATACTCTATATTTTATATCTATGCTACTCTATTTTTTATGTCTAAGATACTCTATATTTTATGTCAAAGATACTCTATATTTTATATCCAAGATACTCTATATTTTATGTCAAAGATACTCTATATTTTATGACTAAGATACGCTATATTTTATGACTAAGATACTCTATATTTTATGTCAAAGATACTCTATATTTTATGTCTATGATACTCTATATTTTATGTCTAAGATACTCTATATTTTATGACTAAGATACTCTATATTTTATATCCATGATACTCTATATTTTATGTCTATGATACTCTATATTTTATATCTAAGATAATCTATATTTTATATCTAAGATACTCTATATTTTATGTCTAAGATACTATATATTTTATGTCTAAGATACTCTATATTTTATATCTAAGATACTGTATATTTTATGACTAAGATACTCTATATTTTATATCTATGATACTCTATATTTTATGTCTAAGATACTCTATATTTTATATCTAAGATACTCTATATTTTATATCTATGATACTCTATATTTTATGTCTAAGATACTCTATATTTTATGTCTAAGATACTCTATATTTTATGTCTAAGATACTCTATATTTATGTCTATGATACTCTATATTTTATGACTAAGATACTGTATATTTTATGTCAAAGATACTCTATATTTTATGTCTAAGATACTCTATATTTTATGTCAAAGATACTCTATATTTTATGTCAAAGATACTCTATATTTTATGTCTAAGCTACTCTATATTTTATGTCAAAGATACTCTATATTTTATGACTAAGATACTCTATATTTTATGTCTAAGATACTCTATATTTTATGTCTAAGATACTCTATATTTATGTCTATGATACTCTATATTTTATGACTAAGATACTGTATATTTTATGACTAAGATACTGTTTATTTTATGTCAAAGATACTCTATATTTTATGTCAAAGATACACTATATTTTATATCCTCGATACTCTGTATTTTATGTCTACGAAATTCTATATTTTATGTCTATAATACTCTATATTTTATGTCTATAATGCTCTATATTTTATGTCAAAGATACTCTATATTTTATGTCTATAATGCTCTATATGTTATGTTTAGATTGGACAATGATGTAAATATATAATGCTGCCCCTTTTAAATGAAAAAAGATGACTATAGTACATTAAACCACTTTATCAGGGTCATAATTAACACTGCTGTCAGAAGTTTACACTTGATCAAGGCCACAGCACAGCTGATATAAATTCACACTTTGCATATTTAAAGACATTTTAATTCTTTCCGTCGCTTTCGGGATTACATTGTGTATTTCCCTTGTCTAAAACTGCTTCGTCATGTCAGTATAGCACGTCATATTAATGAGATGAGTTCGGTGAAGTTTCGAATGCATCAGAGGTTTTTCATGTGATATACGCTTCATAACCATCAAGCTCGGTAAATCTCGGCTATCATCGGGTACATTCGGTGCTTGTACATCTTTTAACTTGAATATATAAGAATTATAATTTAGAACATTCTTGTCATGTGTTCTCTACGAGGAGTCACTACTCTCGATACTATAGTACACATATATAAGGTCCGTGGGTTGGGACCATGGCCCTGTGGTACTGAGGGGCCGCGGTGGCCGAGTGGTTAAGGTGTCCCGACACTTTATCACTAGCCCTCCACCTCTGGGTTGCGAGTTCGAAACCTTCGTTGGGCAGTTGCCAGGTACTGACCGTAGGCCGGTGGTTTTTCTCCGGGTACTCCGGCTTTCCTCCACCTCCAAAACCTGGCACGTCCTTGAATGACCCTGGCTGTTAATAGGACGTTAAACAATAACTAACCAAAACCTATGGTACTACACGTACATACTGACGGTTTGTAAAGGGATTATAACTAACCGTGAAGTGACCATTTTGATGCTACTGTAAAAGTAATAAGTATAGATGTTTACTAATTACATACTGTATATGTTACTAAATATATACTAGATCTGTTACTAAACATATACTGTATCTGTTACTAAATATATGCTATATCTGTTACTAAATATATACTTTGTCTGTTACTAAACATAAACTGTATATATTATTAAATATATACTATACATGTTACTTAACATATACTGTTTCTGTTACTAAACATATACTTATCTGTTACTAAATACATACTGTGTATGTTACTAATATATACTGTATATGTTGCAAAATACATACACTATCTGTTACTAAATACATACTGTATCTGTTACTAAATATGTACTGTATCTGTTATTAAACATATACTGTATATGTTACTAAATATATACTGTATCTGTTACTAAATATATACTGTATATGTTACTAAATATATCTGTTACTAAATATATACTTTGTCTGTTACTAAACATATACTGTATCTGTTACTAAACATATACTGTGTCTGTTACTAAATACACACTGTATATGTTACTAAATATATAATAGATCTGTTACTAAACAATAAAACATATACTGTATCTGTTACTAAACATATACTGTATCTGTTACTAAATACATAATGTGTATGTTACTAAATATATACTGTATCTGTTACTAAATATATACTGTATCTGTTACTAAACATATACTGTATCTGTTACTAAATATATAATGTATCTGTTACTAAACATATACTGTATATGTTACTAAACATATACTGTATCTGCTACTTAATACATACTCCATCTGTTACTAAACATATACTGTATCTGTAACTAAACATATACTGTATATATTACTAAATATATACTGTATCTGTTACTAAACATATACTATATCTGTTACTAAATATATACTTTGTCTGTTAGTAAATACACACTGTATATGTTACTAAATATATAATAGATCTGTTACTAAACAATAAAACATATACTGTATCTGTTGCTAAACATATAATGTGTCTGTTACTAAACATATACTGTATCTGTTGCTAAACATATACTCTATCTATTACTAAACATATACTGTATCTGTTACTTAACATATACTGTATATGTTACTAAACATATACTGTATCTGTTGCTAAACATATACTGTGTCTGTTACCAAACATATACTGTATATGTTACTAAACATATACTGTATATGTTACTAAATATATACTCTATCTGTTGCTAAACATATACTGTGTCTGTTACTAAACATATACTGTATCTGTTACTAAACATATACTGTATCTGTTACTTAATATATACTGTATCTGTTACTAAAAATATACTGTGTCTGTTACTAAACATATACTGTATCTGTTACTTAATATATACTGTATCTGTTATTAAAAATATACTGTGTCTGTTACTAAACATATACTGTATTTGTTACTAAATACATACGGCATCTGTTACTAAATATATACTGTATATGTTACTAAATACATACTGTGTCTTTTACTAAAATATCTGCCTCTGTTACTAAACATATACTGTATCTGTTACTAAATATATACTGTATATGTTACTTAACAGTTACTTTATCTGTTACTAAACATATATTGTATCTGTCGCTAAACATAGACTCTATTGGTCACTAAACATATACTGTATCTGTCACTAAACATATACTGTATCTGTTACTAAACATACTATTATGTACTAGATTTGGTACCATTCCTTTGCGTGTCTTTGGAGCAATCAATCATATCATCATAAAATGAAACGAAAATTTAAATCGACAGAATGGATCAAGTGAACGGCCGGAAAGTGGACACTATCAAAAAGTGGACACGACCCGATAGGGAGATGACAAGAAAAAGACACGACTAGAAACTGGACACGACCAGAAAGTGGACACTAACAAAAAGAGGACAAGACCCGAAAGGGACTTGACCAGAAAATGGAAACGAGCAGAAAATGGAAACGAGCAGAAAATGGAACTGGCATTCCAACATTACCACAGGTAACCATGGTGATTGCTAGGTATCGCATTAGTTACGCATATTACATGACCAGAATAGAATATATGACAAACAGACATAATTAGCATAAATTAGACACAAAAGTGCTACATAATGATGACTGTCTATTTGTAAGTTGTTCCAAATGTCGGTAACATTAGTGAGTGTACGGCAGCGTATAAGGGCCACTGCAAAAATTATATATCTTGTACGTAACATTTAGTATCTTGTACGTACATAGAGAATACATGGTCAGTGTCAAAAAATATAAGCTGTATTTTGGCGAGGGTTAAGAAAGACCAAAGTGGCGAGCCTTGACGAGCCACTTTTGTCTTTCTGTCCCGAGCCAAAATATCGAAATATTCTGCCATACGAGTGAAATTTATGTTATATTCAGCATGAAACCATTCAATACCTCTACATATTTCACTGGCAACAATGTAATAAATATGCACCATCGTGATTACAAAAAATGTGAGAGTTGATACACATTGTACATTTAGTGACAGCATTGATAGGAGAAGTATCTTAGACTCGGTTATAACCGCAACTAGGATGTTAAGTGACAACAATCAGTCACTAGGCGAATCGTATTTACTTCCCACTGTATGTGGTACTAAGTGTTAAGGTTAGCGCTGTCAGCGATAGAAGGTAGAGAGAGAGGTCCCGCCTTATATAGATGTACCTGATACCTTCTTCTATTTATTGGATATTTAAAGTCAAAATGAACTTTGTCTTATGAAAATGGTATCGTTACAATAAGGAATTTGCATTGATCATTTTCAACGTCTTATGATTTTTTTCATGTGTTGCAATATATTTTACGTGATTGACAAACAATAGCCGAAACGTTTGAGAAAAATATATGAAATAGGTTTATTACGGAGAGTCCTTTCCATATGATATACTAAGCCGTGCGAACAAGATACTAAGTTGTATTTACAAGATACTAAGTTGTATTTACAAGATACTAAGTTGTACGTACAAGATACTAAGTTGTACGTACAAGATACTAAGTTGTACGTACAAGATACTAAGTTTCAAGTACAAAATCATAATGTATATGTACAAGATATGTTTTGCAGTGGCTCTAATACGCCGCCGTATAATTGTTCTTTCTGAACAAGTTAAATGTATTCTGCATTCTAGGGGAGTTTTGTTACCCGAATGTTCCTCGATTACGCTATTTTATCTTGCCAAGGACGAAGCAAAGATGTCTGTACGTGTATGGTGGTATGAGGTCACTCAGTTTTTAATGAATAGTTATCAAGATCGCAAATAGATAATATTTCCAACATAGCTATCTTATGGACAGAAATATACGCAGTTTAGTTACCCCTAGATAAAAAGTGCTTAGAGAGAAAAACCTTGATTCGGGGATAAAACGTGCCAAGTCAGAAATAGCTGCCCCGAGAAGACCGGAAGTCACAGACCGGAAGTCGCAAACCGGAAGTCGGAGACTGGAGTGCAAATATTTTGGTCCAGTACCTGTGTTCAAACTGTGAACTTGTACGCAACGCCGTATGGTTTATCACAGACCCCGGGGATTCACATACTTCAATCTAGCATCCATTAATATTTTAATACACGTAGTTTGATAGAAAACCTGTTTATTTGTATTGAATGAACGGTATATTTATATATGTACAACATGTAAGAATATATGTAAGAGGAGTGGGAAAATGTACGGCCAGACCGGCCAGGTTCAACATTCAACATACTCAAAACTTCCACATATAAACATGACAATTGATGAATATAGTGTTTAATGAATGATAATTAAACGTCAAACTACCTACTGCCGTGATACCTGACATCATCATCATGGAATCTGTAAAAACGTATGGTCAGAACAGATCTATAAACCCGAAAAACATCCCAGCAATACGTTTCCTATTCCAGTCTGATGTCTAATTGATACTCCGACTCTCCGTTATATTCCGTGACGGAACTATACTCTGGCTGACGTTAATTGAAATCTCTTGGTGGTACTAGTACGACAGGTGACAGTATATCGAGGTTTTATTTTAGTAACGTTACTCTCCAAGGGGCTTCAAACCTAAACGATCAAACAACTAAAAGTGCACTATTAGTGGCCACATATGTACCTCGAAATCACACTGGTGACGGCTAGCGATTGTTATAGACGACCTTCAACTACAATTAACGGAAATGACCCTCTCATTCAATATAAAATTGACATTGCCTTACTTATTACAACTTACATTATACAGAATTTATTTCAACCTTCAACAAACGAACATGAGTTAATATATATATGACCTTGACCTTGACCAAAACCACAAATGAATATAATATTGACCCTTACCCATAGCACGAGTCAGTCTCTCAGTAAAGTGTGTTTCTTGAATTTAGTGTTGGAATCACAACTTATCAATACAATATAATGTTGTTTTTTTCTGGGAAAGTGGTTTTCCAGACAGAATTAATATTTAAAATACAGTATCAACCATACCAATTACATATGCTATATGTTGTATGTAAATGAAGCACGTGCTTGTTACTGATTTTCGTCAGATAATTTTCATGACACTTTGATTACCAAATGTCTCTCAATATCATTATGTTCAGATATATACAGATGGGTTCAGTAACATTCACCAATAAGCCACTGCCGGTTGTTTAAAGCCTGTTTAACTTACGAATCAGTTAGTGCATATTTTCGACAACTTTTCTGGGGTGTTGAAAATTTATATATGGTATTGTGTTTTTTTCTTCAAGTGGTTACTTTTAATAATTTCGTTGTGGATTTTAATGTAAAATATTTATTTTTGTGCTTAATTTTCGTTAAGCTAACAAGGCGGCGAACAACTGTGAGAGAGTGATCAAGAAGATAAGGGGAGACAACCATAACTAAACATTATACTTTGAAACACATCAGTTCAAGTGCGTGTACTTATAATTCTATATTTGTGTGTGAATTAAGCGCTTTTGATTTTATGGCTTTTATTATCATATAAAAAACATAATTTCTTAAGGACATTTAAATATATCAAATGCCATACAAAAAAACTCATTTGTCCAAGTTGAATTATTAGCTCATATAGCGATCACGGCGATTAAAGGTTTACTTGTCTACAGCTTTCAGGACAAGTAAAGGATGACAATTTAGACAAAAGAAAAAACCTGAACCTAATGTTGATTCAAAATACTCATAAATGTTAACGGATATCTAGTGAGTGATACTTATCTCCGATACAGATTGAAATCGCCGCGTTATGTATTCGCGTTGTGGACACGGTACGAATGACATCCAATTCAATGTCGTTTAGTCTATTGTCGGCGTTGAAATGTTTTGAGAGAGTAAGGGGGAACGCTCCTTGCTTGAGCTTTTGTTATTTCAACGTGATATATTGGGCCAATGGAAGCTATCTTTTGTAGAGAATCTCGCCAGATTTATCGGAAATCTGACACCTTCCGAGTATCCTCTGTTCTTCAGAATTTATTTAAAAGCGATAGTAGTATAGTTTACATGGATTTCTTTTGTTTTGTGTAGAGTTATCGTTCCTTAATCAGCACGGCAAACAAGTCTTAAAAAATGTTCTGATGACAATATCGCTATAACTCTTCGTCCAGTAGATATATCGATTTGTTATTTTACCTCGAGATAGTCATTAGAAGAATGTAAAATGCTTGGCTATAGAAATGCATTGTATTTACACTACATTGTAAGTCGCTCAGTGGTGTTTACACAATAACAACAGAAACCCCTCCTCCCCTACAGCTGGAATCTGACCCCTGAAGTCATCCGGGCATATGTAATCAGATCCTAATGTTCATAGCATCATATTTGCCATTCTTAAAATGTGATTGATATATGTTTCAGTTAATTTTATTATTATAAATCTATTTTTTGGGCAATCCTAAGAAAAAAACGTATGAGGCTATAACAAATGTTAGTCGAACAGTTACAAAGGTTAAACTGCATGCACTTTAGATTTTATTTATTTGAAAATCATATTTTTCTTAGTTTATGGGCAAGGTATCTTCTTTTATTATAAAAGAAATGTACTTTTAGACGACTGACTAGCTATGTGTATCATTAATTAGCTTGGTCTTCAACAAAGTAAAAGTACATTAGTTTTAATGTGATGTAAAATAATCTGTTATCGTCCACTGAAGATGCAATAATATCACTTACACGTCAGAGGTCAAATAGACAGCCTGCTAGGCTGTTTTTTAAGGCATTTTCCTTTGGCTTTTTTACGACATCCGATCATTTATCTTTTTTTCACACGAAGTCGCAGAATTTGAATCACATTAAGCAAACTAAACACGTTATATTGTACTTGTGGTTAAATAAATCTCTGAATATCAAATAAATATAAATGTGTATACATAGAACTGTTACCTACAACGGTGAAGATTTCCTTTCTGCACTCGCTCGCTCAAAAAATGAAAGAGCTCAGCAGTGTTTGTTTAGGAAGAGTTTCACTTTGAAAGTAAATGTATTGAAGATGAACTACATGGAAATCATCTCAGATATTCTACTTTGATTTCTTTACCTGATATATCTTAATTGATAGAATAAGAATTCATTAGCAATCTATATATGTGTCTTGTAATTTCCCCCAAAACAAATATATTTTCACGCATTTATGGACGATGATTTTGTAAAAGTAAACTTTTAAAGCTTAGAATAAAAAAGGATTTTTCTCAAAATCACATTTCATTACTCAATCGGGCCGTTAATTACCATGCTCAAATCTATGAAATAAACCTTTACAGCGGTCCAAGTTTTTGTTTGTTTTTAGTTTTCGAGAAATCAGTGATGTCCCCCATGTCGCTGAACCCACGGATGAGATTATTGTATTATTGCTGGTGTTCTAATATCGTCTCCGATTTCAAGGTGACCTCTACTCTAAAAAAATCACATTACCAATCATTTATAATGAGAATGAATAGCTGCCTGTCAGGTGTGACGTATTATCAACAGTTACTTATATACGGAAAGCCAAGAGTCGTCAGAGGTTGCAAGGGAAGTAACTCCTACAGAAAAAGCATTCCGGTTGCAGCAAAATGGAACGATTTGTTGATTACTGTATTAGGAAAACGTTTCTGTCAATTTTTAAATCATTGTGCCACTTCAAACCGTTGAAATTTGCATTAATTACAAGAATTCGAATATTGATTCAATTTATTTTGCATGCAGTTTAGGTTTTTCTCAATGGAACTATGAAGAACGCGCGAAGAACAGAGCTGTAAATGCATAATATTAGAATGTTTCCAAAAATGTGCACGCCCTGTGTTTTATAAAAAGAAAACTTGGGGAATCTCGACAAAATTGACTGATATTTCCACCTTTTTCAACAAATAGGTATTTTATGATAGCATCGGAAAGCATTTTATAAAATGAAACTGATTGGATAATTTAAATAGATGGAATTAATTTTTGAGGAATCGGTGTCCAAGCAATGAAAAAGACAAATAAAGTCCTTTCAGAGAACTGCAAGTGGACGACACTATCATTTTTCAATTTAAATTTTATTTGCCAGTTCGTTTAATGGACAAAAAATGATTAAATACCATTTTTTTTTAAGTGAAGCACATCAGCCTATCATGATCTTCCTTTCTACTAATTAAATTCGAATTAGGAATTGTTCACAAAAGCAAAATTTACATAGTGATGTGTAAAAATCCTATGTCGGGCCGTAAAATTACTACAAGAATTGTCAGAAGACAGCATAGATCGCCGAGTGGGTCAAATTTCATAATTATCTTTCAAGAGTAGGTCAAAGTTCACGTTCAAGGTAAGCAGGTCAGAAAATTTAATACCAATAGTATAAGTATTGACATGTGGCGCTATTTTATAAAAAAACACACACACACACACACACCCACACACACACACACACACACACACACACAACTTTAACCTAGCTGTCTACGGACGACGTCGGGGTATAGTTACAGCTCCCCTGAACTTTGTCCCGGCGAGCTAATAAATAACCACACCACAGATTCCTTACCTTATGCTTATCTAACCTGAAAAGGGGCGAAATAAGATGTTTTTAAGGAACATACTGTGCTAGACGATGATCGACAGGAGAGGTGTGTATGAGTACATGAAAATAGCCTCTCCTTTAGACTGTGGTGTGCCTCCTACGTTTGCACTTTACTGATACCATATGTCTAGGGAGATATGTGTCGATTTTCGACCAAAAAATGCTAAATAAATCATGCAGTTATTTGAAAAACAAATCAAATCAAAATTCGATGTTCAAGTAAACTCCATTGATAATTTCAAAACGATTAAAAGTTATTTGATTATCTCCCTTGCATCATAATGATTTTAACACTGACAGTACAAATCTTACATATTGGAGTCGTTCCCGGGGTACCGGTATCGGAATGCTTAGTTACCAAACTCTCCATGGTTCTGTCTTTCTAACACGTTTTGACCTTAGCCCGGTTGGGTTTCTGCTGGCCCCCAGATGTTAAGATTCCTGGCCAATATCTTAACCTTGTGTGTCCGAGTTAGAAGAAACTCGGGTTTTCTACTGGACATATTTCGGTAGAAATATCTTATAATGGTATTTGGGAAATTCGAACTACATATAATTTGACCATGGCTAAGAGATCCCGGATTCTGCACAGGTGGAGTTACCTCCCCTCTGGCATGAAATCCTGTGTTTAAGAGAGGACAAGGCAGCTGTGTAACATATACTGTAAGAGTTGAAATGTTCGCGGCGTGGAAATATTCGCTTATTTCGCGATCATTAAATATCCGCGAAAATATCCACATGCGAATATAATAACACGTGAAAATATTGGCACGCGAATATTTCCACCCCATAAACTAAATGCACTGATTTTACCCATGTCTTCTGTGATGTGTAACGTTGTCTTGGTCGGTCATTTGTCCGAGACTTGGCTATACTATTTGAGTAATGAGTAAAATGATAGTTTTTCATCTATTTTGATATTGATTGATCATTTAACTTTCTTCATTTCATGATAATTACGATCGCTTCTACGTTACTGTACATATCAATCGCAAAGCTGGTCGGCCATTTTGTAGCTATAGGCCCCGAAACAGCACACATTTCATTTGTGACAAGCTTGCTTGTATTAAAGAGATTAATGTTGAGCATCCGCGTGGTTATACGTTTTATTTGAATCAAAAACTATCGATATTAAACTGTAATGAATGGTCCGTTTAATATATTGAAAATTCGAAAGGGCTGCTGCAGAAATAGGTCTATATATGTTTGTAAAATTAGGTAAGAACATCAATATGTCTTCTTTTAAATTGCCAGGTCGTATTTGATTACTACCAAACTTATTTGATATCTGCAAAATTAACTATCGCTAATTGAGACACCTCTGGTTGTTTTGACTAGGCATGAATGTTTATCACGTCACTCGGCATGACCGGACGTCAAATCCTTTCAACTTGACCGCAAGTGACGCCTCGGGGGAGGTTTACAGGTTCAAATTTGATTGGAAATAATTAAGAGGTGTTCAGTCGCAATTAAATATTATGCATACTTAGTTAACACTGCATTCAACAATACACGGATGATTTCTTAATTTACCACACAGTACGAGTACTGATAACGCATGTTATTTATACATTTTCGGGACCTAAAGTTGCAATCAAGTGTCTCGTAATACCCCCATCACACTAGGTCACGTTCCCACTACGTCCAACCACGTCCTGGAAAAAATTGAAGAACGCAATGCGAACGCAGAAAGAACTTGTACAACGTAGTAAAGACTCAATAGAGACCGATAAGGACGTGTTATGGTCTTCATGGACCTGGAGGACGTGAACAAACTTTGAGCATGTTAAAAAAAAGCGTAGCGAGGACGTGGTCCAATCGGGACGTAGTAAGAACGTAACAGGGACGCAGTACCAGCGGTATTGACGTGGTAATGACGTAACCAAAACCCAATGAGAACTTCATTGACGCAGTGGAAGCGTAGCGCTGATGGAAAGGATTGTATTACGTTCTCATTGCGTTGTCAGTGCGTTCTTGCTACGTCAATGTAGTTCTTATTGCGACCTCTCTACGCTTGTACAATGACCAAGGTACGCCAATACCACGTTGTTGATGACCACGTTAGGTTTCCAGTACGTTCTTACGGTGCTCATTAAGTTTACGTCACGTCTGTCACAGGTTACCACCACGTCAAAACCACGTCCAGAGGATCGGCTGTATAAATACTCATTTCAAGTTTAATTCATTATCAC
Source organism: Pecten maximus (assembly GCF_902652985.1). Classification (NCBI taxonomy): domain Eukaryota; kingdom Metazoa; phylum Mollusca; class Bivalvia; order Pectinida; family Pectinidae; genus Pecten; species Pecten maximus. The sequence goes on from NC_047020.1 coordinate 16,247,402, forward strand.
TTTCGTTCAAACTACAAAAGAAGATGGTTACAAGTTATCAAGAACTTCTTATGCATCTTGCTCTGATTCAAGGACAACAGGTTTTTATTGATGCACAGGCCGCACTTTTGATGCTGCGAAGAAGGCGAAGAAGGAATAAAAGACAACCTAGGCTTTTTTGGTACCACCACCACCACCTGTCTTGGACTGTCCGGATTTTCTCGGCGGCATATTGTGAATATTGCAGGGGAATGGAAAAAAGAAACAAGTCAAGTTGTATTTATAGGGAACGGGCAAACGCAGAGAGAACGTAGTAATTACGTAATGCACGCGTAGAAAGATCTTTTTGGACGTAGTAAGAGCGTATTAAGAACACACAGAGCGTGGTGCACGCGCGAACATGCGCGAGATAAGGTCTTAGTGGAAACGTGTAGGACGTAGTAAGAACCCAGCAAGGACGTAATGAGGGCGTAATATGAATGTGACAACTGCAAAATTCTCCATTTTTGCCACGACCCCGCTGCGTTTCTCGAAATTTTAAGGACGCAGTGCGGTCTTCGTGGTCTTTGTCTTAGTGTGATGGGGGCATTAGTGGTGTATTTTCAATGTAAAAGACTGAATCAACGCTAAAATATCTTATATATATATTAGTGTTTTTTCTGCCACACAGACGTAATGCAATGATCACACTTACAACCAATTAACCTAAGCGTATCTCTTGATAAAAGTTTGGTATATTTGCTGGACCGATCGTCGAGAACTTATAATCTTACTTTATGTACATGGCCAATGACATCGCTGCGCGAAAAAATATATTTTCATTATGACTGACAGCGCGAAAATATCCACAACGCGAACAGTTTGGAGGCTGACTAAGCGAAAATTTCAACGCGCGAAAATATCCACTTTTACAGTATCTCATAAAAGATATAAGACGTCTTATTTAATATCTAAGATACGTCATAAAGATATGATTTTTACATATCTTATAAAAGTATAAGATATAATGTATAATATATAAGATATCGCATAAGTTTAAAAGATATCACGCTTAACATTTTTTTTTAATATCTTATTTATCACAGGAGATATCGAATATAATTTGGTCAATTACGGGATCAGCAATGCCCAAAGGAGATATCGAAAGCGATATAAATCCACTCGTGTGGAAGTATACCCGCTGAAATATCTTACAATTTTTTGAATAAGTCCTGGTGCCCACTCGTTTGAGGTAATCTAGTACTTGACCAATCTATAATTTTATATTGAAATACATTAAGTAATGAACTCGCAAGAGCGTCGACAATAAAACCCCTATAAATTGTAACGATGGCATTGCCCTTTTCTTTGGCACTCTGAAACATAAACTAATGAAAGGTATTCTAACATGTGAGGAATGTATCAAGTTTTGATCAAACTCCATTAAAAAGGGAAGTCGCTGGGGCGCTAACAACTATTTTCTATACAATGTATATAGTATCAGTGACCTTGTCGTTGACCTTAACACCCTGAAACACTATCTCGACTGAGGTTCTATCAAACTTGACCATCAATGAAGTTTGATTTGAATCCGTTTAAAACTGAAGTCACACTAGTGCTAATAATTATTTTCTATAAATGGTAAGAGTCCTTGTCGCCCTTAAACACAAGCTGGTGTGAAGTTTAATCATATTTGACCAAAGTATGAGTTTAATTGAAATCGTTTAAAAACGAAGTTGCCAGAACGCCAACAAAAGGCGAATATATCTATAACGTACACAGGTACGTACGAACGGAACCTATATCTTTTCTCGACTTGGTCGCGAGGGGATAATAAATGACAATTTGGCTTGCCGGAGAATTTGTTAGTCTACGCGTACTTGAACCCGAACTCAGGATAGGTAATATAAAATATAACACTATTGTTGGTATAGGTAAGTATACAGAGTCGGCAAAAGTCACAAAAGACAGTCAAGTGTCATGTAATATAAGTAAGTAACAATCATAGTTGCACTGAAAGTAATTTTATTCAAGCTTATGAAAAAAAACGTTCGTTTCATGAACAAGATAAACCAAATCCATGTAGCACCAAACATTAAGATAATCAATTGAGACATATTAACTCCAGAACGAACTTTATGAAGTCTGGAACAGAAAAATAAATAAAAAAAATACAAAAAAGAAAGAAACAATCTATTCCAAAACTGATCTAGATCGATTTGATTCGCCATTTACTTGTATGAGAGAAAGATACATTGTATTGCACATATTACAAACGATTTGTAAATCTGATATGAAAATAGTTATCACTTGCATAACAATTATACAAAATGGGTTCCGACAAATATAACCGAAGTCATGAACCGTTTGATGCTTTCAAACGCAGTGAGACAGTTAAGACCTGGCACAAGATCATTATTTCTTCTCCTGAGCCGGGAATACCAGTACATTAGCTTATGCTATGTTGGACCATTTTCACGAAGACAAACAAACAAAAATGATTGACTAAATTCTCCAAATGTAAATAACAAAACGTAAAATACATAATACTTAACCGAGTTTACAACAATATATGGACAAATATATATATATTGTTTTTCTGGCAAGCTTCAAATCAAACTGACTGGACAACATGTAAAGCAGGACAAACAGAAGAGGTAACACTTGTTTCTGAAACGGTAACTCTTGTTTCTGAAACGGTAACTCTTATTTCTGAAACACTGCATATAATTAATCATGTAAGTACTTCTATTTAGGCATGTTACAATGCCAGTAGAAATAGTGTCTCTTTGAAATATGCCCCGAGTTCTAGATCATTGTCTTCACAAAACACATACACAGTTTCTAATCCAAACTAATGACTTCACACTATCTCATACTTAAAAACCGTTCAATATGTAGCTTCCCTTCGCTTTTCACTTCCGGTTTAAGTTCACTTTCACTTCTTGGACGCGATGCTATGTTCGTACGATCGTTCCGGAATTTGAAATGTCGTTTGTCGTGTGGTTTTGCGAGAACTGGGCAGTTGGGGTGATTTTGTCGGAGATGGTGGTAGTAAGTTTCCGCCTCGTCCGTGGAGAAGCCACATTCCTCACAGACGTACATCTTGTTTCGGCGTTGTTTATACTGATACTCGTACTCAGGTGTTGTGAACTTTCCGACAATGTGACTCGAGGGAACAGCGCTGAGTGAACGACTTATCGCAGTGTATACACTTGTAGGGTTTCACTCCTGAAAATAAGGCAACAAAAACGAGATGAAAATCTGAGCGAATCTTGAAAACACATTTGTCACAAAAAATGAATTTAAATGTTTCGGAAAAGCAAGCATATCATTTGGATCAGGAAACAGGCGTCAGAATATCAGATAATCAATGTGAAAGAAAATACCATTGAGATATATCGAAGGTCACTATGACACTCATTACTTAGTAAAACGATTTTTCTTTTACCTCTTAAAATGAACTTTTACATCATTCGCCCACATCGACATGACCTGTTGTACTTTTATTGTATTTTTCTGGAGTTAACTCCCTTAACAGTTTAACATAATCAGACTCTTTTGGAAAGGAGACAACTTAGTTGCAGTCGCATACACCCTTAATAATCGTGTGATATATATCATACCTGTGTGTATCCTGGTGTGTCGCTTCAGATCAAATGTGTCGTTGAAGCCTTTTCCACAGAATGTACAAAGGTACCTTTTGACATCACTATGACATTTAAGATGGCGGTTCAGTAGTCTCTGTAACTTGAACTCCTTCCCACAAACCTTGCAGCGACAGGAGCCATTTAATACTGTCGGTATATCTGGAAAGTTAATTATGTAACATAAATTATTACCCATAATTACTAGTTTAATATGAAAATTTTAATGAACTGACTACCATCGAAACTAATGTTAAAACTGAGTGAAAACAAAATCGAATTTGTTAATATTCAATTAAATATTACTTTTTATCAGGAATCACGTGACACTATTTAAGCCAATTAGAAAGCGTGAAATTATGATTTTATAATAAACTTATTCATTGAAAGAGTTTAATTTTTTATGGCGTACCGTTACACTTCAATTAGATGTATATTAAAGGATGAAATCGGGTGACATTCAGGAGCTAAAATTAAATGTTTGTTGCTAGGATGGCGACTGACAAGGGGTTGAGAAGTGAACAGCTGGCGGACTTAGTACTTATTGACGTTAGGTACACAACATTCAATTGAAGTAATATCATGCGAGAGTATCTCCTCCGATAGAGACCGTGTAAGTGTGTCACTTCAGGCGAGCAGTCATGTTTATACAGGACAAATACAATATTGACCTTATGCATCTGAGAACGGTGTAATCTACTAAACAACGGCAGATGGTGTCATTCCTTGCAGGAAACGTCAAGGTGAACTCGAAATTTAAAAAACACAAACTATTCATCTCTTCTTTGAACAAAAGTCATATTGGAAATTGTTGAACTGTTAAATAATTACTTGAGTAAGTTCGCTTCATTGATAAGTAGTAATAGAGACACGGTGTTCGATGGCTATTTTAGGCTCTACAACGCTACTGATTGATACACTTACTGTTATACATATATACATATGTATATACGATCGGAACATTTAATAAAGCACGCGCGCTTGACACGTTCCTATGACCCAGAATGAATTTTCACTCTGGGTCATAGAACGTGTCAAGCCCGTGTGGAAGATATCCATGCTGACGGGTGATTTGATCAAAAAAGTCGTCCAATGAGATCAGAAGTCTGCACTTGTATTTTGAGCCGTTATTTCGACTTACCTTGATGGGTGTTAGTGATGTCGGCAGGTTTGGGAGTTATAAACGACGGATTCTTGATACCGTTTCCACCATTGACAAATTCGATGTTTTGTAAACCATGTCGCCTCTGGGAAAATAGATATATATATATATATGTAGTTGATGAAATTAATCAATATATTTGATATAATTAAAATTTCGAATGATACTTTTTTCCCCGATTAATAATTTAGAAGTCCGCGAAAACAAAGCATAACTTAGTTGCGAACTTAAAAAAACTTCCTCCATTAGTCATAGACATGCATTAACAGACTTTTGATAAAAGTATATAGTAATTACAATAAATAATTACTTAAAATGAGGTGTCAGGTCCCGCGAATAGCATATATTTTTACCGGGTATCAAATAACTCGTACTTTACCGAGATTATTACAGAGATATCTTATACCTTATCGTTACCAATGTATTGCTCCGAGATTACCACACCGATATATTGGTCATTGTATCACAAGATAGCAGGACTTTTGATATACATATCGCGAGTCTTGGTAATTACCTGTATCATTTTCAAAAAAGACGAATCAGAGAAATCTGAATGCGGCTCCTCATTTTCGTCGGTCTTGCTATCTCGAGAGTTTGAGTCATTTGCTGTCCCCTCTTGGCGAACGTTTCCATTGGCAGCGTAGATCTGGACATGACTGGAGCAGTCTTCATTGTTAGATTTATCTCCCCATGTTGTTACTTGATCAACGCAAACAGATGCTAGTTGTTGCAGGGAGTTATAGGGAAGGCTGTGTTCTGACTTGAATCTTTTCCCAGTGCCAAACAACGGTGTCGGTGGTCTTTTCACTGGCAGAGTTGAGTATTCATTCCGAGAATCCATCTTCTGATATGTAAATGGAGAAGTTGAAAATATTGTCTTTGTTTCTGCCACAGTACATCGCTGCTGTGCTGGGTATCTAGGTTTAAAAACGTGCATATTTGATTGTTTTGAGGGGTCAAAATTGTCTTTCAACACTTCTTGAATCGGACTTTGGCGCATTTCTAATGCCAGAGGATGTTGTCTCGGAGTATGTAAATGGGAAACTGCTGCAAGTGCTGGTGACACGACAGATTCTCGTGGAGGAACAGGAGACACTTGGTGGTAATTTTGGACTAGGTACTGTTGTCTTTGGTGCGCTAGTGAGCTGTTCAACACGGGTGGTGTAAGACCACATGTCCGACCAGACTCGATTATAGAGGGCGTTAGGGGTCGTGGTTGTAAAGGAGTACTCGTCACTGATGGTGAAATTATGGCTGGGAACACTGGATCACCAATGCGTATTGGTGTCTTTGGAGCTTGAGCTTCTCTGACCTCCACAGGACTCGTGCATCTCGTAACAATATCCGGTGTAGCAGTACACCTTGTCTGCGGCGAGAACACAACCGGATGTGATGGTAACTTTGGAGAGTTCATCATATCTTGCACAACAACAGGGGAACTAAATTTCTTTGCATCAAACACGTGATGCAAGGGATTCCAAATTTTTGGCTTTGATGTGGCGGTATTTTGTTTATCTTGCGAATGGTCCTTTGAATGTTTCACTTTTTCGGAATGCGAGCCATTAGATTCATCATTGTTCAAAAGACTGTTAGCCAACATTTGACAACGATGTTCAGCCTTCTTCATTTGAAGTTTTACCGGAAGTTTCACTTGCGTCACTTCCTGTGAAGTTCGACTTGAATCAACATTCTCTTTTTCTTGTGGTAACACAAGAGGAAGACGGAGCGTCATGGGAGGATTTGAGTCGACTTCGTGGAAAGAGGACACGTGTCCGATGTTTGTACCTGAATTGTGATGAACTTGTCCAAGTGGTTTCCTTGGTGACGTATTTCGTGTAGTTTTATTTTTCTCAGATGAGACTAGTGCGTTGATTGAATGTGATAAGTGATTAGCTGTCCTAAGCGGCTTCTTTGGTGAATGACTCTGTTGGTTCGACTGCTGCAAAGTACTGTTCGTGAATGAGTTATGTTTAATAGATCTGGGCGACTGTCTCGCTAACAATTTTTTGTTGAAACTTGAGAACGGTTGAGATTGTCCAAGAGATTGTCTGGCAAAACCTTCACTAGACGATGATCGAGACACAGACGAAACATTTAGATACGGAATAACAGGAGAACCCTTGGGATTGTGTGAAGATGCGCATGCCATTTGCTTTGGCGAACAATTGATTCCAATTTCGGATGAACATAAAGGTGTATGTGGAAGTTTGACACCATATTCATCATCAGATTTAGAGGGTAAATGCATGTTCGAGGTAGAATCAGGATGGGCTTGTATACTCGAGAGACACACTCCGAGGGCAAGCGAGGCAAAAGGGGGTAATATCTGTTGGGATTTATTCGAACCGGAAGTGGACGAAGGCTCCGGTGACTTGAGCACAGAATCATCAGCACTCGTGCACGAGTCCATGTCTTGGCATACATCCGATGTGTCCGACACGGAGGAAAGTAAACTATCGTCAGGCTGGGACGAAGAAAATGAAGAGGATGAAGATTCCTCTTCGTTCATATCTACATATCGGATACTCTTGGTACAGCTGCCCTCACCCTTCGCACTGACTACAATTCGAGAATGTCCGAGTGACGCACAATTCGTTTCATTGGCTGGTGTACCGGAATTTATCGATGTAATCCGAGACGTCTTTGTAACAATGTCAGGCGCACTATCAGTTGTCTGCGATACTAACTTCGTGTCTATCATGGTCTTCATTTGTTCTGAAAATATCAAACACACATACATTTTAGTTATATGGCTGTTTGAGTGTTAGAGTGTTAGAAAATGTGGTAAGATTACCATAAGGTTACCAATCAACACAAGTTATAGTCACAAACCTACAGTAATTAACTTCCTACAGGTATCGCCTGATGTTTAACAAAGGATATATAAATGTGTAGATGTGTTCTGTCATTGTAAAAGAGCTAATACTTCCACCTCAAATGTTTACGACAGGGGCCACATCAATAATAATTCGAATGTATTGTCAAAATTTACTTTTTAATCTTTGGTGGTGTTATAATGAATTACGCGTAGATACATCGACCTATTTCTCCCTCATCCATGGCATTCTATTACAAGTCGACTAATCACTGGAATGGCTAATGAATTTTGGAACTGTTGCTTGATGGCTCGTGCTAAGTAACACCAGGCCTCTATATAAGATACAGATAAGCACGCGCTGATGTACCAGGTGAACTGATATTCCTCGCCGTTGAATTACCATCATACATCAAACGTTTTATTAGCTTCTTTTTCTTCGTTTTTCGCCGAGAAATGAATTAATTCGACGACCTAAAGCAGATTTTGTCTCACTTCGTAGATGTTCCCAATACATTTTGACATATTTCACGCGCTTCAAGGCCGAGGAACATGAGAACGTGCTCGGAGCTGATTAGGGTATCGACACCAACTGCCAATCTCGAATAGCAGCACGCGATGAGTTAAGGCAATGCATACAGTCGAGTTTTCAAAACAAATATATTACTTGTTCAAAAATTAAAGAAGGTCGATATGACATTTTTTTTTACATTCTTTATCTGTAGCAGTATATAAATAACTCTCTCAACTTGAGTGTGTTAAATGTTAAATACAAATCTTTATGTGGAACTTTACAAATGCATCAACCATCCGGAAATATTCAGTGTTAAAATTCTTTCCATTCAAATTTCCATATCAAATACGTTAAAATTTCAATATCTGCATGTCAATTCAAAAAATCACTGCAATAAAGAATGCCAGGCTCAAAGTGTAAAATGTCGTTATAATGTGTATCTGAGTTACCGTTTACAACCAAATTTTTGATTTTCACATTCCTTTTCCGGTTTCAAACAAAAAACTTGACATTTTGATTTTAATGCAGCTATACAAAGTATGCCGATCTCGCTCGTAATTCAACTGAAATTATTTTGAATTTCGTTTTATTTCCGTGACAAATTACACTTCAAATTTTTTAAACCAATAATGCACTTTGATTCAAACTGCCGTTAATAACGGCAAGGCTGACATGCGTGGTCCGTGTCAGGCTAGTCAGTACCGACAATTGTGTCCATTCATACTCGGTCCGAACTCTCGCGCTACGTCCATTGATAAATTTAGTGTTTTCCATTGATAAAATATCCCGTTTTAGGTCAAACATAGGGCAAAGCGAAATTCTCCAGATTCCGTTACGTTTGAAAAGTGTTTAAATCAAGGCACAAAGGGGCGCGAGCCGATGGAGCCCCTACCTGTGTGGGACGGATTCCAAGACGACAGGTGCGCTCTACAGGTAGTTTAAATACCGTCTTAGTCTACAACCTGTCCTTTTTGTGGACAGGTAGCCGGTTCAAGGCCGGGATGACAGTAAGATTATAGAGGGGATGGAAAAACTACCTGTATCTTCCGGTCGTCTCGGTGCTATTGTTGTACGACATGGTCCGAGGGCAATCAACCGAGAAAATCACACCGTAGTTACTCGCTTAAAAGTTGATCAACTTTGTTAACCTATTTTCTAATAAACTTTGTGACTAACATTGCGTCTGACATCACGGATTTTGGCGTAATTTAAAATAACTGATTACTAGAGTCGAGGCATTGATATTTCCGTGTATTTCAGTTCTATATAATACACTACATGTACAGTACACCATACTGATGAGCTGAACAGTGATAAAGAAGTTGTGTGGGAGATAATGGAGGGAAACTTCCTGTACTAACTGTCTCGAGGTCGATCAGAACATCATTATACTAGTATTACTTAACATTTGATAACCAGTCGAAATGGTTACTGTTTAGTTAGTTACTGGTTTACCGCCTACATGACTCCTATACTAGGTCTACATCACTATAGTGAGTGTTCTGTCTGCTTTAGTTACTGGTTTACCGCCTACATGACTCCTATACTAGGTCTACATCACTATAGTGAGTGCTCTGTCGGCCTTAGTTACTGGTTTACCGCCTACATGACTCCTCCTATACTAAGTCTACATCACTATAGTCAGTGTTCTGTCGGCCTTAGTTACTGGTTTACCGCCTACATGACTCCTCCTATACTAAGTCTACATCACTATAGTGAGTGTTCTGTCGGCCTTAGTTACTGGTTTACCGCCTACATGACTCCTCCTATACTAGGTCTACATCACTATAGTGAGTGTTCTGTCGGCCTTAGTTACTGGTTTACCGCCTACATGACTCCTCCTATACTAAGTCTACATCACTATAGTGAGTGTTCTGTCTGCTTTAGTTACTGGTTTACCGCCTACATGACTCCTCCTATACTAAGTCTACATCACTATAGTTAGTGTTCTGTAAAAAAGATAGGTATTCAGGATCCTACTTTATTTACTGATTTATTCAATACTAATAACACAGGTGAACATGTAAGTCAGTCTCCTAAATAGTTTACCTGGGCGCTAATTATGTGAACTATGGATGTAAGTACCGTATGTGTTTAATTTGGCGGGAAGTTTTATCGGAGGTGTTCGGTGATTTATATAGACATTTAACAGATGTTGTCTTCATCTCCTCCTCAACCTTATTCAGATAGAGATATCATGACTACACCACAACCAACAATTACCTTATAGAATGTCTGTGTCAATGTCTTCTTTATAGCCGATTGGATTTGTTAACTTTCTACTTATTTTGAAATGAAAAGTTCTTTGGAATTAATTAATCATAGTCATAATAATTTATAAACCACTTAATTCAAATTAAACAAATTTCAATATGCTTGTGAGTGATTTATGTTTCAAACAGTATTAAATGGTTGTTGATTCCGTGATTTTAAATTCATTTTTAGCTTGATCAATTTCATTATGGTAGAGTGATGTACTCTTTTATCAGATGGTGATTTTTGTTTTATTCGTTTTTCATATAAGTTGTTAACGTACAACAAATAACAACAGCATCTTTTATCGGTACCTGACAACACCGTTACAAAGAATGAAGCATATCGATTTTTATATTTATTTACCAATAACTCGGTACTCTTAACTTTCAGGTTTTTTTTTAAACATTTACAAAGTATCCTACTTCCAGACAAAGAAAAACCGTTGGAGAAAAACTGTTTAAAAGTTCAAGATTGAACTTCAACAATTTTGTACGTAACACCTGTCGCGTCCGTTTTCCGGCTGACAATTAGAATGGGTTACTTCCTGTTATTTCACATTTAAATGCTGACCGAGGCCCTTGACGGGCCCGCACACCCCGGAATCTCGGAGACGTGCCCCGAGTACTGATAGAGCTACAACAACTTACTTATGCAGACTGGATATTTCTCTACCTTTAATTAAAAGTGTCCCTGCTGGGAGACGGTGACATAATTGGAGCGGTATCGTTACAATTATACAATGAAAACATTAAATTCCGTTAGCAGAACATACACGGCAAAGTTACTTTTGAAGTTTTTTTCCGGAAACGGAAAAAAGACAACAGCGAACTTCGTATTTGAAATCACTACATTCCTTTCCATGAAATTGGTGTCTATTGAAATAAAATGCTTGAGTGGGAAATCCCCTGTTCTAGCCTACTATTGAATGGTTATAGATAAAAATAAATACATTTTAGACCACCGTCTTGAAGATTTTACAAAATTTCTGTTGTCTTATCATACTCACGTGAAGAGCTATCCAATGTCTTCAAGACTATATATATTAGCCAACAAGTCTACCAAATTACCCCTATATACATCGTCTACACAAACACGGAAATGCGGGCCGTACAACTTTCACCTATAACATGTGAATGAGCTGTTTTAACCTCAACCCGAAATCCGTCATATCTTTTTGCTCAAAAACGTATTATACCACCCGGCGTCAATAGCTCTTAGGCATATGATTTAGATATCTTAATTGCCGGTGAAACTTCAAAGCCGGCCGACAAAGGCGAGTTTACCGCTTGCTAATGCACAAACTTATTCATCGTATGTTTTTATGAAAGAGATAGAAAGTTTTTCGCCTCGAGCTATTAAAACATACGGGAGATTCCGACTTAATGTGTTTTTAATCCGCTAGAGGGCAGCATATCCTTTACTCCTGACGGATTAATTGTCTTCGTTACAGATACGATATACTACATTAATTTTTCACTGTAATATCGATAATACCTTTTATGTAAGCAATTACCTCATCATACAAATAAAAATTAGTTTTTTCCCCTGAAGGAGCTCGAAGGCACGTGACTTAACAGCGCGTGACTAGGAGGAAAATGTTTGTCTAATAAAGAGTATCTTGATTTTTAAAATCGATTACACAGCCTTCTGAGAGAAATGACGACAAAGCCGATCAAAAAGATTTGGAATAAGATATCAATATTTAGAAACCGTTGTCATCGATATAAAAAAAGATATGGAATAAGATATCAATATTTAGAAACCGTTGTCATCGATATAAAAAAGATATGGAATAAGATATCAATATTTAGTAACCGTTGTCATCGATATAAAAATGCAGGTACATGTTTAAGTTAAGACGAGTTTCGTCTTTTCTTTCATTGTCTTCTTCAATTTATATACAGATACAATTTAAGTCTACAATTTAATAAATATTTTTTTCTTCGCTTTCTCTTTCCCTACTTGCAGCATTTCCTATTTCTGTCTATTTGTCACTCTAAATTATTTGCTGTTTTGACAAACAAATAAAAGGTTTATAATTTGTACCGGTTATTTTTTGTATTTTTACTAAAATGAAATGTTTATTTTTTTTTAAATATGCTCGATTTACATGTTACATCACGATTCAAATGAAATTCATTGTAACTCGATCTTTAAAACAGATTTTCATGTTGACGTCTCTGGTTGAATTTACTTCCCTGGTAAACAAATCCAATTAACCGCCTCATCTATAAAAATGATGTCACGTTAAATTCCCCTTTACATGTAAACGTATGGAATACGTGTTACCAATTCAAAGATCTGTATAATACATAGTATCAGTGATGTCAGCTACCAACAGAGACGCGTCACGTTAAATACATGAAAAAACATCTCATTGAATATACGGAACGTTGAAAAATTTAGTCTCTCTTTTATTTTGACGTTAAAAGACCAGTCGAAATTTACATAGAACTGATTTCTGCCTGTCATTTTCGCGCCAATTTGATATCAATTTAGCGACCTCTTACCCCTTTACCACATTAAAACTCCTGGAGTGCTACCTCGTAACACCACCATGCAACAAAGCTTTTGTTACGACACAAAATGGCCCACGAAATGTTAATTTAATGTTACGCAATTCTTCTTATTGAAAAGGGAAAATTCGCGGAAAAAATAAATAGAGAAGAAAGACCATTTTGTGTCGATTCGACTGACCTTTATCGAGCCCGAGGCTACTGTTGGTTTTTCTTTCCACGAAAGAACGATGGCTATCTGATCTAGACTCGAATGAAAGTTTAACAATTAATGATCAACGAAGCGTGTCGACATAGCGGGAGAGAGATGGTGGATACCGCTAGGCTACCGTTAGCAGGTTATCCATTAGCTACGTTGACAGGTACCCGGTCAGCGACTGATTTCCCGATAGATAGTAATATTATGGTGATGGTACATATTGACATAACGCGTGTGTCTATAAAAATATTGCTGGTTTTCACTCTTTCATCATCATTGTTAAAATAAATATTGATTTTCATGAGTAATTATCTGTCGTCGTAGCGCATGTGTCGAATTTTCGTGAACGTTACAACGTCTTTGTCAAATAATAATTATTGTTCAACGGTGAGCTCCGTCTATCTGCCAGTCTGATAGCTATCTTCATTTAAACTTCAAACGAATTTAAGGGGGGAAAGTAACGAGTTTTCCGATTATAATATCGATTGTTCTTAAACAGTGAATCGTGTAATTTATATCAAATAAAAATGATACAACAGTTCTGCTCTAGACGTTTTTTTTAAGATCGAAGAAATTATTTAAAGGAAATATGTCAGATCGCGACCAGTTAGACCTGCATTATGATTGTTTGCCGACATGCCATATACACCTCAATCTTAAATAATAAAAGGTGACATGTTTCCACTAATCCAATTTAACGCTGACACAAATCTGGTTTGCAAAATGTCCACCGAAATCCGCTCAGAAACTTTCATAAGAAAGGTCCTTGAATTTCTCTACAGAACATGAATGATATAGACACAATGAAGCATCTCGTGCTCTAGACTGATAAATTCCACAGTTCTTTATACAGCTAAGCCATGTACATATATTATCTCAAGATCGACAAAACAAATCCCCAAGTTTTATCTTAAATAATTCCTGAAACTTTGTGAGAGCTCTATGGAATCAACACTGAGGGAGGGTGCCTATCTGGGGGCTATGTCCCCGGGAAACAGCTGTAATCACTGCCGAACACCTATTCAGGTACTAGACGATATAGTAGATTAGTACGGTAAACTTGGTCTGTTTATATTTTGTTTGGTCAGAGCTTATCTTAATTCAACAAAGTCTCGGCTTTATTTACGATACATCAAATCGTGCATACATGTTGGCAGGGATGTGGTTTACACACTTTCAGTATATGAAATGAACACCATTTGATGGGTAGGATGGTTGATATAAGATTCAATTCAAATTTGTTGATTTAATTGTCACGTGTAAAAGGTACAAATATTACTAAATAAGTCGGCTTATCCACAATTACATCAGTCTACTGTTGTACTTTTCGAGACACCCACCCTTACATCAAGTCTACTATTAGACTACGAGACACTCGCTCTTCCCCTGTCCTCTCACCCACCCTTACATCCAGTATACTATTAGACTACGAGACACTCGCTCTTCCCCTGTCCTCTCACCCACCCTTGCATCCAGTCTACTATTAGACTACGAGACACTCGCTCTTCCCCTGTCCTATCACCCACCCTTACATCCAGTATACTATTAGACTACGAGACACTCGCTCTTCCCCTGTCCTCTCACCCACCCTTACCTCCAGTCTACTATTAGACTATGAGACACTCGCTCTTCCCCTGTCCTCTCACCCACCCTTACATTAAGTCTACCATAGACTTTTGAGACACACACCCTTACATCCAGTCTACTATAGACTTTTGAGACACACACCCTTACAGTCTACTATAGACTTTTGAGACACACACCCTTACATCCAGTCTACTATAGACTTTTGAGACACACCCCCTTACAGTCTACTATAGACTTTTGAGATACTCACTCTTCCCTTATCGTACGAGACTGTAAAAGCATTACATACATACGTATACATATTTATAAATTAAGATACATTTATCCCTGGACGGGTGAATAAATATCTCTTTATTTCCAGCAATCGTATATCTCGAATTTGTCCAGACTAAATTGACCGCCCCACCGCGTTCCGAGTTATATAGGATCACCATTACTATAATAACACTCTACAAAGTATACACCCGCCCTCCTCCCCCACCCCTGGACTTTTATTATAGGTATATTTGTACAGGTAGACGTTGATTAGGGTCTAATAATCATAACGTATGTTATATACAATACCTGGATACAGGTAGTCAGTGATTACAAGTTAATTACCTATAATATAGTAGTTTATACCTATCTATTACTAATTTATTACGGTCGTAAATACCTGTCACAACTCTTGAATCATTACTAAGATTTAACAACTTCACAGCAGAAGGTATGTCCCCCGCGGTTTCTTTTTAACTGGCTCGCCCTAGGGTGGCTCTCCGAAATCGTTACACCTGTTCTCCGAAAAGATTTACAACAAACGACCTCGCGTGTATTGCCAAGGTCTCCTACACCTGTTGTATGTTCAATACCACGCCATATGTTCAGCCTCTCGGCACTTAGCCTAAATCACACTACCCTTTGATTACAGGTAAAATTAGTGGTCGGGCAAATATCATTTGAGGTTAGCATCAGAGTCAACACACTTTAAATAAATGTGTCATTTATATTTCATAAGAAATCATTGCACACATTTTAAAGTTTGTTCAAGCACGGGCTTTTAAAGTCCCAGCAGCTGTCTTACGGAAACAAAAGAAGGTAACCAGTTGGTAAAACTGCAGTGTAAAACAATACCTATTCTTTAACGTCCCGATATGAATTATTCAAGATATTTCATCGGCGTGTTATCAACAATGGCATCTTTACCGCTCTTATATTTTAATATTCATATCCGATCGGTTTGTTTCCCGCTCAATACCTCATTTATGTATCGATCGGCTAAATAGCATATGCACAGGAATAATTAAGGTACATTTTACGAAAAACATGTATAATTATAAACGGTTATTTCTTCGCGGAAGATATAATTTACTTGCGGTAGGAATCATTTTGAACTATTCAAATTTTCTCCCATTACAATGTTTAAAACGTTCTCAATTTTCAGAGTAATGGCCAAATAGGATGTTGAACACAGATTCAATCAAACACTTAATTTACGTTATAAAGCCATATGTGTATCGATAAATGTTTCCTGTTGGGTAGCTTTATTATATTGTCTGTATTTTAACAAATGTGATGATGTATGAGGAGGTCGAGGGAAATCTTTTTTTAAATTGGTAAAAAGACAATGAAAGAGAAATAGTCTGAATGATTGCAGTAGAAACATTTTAACTCCGTTTGTTGTTGTCATTACCAAATAACTCCATCTGTTGACACGATATTTGTCCGATCAAATAAGGTGTTATTTTTACATGTGGGTGTAATAATTTCACGTGTGCATGCTAAAATTCCCTTTACACCAAACGAGTCCCTTTTTAACACCAGTACCTGTCTAATCAGACCAAGGGTGTTAGCTGGCGACTGACGAGTTCTCCTTTGGGAGCCAGTTTACCAGTAGACAGGTAGACGATCGACGATATTAATTAGGGGCTCTGCCCAGGTAAGGCAATTGTTCTTTAAAGAAACGGGAATGTGTTAGTCACGTGACTCTCACCTAATCGGAAAGCCGATTGTGTCCCTAACGGTTTTTTACCTCGACCTAACACCTCGTTTTATACAACTGTGACCACAAAGCTGGATCGTAGGATCTCGGGCGGATTATTGTGACGTAATCCCATGGTCCCTAACATATGTAAAGAGACAAATTACCACTAAATAGAGCAGGTGCCCCGGAATAGGAAATACAAACACATGGAACCTAACCAAGAAACCCAAGTGGGAAATCAACTAGACAGACATACACAATAGGGTTATTTTGACAAATGCTTATACAAACATTCTAAAACATTAATTATTACTTTTTTTAAATCACACTAATATATATTAACGTTAGCCCTCGCAAGGACATATTCCTTTTTCTTATATACTATATATATATATTTCACTGGATGTATTTACTATTCACGATAATAATACCTATTCGATTTGTATTAAACATTATGTTCAATTAAAATATATTCAATTATACCCTCTCATTTTCCTTCAATACTTCTCCCATACACTACATTATGACAGACGACACATGCCGTTATAGCTTGTGATTTAGGCGGTTTATCTAAAGTGTTGATTGATTTTTTGACTCTGCAGCCCCCTAAAAATCGATGACACAGCTGTCAAATGTGTACCGTACGCGCACGTGTGCATCAAATATCCACATGTCACCAACCCAACCACCGTAACACAGGGACTACAAGTGTGTAACAATCATTTATAAATTATCACACAAACATTGTAGTCACAAATCAAATGCAAAGAGAAAATATACTTCACGTTTAGTAAATATGAATTTGGGGAATATCAAAAATGTGAATGTATTAATGAGCACCGCTACAACGTCCACGGAATATTGATTCTGTATCCGCATCGGCGGGAGACTGAACAGCCGCTTTATCGACCAGACCATACATCTCAGGACATTTGAAAACGTGAACAATAGGTCAAGAAGATATATAAATATATTATTCATATCATTGAAAACGTTTACAATATCCACTCGTATGTATAATAAACACAGCGTGTATATTGTAGGTGTAAACATTTGGGGTCAGCTTTCCACTCGACTGCCTCACCGTATAGACACCTTCACTTACCTGTACAAATGTCATCGATGTTTTCTTTGTTGTTTTCTTGCAATACTTCTTCAATTTCAGTGTCTTCATATAGTGTGTAATTCTCGTCTCCAGCTCGACGGACTAGGAATGTCCTGGGCATCTTGACCGTGTTATGACCACTGACTACCAGTTCACGTCTTGTCTCTGGCTCATGGAAAGCTAACTGTGTTTACTTGGTTTGTATTAAGCGCCGTTTCGGGCACTGAACAGGCTGCGCATGCGTCACATGAATCAAGCTGTGAGCAAACAAATTGCCCGAGCTTATTTGAATAACAATGAAGATAACGTTATAACAGCGATCGTGTAACGACTCGGCTAGCTGTCAGATGTTCAGCGTGAAAACCGTTGAAGAGACATAAAGCGAAAGAATAGTGGGTAAATAGTGAGGCGGGTTTCTAATTGTTACGAATTCACGTTCTTCAGAAAGGGATGTTTGGTTAGCGCGATAACCATGTTTATTTGCGTCATGACACGGACAGACATTGGGAAAACAAGATTACAAATTTGTCAATAAATCTATTGACTTTGTTTACCGTAAATTACTGCGGAAGAGGAAACACGGATAAAATTAATTGCAGTATCTTTCCGAAGTCGACCTGACACTAGCCGCCATTAGCAGACACCAAAGATAAACCAAGCACCAATTAGAACAGGGAGCTCAAGATTGGCCCTTTTCATTCATCCGTTATGTTGATATCAAAGACACAGAGAAAATATTTGTGAAGTCATGTGACGGGTAATTTAAATTAATTTGATTTAAGGCAGGAGTAATCTTATCAGTTTAACATTTTTTGAAAATTAATTAATTACCAAGATGATCCGTATATGGTTTACTTGTGTTTTAGTAATAAAGAATAAACGTCGTAATAATTAGTAAAGCTGGCGTACTATAAAACAAATTATGATCTAATCCAATCATGGATTTATATTAGTGTAATAGAAATGTACACAGACACAACTGTATGGTTCAGTATTTTGGCCAAGAGATCTAACCCGTCAAAATAAGATTTTTTTATAAAGACAATTCAAGATGTCATATCCGAATTTATCATTATTTTTTTTTGTATATACTTTGTTGTGCTATTCGTTATCAAGTAATCATTTGAAGAAATTACGACAGTTGTTCAATTAGACTCAATTTTATTCCGTATTATTCAGAGACTTGTAAATAGTTACATAGGTCTCTGGCTTAGTTTAAACTGTGTTTTATATGTCAATTTCCATTTACCAATATATACAACATATAAATTATACGAAAAGGAATCAGAGACAAGTGTCAAGAACTTATATAAATCTAACACCTATATAATAATATAGATTGACGTTACGTAACAGCCTAGACATGATAAAACACAACATCGTATCATATTGACAATAGAGAAAACATCAGTTGGAAATTGATCAAATACTAAATACATTGTAGTTAATAATGCTGCTTCCACTTGGTTGTAAATATATATTAATGTGGTATTAATCTAAAATAATAGACGTACAAAATATGTACATGCTGCGTTAGTATGGAAAATCTGTTTTAATTTACAAGGACATTTTGCGCAGCATGGAGTATCCTCGTGTTATCGTCGATAGTAAGAGAAGCATCTCCAGACAGTTATAAACTTACAGTTATGCTATATTTAATTGGATAGATATAATTTTAAATTAATTTTCAAACGATGAGTACAAACCATAGGTATACACTACTCGAACACATAAACATACAACACTCTGTATACATGGCACTCTGTGTAACACTCTCTCCTCTCTTATACTCTACAAACAAAAACAAAAATAAAAATAATAATATAAAAACAAACAGAGTGGGAGGGGTTTGAGGGGGAGTCCAGTCCTGATGAGACATTTGGGGAATTATTAAGGGTAGATCATCAGTGATGGTAACATACCATAAACAACTGTACTTCTGGATACTACTGACTACTGGGGGGGGGGGGGGGGGGGGGGGGGGGGAGCATTGCTCTTCAAGGGCATAATAAAAAATTCTTTCTTTTTGCTATATAGAATTCCATTTTCAACGTTTTAACAAATTTGAATTTGCAAGTTGTAAATGTTGGAATAATAGAATTCCTTATACAACAATATATGTCGTATTTAATTAAAGTTACCAAAAATTTCATCTGTACTCAGAAGAACACCAAGGTCATCATAGTCAGAATACCATGAATTAAATTCTTCTGTCATAGCATTAGAGTAGAAACAAAAATATAAGATATGTTCTATTGATTCCTCTTCTCTTTTATAAAATGTACTCTGTCTTAAGGATATGATGATTTATCTAGAATTGAAAGGCTTGTAACTTGGTTTCTTGTTACTAGAATTGAAAGGCTTGTAAATTGGTTTCTTGTTACTAGAATTGAAAGGCTTGTAACTTGGTTTCTTGTTACTAGAATTGAAAGGCTTGTAAATTGGTTTCTTGTTACTAGAATTGAAAGGCTTGTAACTTGGTTTTTTGTTACTAGAATTGAAAGGCTTGTAAATTGGTTTCTTGTTACTAGAATTGAAAGGCTTGTAACTTGGTTTCTTGTTACTAGAATTGAAAGGCTTGTAAATTGGTTTCTTGTTACTAGAATTGAAAGGCTTGTAAATTGGTTTCTTGTTACTAGAATTGAAAGGCTTGTAACTTGGTTTCTTGTTACTAGAATTGAAAGGCTTGTAACTTGGTTTTTTGTTACTAGAATTGAAAGGCTTGTAAATTGGTTTCTTGTTACTAGAATTGAAAGGCTTGTAACTTGGTTTCTTGTTACTAGAATTGAAAGGCTTGTAAATTGGTTTCTTGTTACTAGAATTGAAAGGCTTGTAAATTGGTTTCTTGTTACTAGAATTGAAAGGCTTGTAAATTGGTTTCTTGTTACTAGAATTGAAAGGCTTGTAAATTGGTTTCTTGTTACTAGAATTGAAAGGCTTGTAACTTGGTTTCTTGTTACTAGAATTGAAAGGCTTGTAACTTGGTTTTTTGTTACTAGAATTGAAAGGCTTGTAAATTGGTTTCTTGTTACTAGAATTGAAAGGCTTGTAACTTGGTTTCTTGTTACTAGAATTGAAAGGCTTGTAAATTGGTTTCTTGTTACTAGAATTGAAAGGCTTGTAAATTGGTTTCTTGTTACTAGAATTGAAAGGATTGTAGCTTTGTTTCTTGTGTACAACAAAAGGCAATATTGTAAATATTCTCAAACGTGATTTCTTCAAGTAACAAACAACTTTTCCACTTTTGACTGGTTTATATTTGTTACTGTTAACTAAGAGACTGTAGATGAATTTTTGGTCTTTCACATTTAACATTTTCTGGACAATGTCAATATACTTCAGAATACTAGATCTAGCCCTTGTAGTTTGTTAAACACATTGATAATGAACGTATATGTAACCATTGAACGAGTATAAGAAATGTACATGTGTACACGTCTTAATTAAAACCTGCCCAGCTGTTATCGGTACAGAATATAGCTATATAATCTAGGAAAGTGTTTGATAACACGATCTACATACCAACCTTAGCTTATTACTTACATTCGAGTATTGTTGTCTCTAGGCGTTATTGTTGTAGACCAACCCCAAACCCAAACTACAACACTCGATAAATTCATGTAGGTTTTTTAATTGTTATCGATATATTCTTTATTGAGCCTACAACACTTGGATACTATTATACAATCATCTTAATTTATCATTTCTAATTTCCATCAACAGTTGTACTTTGTGTATTGTACATAGAGGATATTGAATGGTTTCCTGTTTAATATAGCATATATTTCACGAGTATGACAGAATATCGATATTTTCACGAGTGCGAAGCATGAAAAATATCGAAATATTCTGTCATACGAGTGAAATATATGTTATATTTAACGGGAAACCATTCAATTTTCTTTTTATTGCATTTCATTAACTTAAAAACAAAATCAAAACATAGAAAAATTAATAGCGTCAAAAAGTGCGGGAATCAGTAATGACGTCATTTCTTTGTGACGTTACTCCACGTCAACTTGACGGCGCCATTTTGAAAGGACTAATCAACGCAATTTAAGCGCTTTCTGCTGTTATAGGAGAATTTGTGCATGAATAGCTAACGTCAAATGAGTATTTTGTTAAAAACTAGTCTGAAAATATCAGAAATACAGCAAAATAACCAACGTATCTATCTCCGCTTCGGTTGGAAAAATCGGCAAGTTTCAACGAGGTGAATACAAAGATCCGCTCTGATTGGTCAAAAACGGAAAACTTATATTTTCACAGTAAAACTTATTTTTTCACTGCTCATCGCAGCAGTGAAAATATAAGTTTTATTTGTTTGATAAATTTCTATATTTCACTGGCAAAAATGCAATAAAAGATAATACGTGATTTTATTCAAATCAATCCGTATATAAACTTATACAGCTGTATTTAAGTGTTGATAATATTTGTGATCTTCGTAAATTCGCTAGATATATATAAGAGACACGAGTGATGTATAATATGTGCATTTGTATATCGACATAATGTATGTAAATTGATTTGATGATGATGATGGCGGCGGTGGTGGTGGTGGTGGTGATGATGATTACTACTGATGTTTAAGAGCTGTAAGGCTTAAGTTTAATAACCAACCAATCAATAGACAAGTGATAATGAACGTTGTAAATGACACAGAATAAGAATATGTGCGTGGATATGGTATATTTTTAAATTATATCAAATAGTTCAATTTTGAGATAAAAAACAAATCGTAAAATTGCATTTAATATTTCACTCTCTGCATCAACCTTATTGTTAACATGAACATTAACAAAATCGTTTTGAATTATGTACTTTTTATTTCATATAAAAACACACATTTTCGAGAATTCCTGTGGGTAACTACTCGTACTACACAGTAGCCCGACATGGTGTCAGGGCCAGAGGAAACTCGAGCTAGTATGGACAGTGGGGTTTTCCCCCTCAATTTCGATTGGCTAAATTAATCACAGGAAATATATTATGCTGACATTAGTTCTAAAAGTCATAAGAAAGGGTTCTTAAAGAGTAAGGAACAGCTGGATATGTTTTACAGAATATCCCTGTAACACTGTAATCGTAATGAGATATAACACGTGACAATGTAAATATATTACATCGTATGATATTTAAAAGTGGTAAACTTACTAAAACGTTCTAACACGTTTAGAAGACACAGTCCCCTTCATTGAAACTATCTCAAACCTCAAAAATATACTCTTAAGAAAAACAAAAACAAAGGAAAAACAAAAGATAAACCAAACATATTTGCAGTATATGAAAGGCTTAACCCTATTTTACTCTGTTCTTGTTATAAAGTGATGATTGTGGTTATACTAGTTA
The DNA here is from genome assembly GCF_902652985.1 of Pecten maximus. Classification (NCBI taxonomy): domain Eukaryota; kingdom Metazoa; phylum Mollusca; class Bivalvia; order Pectinida; family Pectinidae; genus Pecten; species Pecten maximus. The sequence continues at coordinate 16,270,473 of NC_047020.1, forward strand.
CAGTATAGTTACAGTATAGTTACAGTATAGTTACAGTATAGTTACACTATTTTGATGCTGTGATGATTGTGGTTATACTAGTTACAGTATAGTTACAGTATAGTTACACTATTTTGATGCTGTGATGATTGTGGTTATACTAGTTACAGTATAGTTACAGTATAGTTACACTATTTTGATGATTGTGGTTATACTAGTTACAGTATAGTTACAGTATAGTTACACTATTTTGATGCTGTGATGATTGTGGTTATACTAGTTACAGTATAGTTACAGTATAGTTACACTATTTTGATGCTGTGATGATTGTGGTTATACTAGTTACAGTATAGTTACAGTATAGTTACACTATTTTGATGCTGTGATGATTGTGGTTATACTAGTTACAGTATAGTTACAGTATAGTTACACTATTTTGATGATGTGATGATTGTGGTTATACTAGTTACAGTATAGTTACAGTATAGTTACAGTATAGTTACAGTATAGTAACACTATTTTGATGCTGTGATGATTGTGATTATACTAGTTACAGTATAGTTACACTATTTTGATGCTGTGATTATTGTGGTTATAATAGTTACAGTATAGTTACAGTATAGTTACAGTATAGTAACACTATTTTGATGCTGTGATGATTGTGGTTATACTAGTTACAGTATAGTTACAGTATAGTTACACTATTTTGATGCTGTGATGATTGTGGTTATAATAGTTACAGTATAGTTACACTATTTTGATGATTGTGGTTATACTAGTTACAGTATAGTTACAGTATAGTTACAGTATAGTTACACTATTTTGATGATTGTGGTTATACTAGTTACAGTATAGTTACAGTATAGTTACACTATTTTGATGCTGTGATGATTGTGGTTATACTAGTTACAGTATAGTTACAGTATAGTTACATTATTTTGATGCTGTGGTGATTGTGGTTATACTAGTTATAGTATAGTTACAGTATAGTTACAGTATAGTTACAGTATAGTTACAGTATAGTTACAGTATAGTTACACTATTTTGATGCTGTGATGATTGTGGTTATACTAGTTACAGTATAGTTACAGTATAGTTACACTATTTTGATGCTGTGATGATTGTGGTTATACTAGTTACAGTATAGTTACAGTATAGTTACACTATTTTGATGATTGTGGTTATACTAGTTACAGTATAGTTACAGTATAGTTACACTATTTTGATGCTGTGATGATTGTGGTTATACTAGTTACAGTATAGTTACAGTATAGTTACACTATTTTGATGCTGTGATGATTGTGGTTATACTAGTTACAGTATAGTTACAGTATAGTTACACTATTTTGATGCTGTGATGATTGTGGTTATACTAGTTACAGTATAGTTACAGTATAGTTACAGTATAGTTACACTATTTTGATGATGTGATGATTGTGGTTATACTAGTTACAGTATAGTTACAGTATAGTTACAGTATAGTAACACTATTTTGATGCTGTGATGATTGTGATTATACTAGTTACAGTATAGTTACACTATTTTGATGCTGTGATTATTGTGGTTATAATAGTTACAGTATAGTTACAGTATAGTTACAGTATAGTAACACTATTTTGATGCTGTGATGATTGTGGTTATACTAGTTACAGTATAGTTACAGTATAGTTACACTATTTTGATGCTGTGATGATTGTGGTTATAATAGTTACAGTATAGTTACACTATTTTGATGATTGTGGTTATACTAGTTACAGTATAGTTACAGTATAGTTACAGTATAGTTACAGTATAGTTACAGTATAGTTACACTATTTTGATGATTGTGGTTATACTAGTTACAGTATAGTTACAGTATAGTTACACTATTTTGATGCTGTGATGATTGTGGTTATACTAGTTACAGTATAGTTACAGTATAGTTACATTATTTTGATGCTGTGGTGATTGTGGTTATACTAGTTATAGTATAGTTATACTTTGTTCACATAAAACTGTTTTTGTTGAAGACTTGTGATCCGATTGAATATGTACTGTATAGAGTGTGAAGCCTTATGGTAGTCATATTATATATATCAGTAACGTTTATCAGATCTTTAGGTCAGTGGTATTTTAATAGGTTGTGATTAAAATGATTTGTTTATGCAAATTGCCTGTCAATTATATAGACTTTTTTAATCTCTGTTCCCGCTAATAAAAACATTCACACTAATGGCTAATCTGGATGGTCTCTCTAGATTATTCACGACGAAAAGAACTCGGTAATTATTGGTCGTTTCCTATGGGTGGCGGTCCGTGCCAATGACTTCATAAAGAAAAGCGTTAAACAAGTAACGCGTTACTAACTGTGCCATGTATCAAATACGAACACTACTTTAATTGTATATATTATATTGTAAATATGTTTTTCTCTATACATCATTTCAATATGTGAAAAGAGAATAAAATGAATTTGAATTTGAATACAACGCGTTACTTTGTACAATCAAAAGTAGCGCGTTACTTCTGCAAAATACAAAAGTAATGCGTCAAAATACAAAAGTAATGCGTCAAAATACAAAAGTAATGCGTCAAAATATACAAAAGTAATGCGTCAAAAAAGCAAAAGTAACGCGTCACTCTGTGCAATCAAAATATTATACCTCACAAGAATTACAAGTAATTATGTCTCGTGTATCTTCGCTGCTGCATATCTTTTAAATTAAGTCAACAGTTAAGTATTTATCATATTGCTGTAATTACTGGAACAAAAACATAAAAGTGGGAAACTAAGCTCTCCCAGCTATACGGGAAACGTTAACAATGTACAATAATTCATCTTTTGAACATTTAATTCTTCGTCTCCAGTGTTGCAATGGTCAAATGAATCCTTTGAATTCAATACACTGTACCTGTTTTGCATATGTTTTAAAACAATTCAAATTTGATAAAATCAGTTCTAATTAAGAACCTTATTCATAATTGCATTATCAATCTTTGACACATATCTTCAGCTTACGAATGTTGGGAGATGTAACCTACCTTATTACATTTATCATAAGTTATTCACGTAATCCTTCACTGCCTTGTGAATTACATGTATTCACGGTAGGGATTACATGCAACTCTGCAAATATGAGAAAGTCCGGCCCCAGCCAGCTACACATGTAAACGGGAGCAGCATTGGTACAAAGTCCGTGTGAACATTTCAATAAATAATGTAGTAACAGAAAAATTAATAATTAGGGATTAATTCCCTAAGTATACGATAAAGAATCACGTCAATGGAATTCTTGATGGTTATTATTAGAATTTTTTGTCTAAAATTGATATAAATTGGGAAATACGTATAAGCAATATACATTGTATGCATGTGATATATGTTAACATTATAATATTAGATGATCTAGTGAATTTGTTTTTGCTAAACTAAAATGGTGTTGAAAAGATTTGTAAGAGATCCTTCTCCCGATTTCAATGCCGTGTTAGTCTTGCACGAGTTGCTTCCCTTGATGGATTCATTTGATACACATGTTATTAAAACTTATCATTTTTCTATTAAAGAGCAATGTCTTGATACTATTTTATTCGTTTTCGTATCAATCAATAGAGAATGTATGTGGTTTTTTTAATTGTTAATACCATGATGACGTTTGAAAAAGGTGTATAAATTGTTTTCAGTTAACGTTTTATTGAAACCTAGAAATAACGTTATTACATTACAGTCAAACCTCGTTAACTCCAAGTCATCGGGATCGTGGGAAACAAAACTTCGAGTTATCCGAGTCTTCGAGTTAACCAAGATTCAAGGTAGACGTGTTAGTTATATATATATCTTTAAAAAAATCCTTAACAGAAACACGCATCCTAAACACAAACACGCCTATTTGATTTCAAATAATAATTATAACAAAATCGTATTCATTATTTATACTAAAAACGATATTTCTAATAAATAAATTACATTTCATGCAATACTGTCGTATCGTTTTGAATTCAAGCAAGTAAGCGCGTATACCTGTGATTGGGAGTCGTGTCCGACATGTCATTTCTAAGTGAGTGAAAGACAAGAAGATTACCACACAATTTCAGCACTTTAAAAGTATTTTTAAAACTAAAAATTTGTCTTTGGCTAGATTAGCGTTTATCAATCTAGCCAAGGCTAGAGTTTTAAAAATAATGTGATATTTGAAAAACTCGCATCATGAAAAATGAAAACCCGTTAAAACCCATAATTAGGCTACTCGCTAGATCTACAAGTTATCGTGAAACTTTCGTGTGTTTTTTTATTACATTTTTTAAAATGCTAATGAATAGAAAACGTTTTTTACAGCACTGGCCTAAGGATATGTGACCTCCTGATAAAAGAAATCGTTGGGAATAACGAAAAATAGAGGATTTTGTGACGTCAACCAATCCTCTAAGGAAGCTGTTTAGTGTTTATGTACCTCCTGTTTATTAGGATGGATCAATTGTTGGTTAAGGGGCTCGAAGTCGTCATAACGAGTACTGCCTTCACTCTCACAATTATCATTACGTGGCGCCTAAGAGCATACAGGGTAAACAGAAACAATGCTATATAGCTTTCTATCGTTGGAATGTTTCGAACAGTATTCCACGTTACTTTGGACGTGGGAAAAACTGCTCTCTTTCACTTTCTGGTATTGTCAGATGATGATGTTGTTGTTTTGTGTGTGTGCGTGTTTTTTTTTGTTTTTTTTTTGTAGATCTTGAAAACTCTTGACCAGTTTCAGAAACTTTGTATTGACGTTTCTGATAGATTTATTTCATTTACAAATGTAACGCGTTACTGTTGCATTGTAACGCGTTACTTTCGCATTTTATGCTAACGTGCTACTTTTTTAACTCGTTACCGTTATGTAGTTATTGGCACGGACCCCCACCCATACTTTCCTATTTAAGAAATATTTAGACTTTTTTCTGGGTAAATGAATACTTCTCCTAAATACTTTCGAGAACTATCAGAATCGAGTTTCCGGCAAAATTTTAATTTTGGTTCATAATGAAGGGTCCGAAAGGATATTGATAATGATTTCCGTGATTAAAAAAAAGCATTTGTTAGACCAAAGTTTTAGCTGTTCTAAATAAAAATATATATATATAATTTTCGCCACTTCTATCCAAAATTCCCAGATGAATGTTTTAATTCTGTGCATATCAACGAATCCACCTGAAACTTATCTGTGAGAACTCTTTCTGAAGACCCACTTTCAGAGTTCAAACCTGTAATTTAAATGGTTCAAATTAGTCTTCTGTGTCAAAACTGACTGATGAACTTCGAAAAATCACAAAAAGTTTTAGAGCGTAGTTAAAATTTCATGGTAAACCTCTTTTATATAAATGTAATGATAAACCAGAGACTTGATATACAATTTAAGTCTCTGGATAAACGAGATTTTTTTTATCATACTACTTTCACTTTCTATTAGAAATAAGAGTGACCTCCCTTGACGGAAACATTAGCAATGGCCGAGTTCGTTGGAAGACGAGTGAAGATTTTGCTTGACAATGGCACATATTATGAAGGATTCGTACATTCTATGGACCAATCGTGCGGGAAGCTTACTCTGGAGAAAGGTATTAGATTAACCCTGTTAAAAACATAAGTTACATCACACTGTTTTAAGGCTCAACAAAAATCAACGAATCAACTTTCTCTGGACCACCACATTGCCTCCGGTCACTGTACATGTAGGTCTGCCGATTTACGGGTTTTATGTCTCCTTTCACGGGGCTAGCGGTGTCCAGTCGACGGGATGGGTGGGTCGAGTTCACCGGTACCTATATACCCTTCTCGTGATAACTGTCCTATCAATCCAGATGTACGTTACGTCCACAGGACCGGGCAGCTTCGATTCATGGAACCGACATGGGCGCGGCCAAGTGGTCCTTCTCGGTCCTGTGTCGAACTCCTGCGATACCTGAAACTTGCAGGGGATGTTTATAAACAACAATATAGTGAAAGCAGTTAAGATCCGAATTAATTCAGTTATTTTGAATCGAAATTGATTGTATTGTGTTAAAATGTTGTTTATAAATATCCCAAGCAAGATTCAGGTAGCTTGCACGCTTACATTTTTTTTCTCCAAAAATGGTGTTATTCCTCAGTTTATAATGGTATAGCTATAAGTAGCTATTATAGCGATACATAAACATGTGCCCATTAAGCTGCCTATTGTTGATGTAGAGTCGAGCCTATTACTTTATACTCCTGAGAATAAATTTGTTTTTATGAAATATGTCTGAACAAAGAGACCTATTAGTTATTTAGTTAAAAACTTTTCTAATATTTACTTTTTATAGGTGCCTCTAACTTTTCAACCACCACTATATTTTTTGAGCACATTACTTGTTATTTACTATGTATCCAGTTGATTAAAAACAATGTTAATTTTCCTGGCATTAGTTATTAAAATGTAGATTTTTTTTTCAAAGTTACCATATGTTTGCCAGAGAGTTGCCAGAGGTATTAAATGTTTTAAAATCTTATTTGCATACAAAATATTATTGATAGTCCAGGTTTGTGATCATGTGATCTCTTCAGAATGAAGCATACGTTATTGTAACCCCTGGGCCTGGACTATCGAGGGTAATGAAATGTGATCATGAGCTTGCACCAAGTTTGTGACCATGAACAGTTGCCTGAAGGGAGACATATGACTGACACACTAAAGACACTGTGTTAATCAATGGAATCTAGCCTCAGTTAACTGACCAGAGATTTATTGAGGCATACCAAACCAGTCCCTTTACAAATGAAGCGAGTCTGAATTTTTTTTTACCAACACTCCAGAAGTTCGGTTTGACAGTCAGATGTCTGGTGTGGTTTGAGTGTGGTGATCGAACCCTCTGTTCCAAATTGAGTAAAAAAAGCATACTTTTTTAATGCTTTTTTAGTACTTTTCTGTACTTTTTCTGTGCTTATTTTCGGTATGGGCGTGCCCTTTGATTTGGTTTAAAAGATTTTGTGCATTTAAGCTGATGAAAATAATAGAAACTGCAGCTAAGTATAAAATAGAGGTTGCGTACTGTAATACTTAACAAAATGTTCTTATTAAACGAGGGAAGAATTTTGTAATTGTAAAACAATCTTAAGTTTATCAAAATAGAAAGTGTGATCTGTGCAACTAGTGCCGTATTAGGAGAGGAATCCAGACCTGGAATTCAGGAATAAACAAACAAACAAACAACAATAAGAAAGAAACAGAAGATAATACAAAACATTATGCAATGTCAATAATAACATGTATTATGGGTTATAAATATTTTTAACTTAGTTGATATTTAATGGTGAAATCTTCAATAGATAATTTTTCATTTGAGATTTTATATCTTTTATTGAAATGCATCTATATAGTATGGGGTGAGTGGAAATTGCAATCTGGCAAATGGATTTCTGAGCTTTACTTGACTGGGGCAAGTGGCTTTAAAAAAAAATCACCCCTCCGTGTTGAAGTAACCATGATATTCAATATTTCAATAAAGAACATTCTAGATAGCAGACCCCAGAACAGATCATTTTAAAAAATATTTTAAACTGAAACAGTGAAATGATTAACATTTTTTCTCATCTGATTTGGATACAGAACCCTAAGATCTATTCATAGAAACTTTGATTCATGATGTTTTCCAAATTTCTTTTCAGTGGTCATTCCATCAACAGGAAAGAAGTTTCAGGGTCTAAAGCATTTCTTTGGAGAGGATTTGGTGTCGGGTAAGTTGCATATAATATATGAGCAGGGTACAACGGACTATTTTTTGTGGAAAAAACATTAAAAATAATGTGATTTCTAAGGTTGATAGAGTTACTTCCCCTTGCATATGCAATATTTCTTTGCATACTATAGTAAACATACTAACTGAAAATACTGTACCATGTTTAAGCAGTAATCTTATTTGAATGTTTTTGATTCTGATATACATAGTTCCACAAATTAATGACAAGTTTTATTGCTTCCAATATTGATTTCTATGTCAAACATTTTGGGTGCACTCATTCATTTTACGTAATAAAAAAATCAGATTAGATTCTGCTACCTCTAAAATTTGAGTACACCAAAATAAGTCTATTTTCAGTAGCTGAAGTGTGATATATGACTCATGCTGGGCCTCTACCTCAGCATCTGTAACACCTAATTGCCTATATATTTGGGAAGGCAAAGTATTTCCTAAAGCCTTGAACTGAAAGAATGGACACAAATTTTATAAAAGGTTTGGTAATTTTTTATTGCTTGTTTAAACAGTTGATGTTCTTGAGGGGCAAATTAAGCCCAAGAAAGAAGAGAAGAATGACCACCTTGTTCCAGAAAGGAGGTGTGTAAGAACATCGCGTATCAAAAGACTATCTCATGGGTAGCTTTCACCCACTAGACTTCTTCAGCTTGACTTGAATTGCACATGTTCAAGATATCAAGTTTCAGGAAAAAATATTATAGCCAATCTTTTAACAAACATGTATATCTTAAGGCAACATTTGATGCTATGGTTTCTTTTGGAACTATTGGATTTATAATTATGACTAGGTTAGAATTATTTTTACGATACTTCACATCTCTAAGTATGGTCAAAAATTGGAAATTTCTCTCCCAAATAGGAGCAGTTGGAAAGTATCTTAGAAAGTGATTATCAATCATCACCCTTCTCAACTGCTGTCTACTCGGTATAGCAAGATTCTTAGTAGATGGGTGCATGTGTGGAGGCTTACCTCGTACTTCTATTCTAGGTCTCATTCCCAATTGAAAATCAGCTTCAAATTTTCCCAAATTCAACCTAAATTTTCCCGATAGAAAATTATACCAGCAAAAATTACAACAACAGCTCCAAAATGTATTACCTGGTACTAACTAAACCCTGGAGTTATGATGATGATGATGATGATGATGTGTCACAATTATGTTCAATACCTTGCTAAATCCTTTTGTCATTACTCCATGAATGACGTAATAATTACCATGATATATATGTATATCATCTGCTTGAATAACTGTATCCCACTGTGACATGCAAACTTTATATTCCTGTAGAAACCAAAGATAATTTCTGTTCTGTTTGATTTAGGGAGTCTGGTCCACGTATGATGTTTTCCAAATACAGCCCAGTACACCTGGACAGACTGCAATCATTTGATACAAAACATAAGCTGCTGAAGCGAATATCGTCCAAGGAAGATTTAAAATCTGATTCTGAACAAACCGTTAAAACAGGTACATATATATCAATTTGCTGAGATCTTGATATTGTTTTATCAATCATACAGAATCTTTAATATACATGTATTAACGAAACTACTTTTTAAATAGCTAACATATAGCAAATTTGAAGGATTTTGTTTTGTTTTAATTGTAGTTTATTATGTGAAAAAAATTCATATTCACAATGGTTTATCAACCCCGTATTGATAATATAGAAGCACAGGACAGAAATTGCTGTTTCCGTGACTCTCCTTGTATTTTTTGCATCCTTTTCATTCAAGATTCTTGCTACTTCCTCCTCAGAAACATTTCCAAAATGCATTTGTTTTGTATACGTCTGTCAAGACTGAAGTGACTGATTCATCTGCCATATTTACTGTTCAGAGTTAACTTTTACTGACGTCAGTTAATTTTTACTCGCGTCTGATTGGTCAATAATTTACAGCAGGTGTTTTGGATTCAGTTAACCTCTGTGGTTCACTGCTGGGTTTTTGGATTTCAATATTAACCTCTCATGCAAATTTTCATCATTGCAGGTTAATATCGCATCAAATTTTGACCTGTGTAGACTGTTTAAACCAATCAGCATTCAGTAGTCATATAATAAAAGAGTAATTTTACACCCTTTTCTCCGTAGATCTATCACCTGTTCATAAAATATGTCTGAACACTTTTACATTTTGTCTGATAAAAGTGATTGATTACAGATAGTGATGATCTAGGGATGGCCTTTGACAGAGCATTGAATATGAAGATTATATTTAACAGTACAATTCCATTATCATTTGCATTATAATTTGATTGAAGGAAGTCATGTTAATGTCAGAATTGTTTTTCAGAATCCAAGAGCTCTGACAATGACTCCAGTGACCAAGACTGTGGAAATTCAGACAATTTGTTTGTGGTCATCAACAAAGTCAACAAGAGGTTTGACAAAGCGGTACGCCCATACTGTAGTTTTCTCTTAAGTGTTTCTCATACTGTTCAGGACTACTAGCTCTTCAGGCAGAATAGGTCTGAATTTATGATAGAAGTTAAAAACAAATTTGGTATTTTTCTACTTTCTTTTAAGTATTGCTAATGCCATTAAACTTAATTACTTTGCCTGTCCAACTTTTGACATATGTTTGATCTTCAAAGACTTATAAAATTCATGTTATCTTATTTGAGTCATACCCTTAATTTGGTACATATTTTAGTTTCTTGCTGATCTCAAAATAACTAGCAATAATGATGGAGCCATCAGTCTCAGTTTTGTTTTATGAGCTTTCCTAGATGGAGATAAACAATGGCTGGTGAAAAAAGGGCTGTACCTGTTGTTGTTAATACAAGTAAATTTTATTTCTAATGTGTATCCCTGTTTGCTGTATAGATGAGGGAGATTTACACGCAGAAGACAATAGGCGTTGCTTTGGAAGGTGTATGTATCGGAAGGTCGGGGACACTGTGCTGGCTTAATGTTGTTGTACGCCAAAGAGTTTTTCTTTTTGATGTGCTGACTATGGGAAAGGAATGCTTCGATGAAGGCCTGAAAGACCTTATGGAAGATGGTGGTATTCTGAAGGTACTGTTGTTATTATGTACTATGAAAAAGAAACTAATATTGAAGTCATAGGCTGCTGTGTGTAACCTGGTTGAAACAGTTTGAGTGACAAAGAACTAAAAATCTACATGTGCTGAAAATCTGAGGACTAGCTTTGTTCTTGATCTGTGGCTATCATTTATCATTCAGGTTTAACTGTTTCAACTGGTTATTCGTTAGCACCCATAACACCATGTAAATCTTCCATTTGTACTCTGGACCTCCCTGTCTTAGAGTTGTCTTCCTTGATCTGTTCATTTATAGGCGCAACAGGCATCATTGCCGATTCTCCTGACAACAAATTCAGATGGAACTCTTGAGGGAATCAAAATTTTGCTAATTTCTATATTTCCCAATGAGTTCAGGATTGGACTGGAAATTGTTTCCCCCCAAAAAACCAACAACACACTATCTCCTTCCGCAAAATATTTGTTTGTAATTTAGTAAATATGATTAACGCTTTTATATTTTTGAAGATACACATATTATAGGAGAGTGTTGAAATCATACACAATGACCTGCTTTATCATTGCGTATTCCGAACTATTTTCTGGACAAATTAAGACGCATGCTGCTCTAGTTTGTACAAGGGGAGGTCACTCGTACACACTCTAGTTGATGTGACATTGGAAAGTCAGCTCTTGGGTTGATAAAAATGGCCCTCATCTGCCGAATACTGGTTTTAGTCAAAGGTTTTCCAATTGGCAATCAATAAGTGAAATAACCAATTGTTTCTGTATTTGATACGTAAAATGAAAGTAGAATACATCTGATTGGTTCTGGCATCATTTCCAAGAAATAGGCTTACAAAAATGGCTGTGATTGAGGCAATTAAAACCTAACGTTAGCTTGTTTCTGCAACAGAGATTCTGTTAGCAATAAAAGATGTTGTATGTTTTAAATCAATTGATAGTGAAACGTTTGTACAATGCATATGAAATGAACGTGCAATTCAATAAATCACCGGAACAGATAAGGTAGGCCCATCTATTGGTAACAAGCAATACATTTCTGAGACAAAAGTTGTCAAAAATCAAATATCTAATCTTGATACAGGTCAATTTAGATATAGAGAAAAAAAGCAGTAAATTGAGAACAATTTAGAAACTTCAAAACCAAAATATACTGGGACAGTAATAAACAGTAATCTTCACAATGTGCATTAAAATGACAAAATGAAGATAATTAATTATCAGTTAAATATCCAGGAATGCACTTATAAAAACTGTCTTCTTATTTCCTGCCATTTTATATTTATATATACTATTGCATTTCGCCTATATTTTGATCCTTCATGCAGGTTTAATGGTTTATATGAACATTAATTGGAGTAATCAAAAATCATTTTCCAGGGATTTTGAATTGTTCCACTGTCCTGAGGATGGCATACCTAGTATTTAAAATTATTATTAATCACATGTATTTGTGAGGTATAGGCGAACAGCATAATTTTTACGTTAAGATTATGTTTGTTGTAAACATATTTTCAGTACCTTACAATCTAGGACTGACCTCTGATAACTTGAATGTCCCATATTCCTTGAATTATCATATTTGTTGGAAAGAAACTTTACTGAGGGAAATCCATTACAAAATAGTGTTTGTAAAAATCACTACAAATTATTGTTTGTAAAAATCACTACAAATTACTTCATACTGTAAGAAAAACTTTACTGTAAGAAAACCACCACAAAATACTGTTTGTGAAAATCATTTCAAATTACTTAATACTGTAAGAAAAACCTTAACTGTAAGAAAACCACCACAAAAAAAGATTTAGTTGTCAAGACTAAAATTGTAAGGAAAATTATTATTATTTGTGTGAACTAATGACAGTTGATATTGTACTGATTTCACAGGTGATGCACGACAGTCGCCTTCCATCAGACCTCCTACACCACCAGTTTGGAGTTATTCTCCGTAACATATTTGATACACAGGTACGTATTTACGGTCGATAATGATAAAGGTATGCACTACAATCCCCCTTATAGGCCACTTATTTGTCTGAGTGTTTACACATTACTGTCTGATAACACGTTTGTAATCTTGTATACCTACCCGGTATAGTACTGGTATGATCCAGTTGATTTTGACAGGTAATTATTTTTTGTTGGTCATCAATCAAGATAAATGGGTCATTTGTCACACTTTGTACAAGATATGTGGGAGTCTCGCAATAGATTTAGTGTGTAATAATAATTGTCAGTAACATCATTTATTCGTTCCCTGCACATATAACTAGTGGGACTATCGGTTTCTTCTCTATCCATCTTGTTATATACAGGTATGCTGTATGTAATAAGTAAATGTCAAAAATTTCACTCAATGATAAAGGGCCATAATATCTTAGACAAGATCGATTTCCAGGCTTTTTGAGTCAAGGTCATTGTAACTTTTGATGGAGGGCCAGTATATTCAATAAATCTATGATTATTTTTCTTGTTAAAAAAGTTGTGGATGGCATCCATGTTTTTATATAGATTTCTATTAATTTTATATTTGTTTGTATACCATATCATATAAATACAAACAAATCTGCTAGACATACATGTTAAATTAAATTCAGATATATGTTTGATTAAAACAGAGTATATATGTACATTAAAATGACATCCCTGTATTCCTGACTGTAGAGCTTCACGAAGTCATTCATACGTGTGCTACAATGAATAGAGTTTGTAAACTCTGATGCTATTTTTTTGTTGGAAAGGTAGCTAAAATTGCCTGCGGAAGTAGCATTCAAGGCCTGCCGAAACAATGCGACAGGGCCTCTAACTTGTTATTGTTCAGCAAGAAGTCAATCCTCTTAAGTCTGGGTTACACTAGAACATTAAATGTCTGTTCGAGCCAAGTTTCCGTGACAGTGATTAATTTGCTGTTTTACTGTGAGAGGCAAGATGTGGCCTTCTATAACATTGACGTACATTTATATGATGTTAAAAATCTTGCATGAAATTTACCGTTTCAAGCTGGCAATCATATGAGTACTACATCTAGTATAGATATAAAATTAATATAAAATTAAATGTTATATTTACATGAATTTATCAAAAGTGTATACTGTAGTGTAGTCACTTACATTTCGCATAGGATTTATTTTTGCGTTAATACGTGAGGAGAGTAAATCTTGAATTCAAATCCTTCATGATTATTTGTACAGAAATAACACCTTTGGATGCTGGAGTCTAGGTTTAAAGTCATTTCTTGATCAGAATTGCAGAATAAAGTATTGGGGAAGTGATTTACAGTAAAAGTTAGCTGAATAGAACTGCAATCTTCCTAGAAGGGTCAGTTGCTGCTCCCTTTGTGTATTCTGATGTAAACACAATGTTTTCTTCAGATATTGGAGCAACTTTTACTGACAATGCAATGATGTAAACTGTTAAGAGAGATGTTGATTCACATAGCCATTACCAATTACATGTAAGCATGAAGATCTATAATAAAGACACCTCACAAACAGTTGTATCAAAGGACTAAGCTGGTAGTTTGCCTACCATCTTCAGTGTCCATGGACCATATGGGTATAAACATTCTCAATGTTGCATGTGATTTTAAAAAAAAAAAATCTGTTAACAAAGAAATGGCCCACAAGTAACTTTAAAACAGTAATAATTGGCATACACATGTACCTAGACTTCCTAAGTTTATATGTTACATTTGTAAGTTGGGGATGTTATGTTCAGTGGAACATGCCTATATGTTTACTTTTGTAGGTTGCAGATGCTTTTGTATACCGTATGTTTCGAGGGCATGGAAACTGGCCACGGTATGTTCAGAGCCTTCAGGCTTTGCTGTTTGATCACCTTGACCTTCCACAAGAACAGATACAGCTCATGAAAGTCCGTGCTGCCCACAAAAAGGTACAAATCACCTGTCAGCAATTCAGCATTTTCAATTATTAACTCATTATCACCTGCCCAACAAAAGTGGTCTTGTAGTGCCTTTCATGTCACAGTTTCATGGTTACCATGAAACCAAATAAGCAAAATCACTGATTTTAGCATTTCTGCAGCATATCTCCAAAATCATTCAAGATAATGCCATGAAGCTTTCTACACACATCAATCCTGTATTCTAGTAGTGCATGCTGCTACTGAGATCTTTCCAGTTTAAACATATCTTTGGTACTTTTTAGCTCACCGGTTACGAGTAACCGAGAGCTAATGCTGTCACCCCGGCGTCGGCGTCCCACCCCAAAACTTTAAAAGTTTTTTGGTAAGTTTTTGGAAAGCTTGTAAGTCCAAAATAACACACCTCATGCCCTTCTAATTTAGTGTCTACATTCATTAGAGGTCTAGGAGTGATGTTATGGTAAAATCATACAGAAAAAAATTGTGATTATTTCGCATTTTACCATTTTGTGGACTTAACTTTTTTGGCACCAAAACCCACTTTAAAGTTTTTGGGGTCAATTTTTGGAAAGTTTGTAAGTCCAAAAGTTTACACCTCATGCCCTTCTAAATTGGTTTATACATTCATTAGAGGTCTAGGAGTGATGTTATGGTAAAATCATACAGAAAAAAATTGTGATTATTTCGCATTTTACCATTTTGTGGACTTAACTTTTTTGGCACCAAAACCCACTTTAAAGTTTTTGGGGTCAATTTTTGGAAAGTTTGTAAGTCCAAAAGTTTACACCTCATGCCCTTCTAAATTGGTTTATACATTCGTTAGAGGTCTAGGAGCGATGTTATGGCAAAATCATGCAGAAAAAAATTGAGTTTTTTTTTCGCATTTTACCATTTAATGGACTTAAATTTTTTGGCACAAAAACCCTCTTTAAAGATTTTTGGGGTCAGTTTTGGAAAGCTTGTAGGTCCACACCCTTCTTATTTGGTTTATACATCCATTAGAGGTCTAGGAGCGATATTATGTGACGTACAATTTCAAAATGACATGCTTATACATACATAAAAAATGAATGCATAATGTGATTGCTGCCGCCGGTGAGCTTTCGTAATCATTGATTGCACTTGTGTTATCATGGAAACAAATAGTCATCAAGTTTATGGAGTATTCTCTAATATCGTTGGAAGATAACTCCATGAAACTGTCTACACACATCAGTTGTGTGGTCTAGCAGTGCCTTCTAATAAAGAGGAGTTCTCAGTTTCATTGTGTGTTTAGTATTTCTTTAAATGTAGGTTACTAGTGAGTTACAAGTACCAGTTCTACTCCTCCAAGGTGTTGTTTGACGTCAGTTTTTTTCATGAAAGTATAACTAGATTTTACAAAAAACAGCTGCATGGTTTGTGAATGAATGTTAATTTTTGTTCTATCAGGAAGACCAGCAGGTATGGATGGAGAGACCAGCGGGACGCCCTCTATTGGAGGCCGCATGTAAGAATGTGATGCACCTACTTGACCTCCGACTTATCCTGATGGAGAAAATGATGGCTGAGTTTGTCGCTGGTGTTGACGTCTACCTTGCACACACAAGGGACGCCAACAATGAAGAGGCAAACAAGCACCAGGTGTGTACATGTACTTCTGATATACTGGACAATATACAGACACTCTATCAAAGTATGTGGTTAGCTGACATTTATTATGAACACATTAATATAAATTACAATAATTTTGTTATTATTACCTGGTGTAGTGTTTTTCATTGGACAAAAAGAAATGCAATAATTATTTACATCAGCATTTAGCTTTAGTGGAATTGGTCACGATACACTGTAAATGTCTTTTTATGTCCCAGACATGAAATGTCTCTCCCATCTTGTCGCGATGCTGTGTAATTGGCTAATCCATGGAACTGCTGAGATTTTTGGGTGTCAAATGGCAGCAGGGGCATTTATGTCTTACAGACATTTTCTAGTTTCTATATGATAATAATACGCTGAGCATAATCATGATTAAAAGGTGTAAAATATAAATAAACGCAAATAATGTTTTGGAATGCAGTAGAATAATACTATACTGATATTAAATAGGCCTCTTTTTATTTGTGAGACAAAAAAAAAAAGCTATTAACGAATTGAACACGAACCTTGTTTTGACAGTTGGTCAAATTCAACCAGGTGAACCTGGTGAGAGATACAGGCCCTCTGGGCACATCAGGCCCAAAGGGCCAAGTGAGCTTATGCCGTGGTGCGTTGTCCATCCTCCATCTGTGTGTAGTCCGTCTGGTGTCTCATTTAAACATTTCTGACCAACTGAGATCCCCAGGGTCATGCTATTTGCCGACAGGTTCCTCGGATGTGAAAAAAAAAATGACCATAACTCATATTTGAGGTCACAGGGGCCAATTGTTTTAAAAAATTCCAAAGACTTCTTCCACTAATCAAAATTTCTGGAATCATGATACATTTGTATTTATCTGGTAGGCTTCTGGGATTGAACCCCACAAAGTTTGTTAAAAGAAATAACCTTGACCCATATTCAAGGTCACAGGGGTCAATTTGTTATACATGTATATTCAAATAACTTCTTCTTGTTAAGGACAAGAATTATGATATTTGGCTTTTAGGTTCCTATGATGAAACCCCACCAAGTTTGTGAAACAAAAAGATCTTAAACCAAAGAGGTGAAATTGGTTTAAACATATGAAGGACTTCTTCTGATTACCTGAAAGGCCTAGAATGAATTTCATTTGTGTAGATATAATCACCAAACAATTAAATACCTGGTGAGCTAAACGGCCCATTGAGCCTTTTGTTTCCTCTGTCTTGTAATTTGTTAAATAATCGATACATATTTCTTCCTTGCAGTCATCAATTCATCTCCTGCCAACAGCCTTCAAAGATCTTGGTCGGCTCACATCCCGCAATTATGAAAACTATAATAATTGGAAGTGTAACCAGGACACAAATGGTTTTAATGAGAACTGTCATGGTTTAACGGACCCAGATGTCATTGACAGTCGGGATTCTATCTGGCGCATGGGTTCCAAGGCCGATCCTAACAGTTTCAGGTTTAAAGGTAAGAACACACTGATTCTGACCAATATAATACTGGAAGGGACTATAGATTTATAATTCATCTGTCAATTTGTATTGTGACATAAGCACAGGATCACC
This sequence comes from Pecten maximus, assembly GCF_902652985.1. Lineage (NCBI taxonomy): Eukaryota > Metazoa > Mollusca > Bivalvia > Pectinida > Pectinidae > Pecten > Pecten maximus. The sequence continues at coordinate 16,288,256 of NC_047020.1, forward strand.
CTGTGAAGTATGTGAGAAATAGGAGTCTGTACTTATATTTACATATTAATCTGAATGTTGTAGACTCTATTTAGATAGGATTTGACTAGTCATACTGATGTTTTTGAAGTTTTGAAATTTAATTTATTTTTACAGGAACTATTTACAGGAGCAAATTTGAAGATCTGCGAAGAAAGGGTGCCCTAGGAAGTGAAACAGATCAGTCTGATGTTAAACCAGACAGGAAGCAGCAGGCATCAGAAGAACATGCAAAAAAAGTGAAAACTCCTGGCCCAATTTTACACAGTAGACATGGTTCTTCAACAGACAGCCAGTCAGAGACAGAATCACCCAAAGTGCAAGAAAATACAACAGATGGTCCAATATCTAATCTTAATAGTGAAACAAGGCAGCCAACAACTGGTATGCTTATCCGATCCTTAGCCTACAAAAATGGAGAAACATCTGAATGTGATTCCCTGGAAGGCTTTTCAATACGTCCTGCTGGAACTTTAGAGAACAACAGAATGGACCGCCGGAAAAAGTGCAAAAACCAAGAAATAAAATCTCCATCCTACTATGCAGGCCCACCAGACTTCAGGGAGAACCAGGCAGAAAGTGTTCAGCACTTGGAAGAAGACAGATTAAATATATACTCTCCACCACAGTCTTCACGAGAACTGACTATGTCACCCAAGATGGAGACTAAAACTAGCCTTATGTCAAACCACACTGAGAATAATGAGCATTGTGATCAGGAAACGCCAGCGACACCCCAGTCCATTCCAGTGTCACCTTCAAAGAAACTCTCCCCTCTCCAGGCATTACAAAACAGTCTGAATTCTTCTAACAGTAGATTAGAAAAACACAAATTGATATATAATGCTTTCAAAAATTTTAAAAATAGTTAATAAAAAGGTGAAATGCCAGAATGTGCCTCACATACCAAGTAACAATTCTGCTGGCCTATAGCAAAGTTATATTTCAGATCTTGTGTTACAACAATTTAACATTAGTTTGTTAGAGCTAATACTGCAATAAAAGTTTTGTTATCAATATATAATGCAACAAAAGTTTTTGTTATCAATATATTCTCAAAGAGCATCTCGGAGAATATGCTCGAAAATACTGTAGATACCCGTAGAGATTTTTTTGTTTTACTTTACATGCAAACTATACTTTAAAGCTCATGTCTTTTCTAAATTAGACCATATCTACTACTAGTCTACCTGAAGTGTAGACCTCTTATATACTACACACCTAAACTCCATGTACTACTAGTCTACCTGTAGTGTAGACCTCTATATACTACACACCTAAACTCCATGTACTACTAGTCTACCTGTAGTGTAGACCTCTATATACTACACACCTAAACTCCATGTACTACTAGTCTACCTGTAGTGTAGACCTCTATATACTACACACCTAAACTCCATGTACTACTAGTCTACCTGTAGTGTAACCTTATATACTACACACCTAAACTCCATGTACTACTAGTCTACCTGTAGTGTAACCTTATATACTACACACCTAAACTCCATGTACTACTAGTCTACCTGTAGTGTAACCTTATATACTACACACCTAAACTCCATGTACTACTAGTCTACCTGTAGTGTAACCTTATATACTACACACCTAAACTACATGTACTACTAGTCTACCTGTAGTGTAGACCTCTATATACTACACACCTAACTCCATGTATTACTAGTCTACCTGTAGTGTAGACCTCTATATACTACACACCTAACTCCATGTACTACTAGTCTACCTGTAGTGTAACCTTATATACTACACACCTAAACTCCATGTACTACTAGTCTACCTGTAGTGTAGACCTCTATATACTACACACCTAAACTCCATGTACTACTAGTCTACCTGTAGTGTAGACCTCTATATACTACACACCTAAACTACATGTACTACTAGTCTACCCTGTAGTGTTGACCTCTATATACTACACACCTAACTCCATGTACTACTAGTCTACCTATAGTGTAGACCTCTATATACTACACACCTAACTCCATGTACTACTAGTCTACCTGTAGTGTAGACCTCTATATACTACACACCTAAACTCCATGTACTACTAGTCTACCTGTAGTGTAACCTTATATACTACACACCTAAACTCCATGTACTACTAGTCTACCTGTAGTGTAGATATCTATATACTACACACCTAAACTACATGTACTACTAGTCTACCTGTAGTGTAACCTTATATACTACACACCTAAACTCCATGTACTACTAGTCTACCTGTAGTGTAACCTTATATACTACACACCTAAACTACATGTACCACTAGTCTACCTGTAGTGTAGACCTCTATATACTACACACCTAACTCCATGTATTACTAGTCTACCTGTAGTGTAGACTCTATATACTACACACCTAACTCCATGTACTACTAGTCTACCTGTAGTGTAACCTTATATACTACACACCTAAACTCCATGTACTACTAGTCTACCTGTAGTGTAGACCTCTATATACTACACACCTAAACTCCATGTACTACTAGTCTACCTGTAGTGTAGACCTCTATATACTACACACCTAAACTACATGTACTACTAGTCTACCTGTAGTGTTGACCTCTATATACTACACACCTAACTCCATGTACTACTAGTCTACCTGTAGTGTAACCTTATATACTATACACCTAAACTCCATGTACTACTAGTCTACCTGTAGTGTAGACCTCTATATACTACACACCTAACTCCATGTACTACTAGTCTACCTGTAGTGTAGACCTCTATATACTACACACCTAAACTCCATGTACTACTAGTCTACCTGTAGTGTAACCTTATATACTACACACCTAAACTCCATGTACTACTAGTCTACCTGTAGTGTAGATATCTATATACTACACACCTAAACTACATGTACTACTAGTCTACCTGTAGTGTAACCTTATATACTACACACCTAAACTTTATGTACTACTAGTCTACCTGTAGTGTAACCTTATATACTACACACCTAAACTACATGTACTACTAGTCTACCTGTAGTGTTGACCTCTATATACTACACACCTAACTCCATGTACTACTAGTCTACCTGTAGTGTAACCTTATATACTACACACCTCAACTCCATGTACTACTAGTCTACCTGTAGTGTAGGTCTATATATACTACACACCTAAACTCCATGTACTACAAGTCTACCTGTAGTGTAGACCTCTATATACTACACACCTAAACTCAATGTACTACTAGTCTACCTGTAGTGTAACCTTATATACTACACACCTAAACTCCATGTACTACTAGTCTACCTGTAGTGTAACCTTATATACTACACACCTAAACTCCATGTATTACTAGTCTACCTGTAGTGTAACCTTATATACTACACACCTAAACTCCATGTACTACTAGTCTACCTGTAGTGTAGACCTCTATATACTACACACCTAAACTCCATGTATTACTAGTCTACCTGTAGTGTAACCTTATATACTACACACCTAAACTCCATGTACTACTAGTCTACCTGTAGTGTAACCTTATATACTACACACCTAAACTCCATGTACTACTAGTCTACCTGTAGTGTAACCTTATATACTACACACCTAACTCCATGTATTACTAGTCTACCTGTAGTGTAACCTTATATACTACACACCTAAACTCCATGCACTACTAGTCTACCTGTAGTGTAGACCTCTATATACTACACACCTAAACTCCATGTACTACTAGTCTACCTGTAGTGTAACCTTATATACTACACACCTAAACTCCATGTACTACTAGTCTACCTGTAGTGTAACCTTATATACTACACACCTAAACTCCATGTACTACTAGTCTACCTGTAGTGTAGACCTCTATATACTACACACCTAAACTCCATGTACTACTAGTCTACCTGTAGTGTAGACCTCTATATACTACACACCTAAACTCCATGTACTACTAGTCTACCTGTAGTGTAACCTTATATACTACACACCTAAACTCCATGTACTACTAATCTACCTGTAGTGTAGACCTCTATATACTACACACCTAAACTACATGTACTACTAGTCTACCTGTAGTGTAGACCTCTATATACTACACACCTAACTCCATGTATTACTAGTCTACCTGTAGTGTAGACCTCTATATACTACACACCTAACTCCATGTACTACTAGTCTACCTGTAGTGTAACCTTATATACTACACACCTAAACTCCATGTACTACTAGTCTACCTGTAGTGTAGACCTCTATATACTACACACCTAACTCCATGTACTACTAGTCTACCTGTAGTGTAACCTTATATACTACACACCTAAACTCCATGTACTACTAGTCTACCTGTAGTGTAACCTTATATACTACACACCTAAACTCCATATACTACTAGTCTACCTGTAGTGTAGATATCTATATACTACACACCTAAACTACATGTACTACTAGTCTACCTGTAGTGTAACCTTATATACTACACACCTAAACTACATGTACTACTAGTCTACCTGTAGTGTAGATATCTATATACTACACACCTAAACTCCATGTACTACTAGTCTACCTGTAGTGTAACCTTATATACTACACACCTAAACTCCATGTACTACTAGTCTACCTGTAGTGTAGACCTCTATATACTACACACCTAAACTCCATGTACTACTAGTCTGCCTGTAGTGTAGACCTCTATATACTACACACCTAAACTCCATGTACTACTAGTCTACCTGTAGTGTAGACCTCTATATACTACACACCTAAACTACATGTACTACTAGTCTACCTGTAGTGTTGACCTCTATATACTACACACCTAACTCCATGTACTACTAGTCTACCTGTAGTGTAACCTTATATACTACACACCTAAACTCCATGTACTACTAGTCTACCTGTAGTGTAGACCTCTATATACTACACACCTAACTCCATGTATTACTAGTCTACCTGTAGTGTAGACCTCTATATACTACACACCTAAACTCCATATACTACTAGTCTACCTGTAGTGTAGACCTCTATATACTACACACCTAAACTCCATGTATTACTAGTCTACCTGTAGTGTAACCTTATATACTACACACCTAAACTCCATGTACTACTAGTCTACCTGTAATGTAACCTTATATACTACACACCTAAACTCCATGCACTACTAGTCTACCTGTAGTGTTGACCTCTATATACTACACACCTAAACTCCATGTACTACTAGTCTACCTGTAGTGTAGACCTCTATATACTACACACCTAAACTCCATGTACTACTAGTCTACCTGTAGTGTAGACCTCTATATACTACACACCTAAACTCCATGTACTACTAGTCTACCTGTAGTGTAACCTTATATACTACACACCTAACTCCATGTATTACTAGTCTACCTGTAGTGTAGACCTCTATATACTACACACCTAAACTCCATGTATTACTAGTCTACCTGTAGTGTAACCTTATATACTACACACCTAAACTCCATGTACTACTAGTCTACCTGTAGTGTAGACCTCTATATACTACACACCTAAACTCCATGTACTACTAGTCTACCTGTAGTGTAGACCTCTATATACTACACACCTAAACTCCATGTACTACTAGTCTACCTGTAGTGTTGACCTCTATATACTACACACCTAAACTCCATGTGTTACTAGTCTACCTGTAGTGTAGATATCTATATACTACACACCTAAACTCAATGTACTACTAGTCTACCTGTAGTGTAGACCTCTATATACTACACACCTAACTCCATGTATTACTAGTCTACCTGTAGTGTAGACCTCTATATACTACACACCTAAACTCCATGTACTACTAGTCTACCTGTAGTGTAACCTTATATACTACAAACCTAAACTCCATGTACTACTAGTCTACCTGTAGTGTAGACCTCTATATACTACACACCTAAACTCCATGTATTACTAGTCTACCTGTAGTGTAGACCTCTATATACTACACACCTAACTCCATGTACTACTAGTCTACCTGTAGTGTAACCTTATATACTACACACCTAAACTCCATGTACTACTAGTCTACCTGTAGTGTAGATATCTATATACTACACACCTAAACTACATGTACTACTAGTCTACCTGTAGTGTAACCTTATATACTACACACCTAAACTTTATGTACTACTAGTCTACCTGTAGTGTAGACCTCTATATACTACACACCTAAACTCCATGTACTACTAGTCTACCTGTAGTGTAGACCTCTATATACTACACACCTAAACTCCATGTACTACTAGTCTACCTGTAGTGTAGACCTCTATATACTACATACCTAAACTACATGTATTACTAGTCTACCTGTAGTGTAGACCTCTATATACTACACACCTAAACTACATGTACTACTAGTCTACCTGTAGTGTAACCTTATATAGTACACACCTAAACTCCATGTACTACTAGTCTACCTGTAGTGTAACCTTATATACTACACACCTAAACTCCATGTACTACTAGTCTACCTGTAGTGTAACCTTATATACTACACACCTAAACTCCATGTACTACTAGTCTACCTGTAGTGTAGACCTATATATACTACACACCTAAACTCCATGTACTACTAGTCTACCTGTAGTGTAGACCTCTATATACTACACACCTAACTCCATGTACTACTAGTCTACCTGTAGTGTTGACCTCTATATACTACACACCTAACTCCATGTACTACTAGTCTACCTGTAGTGTAACCTTATATACTACACACCTAAACTACATGTACTACTAGTCTACCTGTAGTGTAGATATCTATATACTACACACCTAAACTCAATGTAATACTAGTCTACCTGTAGTGTAGACCTCTATATACTACACACCTAACTCCATGTATTACTAGTCTACCTGTAGTGTAGACCTCTATATACTACACACCTAAACTCCATGTATTACTAGTCTACCTGTAGTGTAGACCTCTATATACTACACACCTAACTCCATGTACTACTAGTCTACCTGTAGTGTAGATATCTATATACTACACACCTAAACTCCATGTACTAGTAGTCTACCTGTAGTGTTGACCTCTATATACTACACACCTAACTCCATGTACTACTAGTCTACCTGTAGTGTAACCTTATATACTACACACCTAAACTCCATGTACTACTAGTCTACCTGTAGTGTAGACCTCTATATACTACACACCTAAACTCCATGTACTACTAGTCTACCTGTAGTGTAGACCTCTATATACTACACACCTAAACTCCATGTACTACTAGTCTACCTGTAGTGTAACCTTATATACTACACACCTAAACTCCATGTACTACTAGTCTACCTGTAGTGTAACCTTATATACTACACACCTAACTCCATGTATTACTAGTCTACCTGTAGTGTAACCTTATATACTACACACCTAAACTCCATGCACTACTAGTCTACCTGTAGTGTAGACCTCTATATACTACACACCTAAACTCCATGTACTACTAGTCTACCTGTAGTGTAACCTTATATACTACACACCTAAACTCCATGTACTACTAGTCTACCTGTAGTGTAACCTTATATACTACACACCTAAACTCCATGTACTACTAGTCTACCTGTAGTGTAGACCTCTATATACTACACACCTAAACTCCATGTACTACTAGTCTACCTGTAGTGTAGACCTCTATATACTACACACCTAAACTCCATGTACTACTAGTCTACCTGTAGTGTAAACTTATATACTACACACCTAAACTCCATGTACTACTAGTCTACCTGTAGTGTAGACCTCTATATACTACACACCTAAACTACATGTACTACTAGTCTACCTGTAGTGTAGACCTCTATATACTACACACCTAACTCCATGTATTACTAGTCTACCTGTAGTGTAGACCTCTATATACTACACACCTAACTCCATGTACTACTAGTCTACCTGTAGTGTAACCTTATATACTACACACCTAAACTCCATGTACTACTAGTCTACCTGTAGTGTAGACCTCTATATACTACACACCTAACTCCATGTACTACTAGTCTACCTGTAGTGTAACCTTATATACTACACACCTAAACTCCATATACTACTAGTCTACCTGTAGTGTAGATATCTATATACTACACACCTAAACTACATGTACTACTAGTCTATCTGTAGTGTAACCTTATATACTACACACCTAAACTACATGTACTACTAGTCTACCTGTAGTGTAGACTTCTATATACTACACACCTAAACTCCATGTACTACTAGTCTACCTGTAGTGTAGACCTCTATATACTACACACCTAACTCCATGTACTACTAGTCTACCTGTAGTGTAACCTTATATACTACACACCTAAACTGCATGTACTACTAGTCTACCTGTAGTGTAGACCTCTATATACTACACACCTAAACTCCATGTATTACTAGTCTACCTGTAGTGTAACCTTATATACTACACACCTAAACTCCATGTACTACTAGTCTACCTGTAGTGTAACCTTATATACTACACACCTAAACTCCATGTACTACTAGTCTACCTGTAGTGTAGACCTCTATATACTACACACCTAAACTCCATGTACTACTAGTCTACCTGTAGTGTAACCTTATATACTACACACCTAACTCCATGTATTACTAGTCTACCTGTAGTGTAGACCTCTATATACTACACACCTAAACTCCATGTATTACTAGTCTACCTGTAGTGTAACCTTATATACTACACACCTAAACTCCATGTACTACTAGTCTACCTGTAGTGTAGACCTCTATATACTACACACCTAAACTCCATGTACTACTAGTCTACCTGTAGTGTAGACCTCTATATACTACACACCTAAACTACATGTACTACTAGTCTACCTGTAGTGTTGACCTCTATATACTACACACCTAACTCCATGTACTACTAGTCTACCTGTAGTGTAACCTTATATACTACACACCTAAACTCCATGTACTACTAGTCTACCTGTAGTGTAGACCTCTATATACTACACACCTAAACTCCATGTATTACTAGTCTACCTGTAGTGTAACCTTATATACTACACACCTAAACTCCATGTACTACTAGTCTACCTGTAGTGTAACCTTATATACTACACACCTAAACTCCATGCACTACTAGTCTACCTGTAGTGTTGACCTCTATATACTACACACCTAAACTCCATGTACTACTAGTCTACCTGTAGTGTAGACCTCTATATACTACACACCTAAACTCCATGTACTACTAGTCTACCTGTAGTGTAACCTTATATACTACACACCTAACTCCATGTATTACTAGTCTACCTGTAGTGTAGACCTCTATATACTACACACCTAAACTCCATGTATTACTAGTCTACCTGTAGTGTAACCTTATATACTACACACCTAAACTCCATGTACTACTAGTCTACCTGTAGTGTAGACCTCTATATACTACACACCTAAACTCCATGTACTACTAGTCTACCTGTAGTGTAGACCTCTATATACTACACACCTAAACTCCATGTACTACTAGTCTACCTGTAGTGTTGACCTCTATATACTACACACCTAAACTCCATGTGTTACTAGTCTACCTGTAGTGTAGATATCTATATACTACACACCTAAACTCAATGTACTACTAGTCTACCTGTAGTGTAGACCTCTATATACTACACACCTAACTCCATGTATTACTAGTCTACCTGTAGTGTAGACCTCTATATACTACACACCTAAACTCCATGTACTACTAGTCTACCTGTAGTGTAACCTTATATACTACAAACCTAAACTCCATGTACTACTAGTCTACCTGTAGTGTAGACCTCTATATACTACACACCTAAACTCCATGTATTACTAGTCTACCTGTAGTGTAGACCTCTATATACTACACACCTAACTCCATGTACTACTAGTCTACCTGTAGTGTAACCTTATATACTACACACCTAAACTCCATGTACTACTAGTCTACCTGTAGTGTAGACCTCTATATACTACACACCTAAACTCCATGTATTACTAGTCTACCTGTAGTGTAGACCTCTATATACTACACACCTAAACTCCATGTACTACTAGTCTACCTGTAGTGTAACCTTATATACTACATACCTAAACTACATGTACTACTAGTCTACCTGTAGTGTAGACCTCTATATACTACACACCTAAACTACATGTACTACTAGTCTACCTGTAGTGTAACCTTATATACTACACACCTAAACTCCATGTACTACTAGTCTACCTGTAGTGTAACCTTATATACTACACACCTAAACTCCATGTACTACTAGTCTACCTGTAGTGTAACCTTATATACTACACACCTAAACTCCATGTACTACTAGTCTACCTGTAGTGTAGACCTATATATACTACACACCTAAACTCCATGTACTACTAGTCTACCTGTAGTGTAGACCTCTATATACTACACACCTAACTCCATGTACTACTAGTCTACCTGTAGTGTTGACCTCTATATACTACACACCTAACTCCATGTACTACTAGTCTACCTGTAGTGTAACCTTATATACTACACACCTAAACTACATGTACTACTAGTCTACCTGTAGTGTAGATATCTATATACTACACACCTAAACTCAATGTAATACTAGTCTACCTGTAGTGTAGACCTCTATATACTACACACCTAACTCCATGTATTACTAGTCTACCTGTAGTGTAGACCTCTATATACTACACACCTAAACTCCATGTATTACTAGTCTACCTGTAGTGTAGACCTCTATATACTACACACCTAACTCCATGTACTACTAGTCTACCTGTAGTGTAGATATCTATATACTACACACCTAAACTCCATGTACTAGTAGTCTACCTGTAGTGTTGACCTCTATATACTACACACCTAACTCCATGTACTACTAGTCTACCTGTAGTGTAACCTTATATACTACACACCTAAACTCCATGTACTACTAGTCTACCTGTAGTGTAGACCTCTATATACTACACACCTAAACTCCATGTACTGCTAGTCTACCTGTAGTGTAGACCTCTATATACTACACACCTAAACTCCATGTACTACTAGTCTACCTGTAGTGTAACCTTATATACTACACACCTAAACTCCATGTACTACTAGTCTACCTGTAGTGTAACCTTATATACTACACACCTAACTCCATGTATTACTAGTCTACCTGTAGTGTAACCTTATATACTACACACCTAAACTCCATGCACTACTAGTCTACCTGTAGTGTAGACCTCTATATACTACACACCTAAACTACATGTACTACTAGTCTACCTGTAGTGTAACCTTATATAGTACACACCTAAACTCCATGTACTACTAGTCTACCTGTAGTGTAACCTTATATACTACACACCTAAACTCCATGTACTACTAGTCTGCCTGTAGTGTAACCTTATATACTACACACCTAAACTCCATGTACTACTAGTCTACCTGTAGTGTAGACCTATATATACTACACACCTAAACTCCATGCACTACTAGTCTACCTGTAGTGTAGACCTCTATATACTACACACCTAAACTCCATGTACTACTAGTCTACCTGTAGTGTAACCTTATATACTACACACCTAAACTCCATGTACTACTAGTCTACCTGTAGTGTAACCTTATATACTACACACCTAAACTCCATGTACTACTAGTCTACCTGTAGTGTAGACCTCTATATACTACACACCTAAACTCCATGTACTACTAGTCTACCTGTAGTGTAGACCTCTATATACTACACACCTAAACTCCATGTACTACTAGTCTACCTGTAGTATAACCTTATATACTACACACCTAAACTCCATGTACTACTAGTCTACCTGTAGTGTAGACCTCTATATACTACACACCTAAACTACATGTACTACTAGTCTACCTGTAGTGTAGACCTCTATATACTACACACCTAACTCCATGTATTACTAGTCTACCTGTAGTGTAGACCTCTATATACTACACACCTAACTCCATGTACTACTAGTCTACCTGTAGTGTAACCTTATATACTACACACCTAAACTCCATGTACTACTAGTCTACCTGTAGTGTAGACCTCTATATACTACACACCTAAACTCCATGTATTACTAGTCTACCTGTAGTGTAGACCTCTATATACTACACACCTAACTCCATGTACTACTAGTCTACCTGTAGTGTAGATATCTATATACTACACACCTAAACTCCATGTACTAGTAGTCTACCTGTAGTGTTGACCTCTATATACTACACACCTAACTCCATGTACTACTAGTCTACCTGTAGTGTAACCTTATATACTACACACCTAAACTCCATGTACTACTAGTCTACCTGTAGTGTAGACCTCTATATACTACACACCTAAACTCCATGTACTGCTAGTCTACCTGTAGTGTAACCTTATATACTACACACCTAAACTCCATGTACTACTAGTCTACCTGTAGTGTAGACCTCTATATACTACACACCTAAACTCCATGTACTACTAGTCTACCTGTAGTGTAGACCTCTATATACTACACACCTAAACTCCATGTACTACTAGTCTACCTGTAGTGTAACCTTATATACTACACACCTAAACTCCATGTACTACTAGTCTACCTGTAGTGTAACCTTATATACTACACACCTAAACTCCATGTACTACTAGTCTACCTGTAGTGTAGACCTCTATATACTACACACCTAAACTCCATGTATTACTAGTCTACCTGTAGTGTAGACCTCTATATACTACACACCTAACTCCATGTACTACTAGTCTACCTGTAGTGTAACCTTATATACTACACACCTAAACTCCATGTACTACTAGTCTACCTGTAGTGTAGACCTCTATATACTACACACCTAAACTCCATGTATTACTAGTCTACCTGTAGTGTAGACCTCTATATACTACACACCTAAACTCCATGTACTACTAGTCTACCTGTAGTGTAACCTTATATACTACATACCTAAACTACATGTACTACTAGTCTACCTGTAGTGTAGACCTCTATATACTACACACCTAAACTACATGTACTACTAGTCTACCTGTAGTGTAACCTTATATACTACACACCTAAACTCCATGTACTACTAGTCTACCTGTAGTGTAACCTTATATACTACACACCTAAACTCCATGTACTACTAGTCTACCTGTAGTGTAACCTTATATACTACACACCTAAACTCCATGTACTACTAGTCTACCTGTAGTGTAGACCTATATATACTACACACCTAAACTCCATGTACTACTAGTCTACCTGTAGTGTAGACCTCTATATACTACACACCTAACTCCATGTACTACTAGTCTACCTGTAGTGTTGACCTCTATATACTACACACCTAACTCCATGTACTACTAGTCTACCTGTAGTGTAACCTTATATACTACACACCTAAACTACATGTACTACTAGTCTACCTGTAGTGTAGATATCTATATACTACACACCTAAACTCAATGTAATACTAGTCTACCTGTAGTGTAGACCTCTATATACTACACACCTAACTCCATGTATTACTAGTCTACCTGTAGTGTAGACCTCTATATACTACACACCTAAACTCCATGTATTACTAGTCTACCTGTAGTGTAGACCTCTATATACTACACACCTAACTCCATGTACTACTAGTCTACCTGTAGTGTAGATATCTATATACTACACACCTAAACTCCATGTACTAGTAGTCTACCTGTAGTGTTGACCTCTATATACTACACACCTAACTCCATGTACTACTAGTCTACCTGTAGTGTAACCTTATATACTACACACCTAAACTCCATGTACTACTAGTCTACCTGTAGTGTAGACCTCTATATACTACACACCTAAACTCCATGTACTGCTAGTCTACCTGTAGTGTAACCTTATATACTACACACCTAAACTCCATGTACTACTAGTCTACCTGTAGTGTAGACCTCTATATACTACACACCTAAACTCCATGTACTGCTAGTCTACCTGTAGTGTAGACCTCTATATACTACACACCTAAACTCCATGTACTACTAGTCTACCTGTAGTGTAACCTTATATACTACACACCTAAACTCCATGTACTACTAGTCTACCTGTAGTGTAACCTTATATACTACACACCTAACTCCATGTATTACTAGTCTACCTGAAGTGTAACCTTATATACTACACACCTAAACTCCATGCACTACTAGTCTACCTGTAGTGTAGACCTCTATATACTACACACCTAAACTCCATGTACTACTAGTCTACCTGTAGTGTAACCTTATATACTACACACCTAAACTCCATGTACTACTAGTCTACCTGTAGTGTAGACCTATATATACTACACACCTAAACTCCATGTACTACTAGTCTACCTGTAGTGTAGACCTCTATATACTACACACCTAACTCCATGTACTACTAGTCTACCTGTAGTGTTGACCTCTATATACTACACACCTAACTCCATGTACTACTAGTCTACCTGTAGTGTAACCTTATATACTACACACCTAAACTACATGTACTACTAGTCTACCTGTAGTGTAGATATCTATATACTACACACCTAAACTCAATGTAATACTAGTCTACCTGGTGCAATTGGGTCCCCCTGCCTACAGCCTCTCTCTATTTCAAAAAATGGAGACAGATTTCCCCCTTGATTAATCGCTGAGCTTGAATTGTTTTGTAGAACCTTCACCCATTTCTTAATATCTTCCCCAAATTTAAAAAAATCAAGAACTTTATCAATAAACTTCCAAGAAACAGAGTCAAAAGCCTTTTCAAAATCAATAATCAACAACATTCCAGGTATATTTTTATCTTCTGCATATTGCATAATATCATAAACAATTCGAGTGTTTTCCCCAATATAACGTCCTGAGATGAAACCCGTTTGATCAGTATGAATTAATTTGTTCAAAACTATTTTTATTCGGTTAGCTATTGATCCTGATGCAATTTTATAAATAATATTGAGTAAAGAAATTGGTCTCCAGTTTTTAAGATATTGTCGAGGCTTATCTCCCTTAGGTATACATGTTATTATGCCCTGTCTTTGTGTAATTGATAATTGACCCTGATTGAACCCATAATTAATTGATCTGACTATAAAAGTACCTAACTGTTTCCAGAAGCATTTAAAAAATTCCACAGTGAACCCATCAGAGCCTGGGCTTTTATTATTTTTCATAGCTTTTAAAGTATTTGATGCTTCATTAAGAGTAATTATACCTTCTAATTTGTTAGATTGTGCCTCTGTTAATTTTGGAATATCAATATCTTTTAAAAAATCACCTAGGTGAATATCCTCTATATAATGATCAATTGTATACAATTTTTTGTAAAAATGTTTTACCTCATCGAGAATTTCTGCTTGTTTAGTTATTTTATCACCATTTTCTTTCTCTATCATTGGTATTAACTTTGAGGTGTAATTTCTGTTTTCTAAATTTAAGAAATAATGTGTTGGTTTTTCACCCTCTTCTACCCATTTAGCTCTAGATCGAATTAAGCTACCTTTTAATTTATTCAATCTTATATTTTGTAATTCTTGTTTTTTTTTCATTCACCCTGTCTATATCAACCTCATTACTATCTTCTAGTTCATGTATAGTTTCTATAAGTCTACTTTCGTTCAAATTCTGTATCTTCTTTTTATATGACGAGTGGGAAATGGTTTTGCCTCGAATTTCTATTAAAAGTGTTTCCAAAAAAAGTTGATCGCTTATCATAAATTGTATATCAGAATCAGGTATATTGCTGATGTTTTCTAAATGATAAACTGGAAGAGCATATTGTCTTTTAATGTCTAAAATAAGTTTATTTATAAGTTCTAAGTAATCTAAATCATGTAAAAGTGAATTGTTAAACTTCCATAATCCTTTTCCTTTTCTGAATTCGTTAAACTTTAAAGCAATTACAGGAAGTGAATGATCTGTTCTATAGCCTGGTTCAATATTTGAATAATGAATGCTTGGTAATAGATTGTCCGAAATAAGAAAAAAATCTAGCCTAGCTTGTTTAACAGGATTACTTCTCCTCCAGGTGTATCTTCTATTTTCTGGATGCTGTTCTCTATATATATCTACCATTCCCAATTCTTCTATAAGTTCAATTATTTTATCCCTGGCTTTTGGGTTATTTATATTTTTATAGCTTTTATCATAATCCACTGTAGGGTTCAAAACTAAGTTAAAATCACCACATATTATAAAAGAATCATTGCCAAATAGATTAATAGTTTCAGTTAAGTTTTCATAAAATTCTGGATTGTCTGAATTAGGGCCATATAGTGTAATTAATGTTACTTTTCTACCTTCTATCCTCATATCAAGTGCCAAAAAATTACCAGACAACTCCCTTTTTACCTGCAATACTTTTACTTCAAAATTGTTATTGAGTAAAATTGCTACCCCCCGTGCATTTGATCTGAATGAATTAAAATAGCAGTCATAACCCCATTCTGCTCTAATTATATTTTCAAGTTCAGGAGTGAAATGTGTATCCTGTAAACAGAAAATATTATAATGCTTATTTTTCAAGTAAGAAAAAACATCTTTTCTTTTATGTCTATCTCCTAGACCTTGACAGTTTGCTGATATTATCTTTATACACTCAACAAGTTACATATATCTAAACCGTTTATCTTATTAGAATCATTGACCATATATGTGACACAGCCGAAGACAACGCGAGAGGGCAGGAGCTCTAGCGGAGCCCTTGCCAGCAGCAGAATAGTAATAAATCTGACACTCAAGAAGAAAAGGAAAGGAAGCAGTGATAGACATAAGGAAAAAACACAGAAAAACATAGATGAGATCAAACAAAAAATAAGAAAAAGATAAAGAAATGACACACTATCGACTATACCTAAATCATATTCTACTTGCTTTACCTGTACTCTTACACCTTGCACATTTGTTTCCTTTTCATCCATGCATACTTTCACAATATTCCACTCCGCATAAATAAAGCAAGAAGTGAAACCGGAAGTCAGCAGTACTACTATAACATAACCAGAAAAGAAACCTGGTGTGGCGGATCATATTATCCGTCTTGCTATATGTATTTAAATATACTATTCATGTATGTTCAGTTGCATTGGTTAGTAGGATATATCATAAAAAATTCCTAACAGGGTGGCGAGTATTTCCCACCTACACCATGTGTTACAAGTATATTTTTATACCGGTACTATTTACAGGCCTATGATGATATACAAGTGAATTCGGAATTCAGCAGTATTACTATACCATTAGCAGAAAAGAAACCATCGATCATATCATCCGTCTTGCTATTTATATATATATATAAACATATATATGTGTCCAGTAAGCAAATAATTATAAGATATATGTGGAATATTGATAAAAAAAAATTTCTTTGGGTCATACATAAGTGATGTAGATTCAACCATATATATGTTATGGTGATGCACTATAATACATTGATATAAAATACACACTTTGGTCATCCGTATGTGCATGACCATTGATATGTACGATATATATGTGAGCATATGTTGAGATTTATACAGAAGCTTATCTGGGTGGCGGGTAGATTCCCACCTACACCAAGTTCTTAGTAAATCCCTTATGCACAAGGAGGCACAAATACATAAGAATGGTCATTTACACATACGCATGTAAATGTGTTTTAATTATGTATTATATGTAGGATACTAATAATGTCTGGGTGGCGAGTATTTCCCACCTACTCCTGACATTTATAGATATCCAGCATAAACAGACAAATAAAAAGGTGTACAAGTAAATGTGAATATATATAATAGGTATTAATACACTTGATTACAATCTTGTAGCCTTCTTATTATTGTTGTGAAGATAAATTAATGAAACAATATTTGCACTGTTACACTTTCCACATGTCAGGAATGGTAATCTATTACTGCAAGCAACATATTATTTAATTTATCTTGATTATAATGTCATGTAGGAAAGAGACCCAGCTTATATGAATATTATATACATAATTCATTATAATATAAAAAAAACAAACAAAAAAACCGCACTCAGTATTATAGAATTGTAATAGCACCATGTAATTACAGGTGCTAGCACCATACATCACAAAGTATCATAAGTAGTTTCATCTTTCATTCACTTTCGACTCTTTCATGCATTTATTAATGTGCAGTAAATATCTGTCAAAATTATAACACTGCACCTAATAATAATCAAATAGAAAATATTAATAATACTAATACATAATCTAGACACATATAATATTCCGAGTCGGCTAATATTTCATTGTCAGATATAAAGAAAGTCAATCAATACCTGATCAATCAACATGTACAAAAGTATCAAAGGGTTCACTATGTATGTCAAATGAGATCATTTGTACATATAAAGTCACTGATTATCAGATATGATTACTTACGCGGAAATTGTTATCGTCCATCAAAAAGGCCTCCGACAAAATTGTATCAGCATAAATTCTCCTTTTTTTTCCAGATTTCAACAACACAAACAGTTTTCCATCCATACTCCATGAACGCTCAACACATTGGAGTTCGAAAGCAGCCTTTAGTCTCTGTTGATTTATTCGAGTCAAGTCCTCTGTGATGTATATCCCAGATCCCTTCAACACTTTCCTTCCCTGGATAATCTCTAACTTCTTCCTTCTGTGAGTGAACTTGCAGATAATGCTACGTGGTTTACCTCGCTGAAAAGGCCCAAGTCTGTGTGCAATGTCTATGTCAGATTTGCAGATCGCAACTTTCAACTTGTCCTTCACAAAACTCACAATCTTTCCAACACAATCTTCTACAGTCTCATTTCTATTAGAATCTTCCAGTCCAACTATCCTGATAGAGTTTTTTCTCCCGTGCTGCTCCAGATCATTTTGTTTGATTTCCAATTCTATCCTTTTATCTTCCGAGTCTGATAAATGTTGTTCAAGCTTGGTAACTGTTTGTTTCAAGTCCTCATTTTGCTCCTCTAAGTCGAACACACGACCCTCCAATCTCTCTATCAGTTCTCTGTTTTCTCGTCTGATTTCTTCTCTTAAACTTATCATCTGTTGACACATATCCTCCTTCATCGTTGACAGTATAGTGAATATATTGTCCAGTTTCTCATCAGTAGACATTTTCCCTTTGGATATATCACTGAGTCTTCCAGAATGAAAACCCTTGGATTTATCTTTACTACTACTTGTACTCATACTCCTAGTTGCAGCCATTTCAAAGTAACAATTGTCAGTCCAGAACAAAAATACTTGCAGCACAGGATATATAAGCAAGAGTTCATACAGGTGTAGACTACAGGTAAAGTTACCTGTGTGGCATTATAGGTAGAGTATAGGTGATAGTGGTCATTAAGAGTACTCACTGGACCATGGTGAGATCTAGTCTATCTCCAACAGAATTTTTCTTCAAAATCCACAAAAGACAGAAAAATCAGCACCAAAAACAGCACAAATGTGGTCTATAGCACCTCCAGAATACACAGTACAACAATCATGATGAATGCCTCAGTATTTCCAACGTAATAGACAATGTTCTAGAGAGACCATAAACAACACCTCTAGCCAGGTCCTCTGTCCTTGACCTCGACTCAATTGCACCATATATATTTATAATGTGTGCTGAAATCTTAGCTATTAGAATAAGGAACAATAATAATATAAAAGGTATTGATGTTGATAATATTCCTATTTTACTGTCTCAATATGCTGATGACACTTCACTGATCTTGGATGGAACAGAGGAATCCCTTAAAGAATCTATTGATGAATTAAAATCTTTTGCAAAAATATCAGGATTGAAAATAAATATATCTAAAACCCAGGCTATTTCGATTGGAAGCAAAAAATATAGTGATGAAGTTGTCTACCCTGAACTGAATCTACAGTGGGGAAATCAAACATTTACACTTTTAGGAATCGAATTTCATGTTGACCTTCATCGAATACCTAAACTAAATTATGATAAGAAATTAGTAAAGTTAAAGGCACTTATTAGAATTTGGGAACGACGAGTCTTAACTCCAATCGGTAGAATTCATATTATAAAGGCTTTATTAATTTCTCAGTTCAATCATCTCTTTATCTCTTTGCCAAATCCAGATGAGAATTTCTTGAAAAAATTAAACACAGAACTGTATTGTTTTCTTTGGAAAAGTAAAATAGATAAGGTGAAAAGAGATGTAACTATTAAAATATACATTGATGGGGGGCTAAAAATGTTACATGTGAAGTCATTCATTGAATCTTTGAAGCTAACATGGTTAAGGAGACTTTTTACAAGTTCAAGTAAATGGCAGTTAATTCTTAGATCTTTTGTTGATGATCACCTTATGGCTAACTGTGGGATGGAATATATCTCAATATGTCACAATAAATGTAAAAATCTATTCTGGAAAGATGTCTTTAAAGCATGGATAAAACTATCTAATAAAAACTACTTATATAAATCCCCAGATATGTTGGCTAAAACACCAATTTGGTATAATAAATTAATTAAAGTAGATAATCAGAATATTTTTTATCAAGATTGGTACAATAAAGGAATTATTGTAATTAGTGACTTAATTAACAAAAACAATAATTCATTTTACTCCTTCGAAGAATTTCAACGGGTCTTTGATATTAATACAAACATCCTTAAATATCGTAGACTTATCTCAGCTATTAGAAAACATATTCAGAAACAGGAATTATCATCTCCTATCTACCCATTTATACCAATTGATATGGAAATTCTTTTTCGCAGTAAAAAGGGAACAAAAGACTTTTACTATTTACTCAGTAAAAATAACATAATATCCACTGGAAGAAAAAAATGGGATATCTTCAACTTTGATAATGAAACATGGAGGAAAATATACAAATTGCCTTTTTATATAACCAAAAATTCAAAACTACAGTGGCTACAATATAGAATTAATCAACACATCTTAACAACAAATTCATTTCTATTTAAGGCAGGAATAGCAGAAAATCCGTATTGCTACTGGTGCAAAACTGATATTGAAACAATAGAACATACACTTTGGGAATGTGATAAGGTGCAAGTTATGTTACAAAATTTTGAGTTTTTATTAGATTCTTTAATGATACCTTTCGCATATAATAAGGAAACTTTTATTTTTGGATTATATAATCAAGATGGAATAAGAACACCAATAGACAGTACAATCATTTTAATTATTAAACAGTATATTTATTCAACAAGGTGTCTACAAATTAATTTATCTTTGACTGGTCTCAAAAAAACTATTAAAGATCATTATGTTACACAAAAATATATTGCAATGGGTAAAGGGGACAAGTATAAGGAAAATTTTCAAAATGAATGGAAAAAATGGCAAAAATTACTTAATATCTCTTAGAACTTCAATTTGCTGATTATTGTTCTTAGATTCTTGTTTACTGCTATACTTTGTAATGTTATATGTAACCAAAGTTAATACATATTATTGTTTCTATAAGATTTCAAAATAAAATTTTATTGCTATAATCATATGTGGTGACACTTGCTGACGACAATACATGTTTAAATCCTCTTGTCTTTCCCTTGCCAGTCTTCATTCATATACAGTAAGGCTGGTCTAATTATAAGTCAGACCTAAATTGTCTTACCAGCAATTCTGTTTATCCTGGGTATGTCTGGGTTAGACTACAGACCATACTGTAAATATTAGATTTTCTGTCCTCTCTCTGTCTCTCTCTCCCTCTCTCTCTGTCTCTATGTCTGTCTTTGTTACTATATATATGTCTTTGTCCATGTTTCTTGTTTCGTCCCTATTGCTTTATTGCTATGATTTTTCTGTCTGCTCTACACCTTTTCTTCTGCTTTCTTCCTTTCTTTAAATACAGTGGGAAAGTAACATTTAGAAAATTCATCAAAAGTAAATGATTTTATGAATCTGGATTAAGATGTGTGTATTTGTGTTGGATCATCTACAATTCTATGGTGCTGTAATAATGATTATTCTGAATACAATTGAATACTATGTACTTTACACTGTATGAAAATCTCTGAAAAAATAAAACAAATACAAAAAAAAAAAAATACTAGTCTACCTGTAGTGTAGACCTCTATATACTACACACCTAACTCCATGTATTACTAGTCTACCTGTAGTGTAGACCTCTATATACTACACACCTAAACTCCATGTATTACTAGTCTACCTGTAGTGTAGACCTCTATATACTACACACCTAACTCCATGTACTACTAGTCTACCTGTAGTGTAGATATCTATATACTACACACCTAAACTCCATGTACTAGTAGTCTACCTGTAGTGTTGACCTCTATATACTACACACCTAACTCCATGTACTACTAGTCTACCTGTAGTGTAACCTTATATACTACACACCTAAACTCCATGTACTACTAGTCTACCTGTAGTGTAGACCTCTATATACTACACACCTAAACTCCATGTACTGCTAGTCTACCTGTAGTGTAGACCTCTATATACTACACACCTAAACTCCATGTACTACTAGTCTACCTGTAGTGTAACCTTATATACTACACACCTAAACTCCATGTACTACTAGTCTACCTGTAGTGTAGACTTGATATACCACACAGCTACAGTTTGTTAGCTAAAAGATTTGGTGGACACTTATATGAGATATACTTTAACTGATGAAGACTATTCATCAACGTTATTGTTAGTTTCAACAGTTGCATACATTATTACTACCCTTCAAAATGTTCAGTGTCTTTCTTGATCTTTGACTTTTTTAGCAAATAAGTAATAAGTTTCACCCTGAGGAAATTCTTGTTTTCCTCCCCAATATTATTGCGTAACTTCAGTCTGCAAAGCGATGACTTTTAGGACATTATTGGCTCACCTAGTCCTAAGGATTAAGGTAGCTTACCATACTGTGGCGTCCGGCGTCCATCTGTCAACGTTCGACTTCACCAGTGATCAGAATTTGACAGAATTTGGTAGGAAGCATCCCTTTGTGGCTTGGATTCCATTGTTGCAAATGAAAAGTAGCGCATTCGCTGTCAGGGATGTAAAATCTTTAAGTTGTTGGATTTGGGTTGACAGTAAATAAATTAAACTGTTTCAATACTATAAAACTTAATTCTTATCATTCATCTGTACACTATTCAATCGTTAATACTTAGAAATCAGCTGATTTAACAAAATATTGCACATGACCACTTTAATATAAACACATTACATCTAACGTTATACATTATAGACGTCATGAATGTAATGAAGAAATAAATGTATTTTATTACAATGTATATAGGAGTACATTATTGACAATAAAAGAAATTGATTAAAAATAACTTGTCATATCTGGGTTGATGGGACATGGAAACCGACTATATGTCAGGGGGCTAAGGGGCGGGGTCAAAAAGGAGTAATTTGGCTATATTGCTATGAACAACTTGTTCTCTAAAACTGCACTGGATATCACTCCTGTTTACTGTAAGGGCTCATTCCCCGAACACCAACTCTGGTAAAGACAAAGGAAGGTGTTTATGTAGGAAGTTCTTTGAAGTTTAGTTATAGTCTGTTTCAATATGAAATACCAACTCCGGTAAAAAATAGGGTCAACTCAGGTATATGAATCAGATCAAGTGTCTAAATTCAAAGCACTATCATATGGAATATTTTACTAGTAATATTGAAATGACAATATTAAATCTATAAATATAGACTCTATATAAAATAAATAGATAATCAAATTTTAAAACCACTATGCCTAATTATACATTTTGCTATTGATAATGACAATATCAGATTAAATATACAAATAAAAAAATAAATAAAGTTAGAAATTGTTTTCTAAATTCAAAGCACTAATTTTAGATGTTAACTATTAATAATGACAATATCTGTTGATGATGAAGTTATAACGTTGATCTGTACATACGCCATTCCGAGTATGATAAACAAAAACAAAAAATTGACTAAACCTGAAACAGATACACACAAAAATGTTGTTCTGCAAGAACTGATTTATAAAGTAATTATATGATAATCTAAACAGATCTGGAAAAAAAGCAATAGATGTATAGCTATTTGAAGAAAACCTGAAACAGATATCACAAGAATATTACAATAGTTCTGCAGTTACTGATCTATATTGTGTTATATAATAACAAATAAAAAAAATCCAATACAAATGTACATGTATAGCTATTCTAAGTAAGATAAAATATAAACAAAAATGTTACTGCTAACTAAATATAAACCTGAAACAGATATAACTTTTAAAAGAATATTACAATAACTCTTCAATAACTCTTCAATAACTTAACTATTTATACAAATCTGAAAAACATTAAGTTAATCAATAAGGAAAAAAAATACAAAGTCTAACTAATATTGCTTTACAGTGAAAAAGTATGAATTAACATTCCGTAATTATGCCAATTTAAATGTTGATAATCAGATATGTATTTACATCATCAATGAAAAATGATACCAGGCTGAATTTGCTGAAATAATATAAAAGAATGTAAATTAAACAATCGCATTAAAGTATTTTTTAGATATTTACACTAAATCTGAAAACAATCTATCAATACGACACAAAATTTAACAAAATGTTAAAGTTTGATCAAGTATCCAACGATACAATTGTGGTGGGTATATAGAATTGTACAAATGTTAGGGCTGACCTCAAGGGGGCTGAGGGGCGGGGGCAAAAGTGACCCCTACAACCCTACCAATAATTTCAATGACTATCATACCAAAGTTATACGGAGAAAGGCTAATATAAAATAATGTAGGTTTTGTCTGATGACTTGTCCCTATCCTTTTACAATAAAATTTGTTGAAATTGAAATTATTACCTTTTCAATATCACAGGGTTGTAACATGCTGAAAATTTTAAACAGATGATCAAAAAGACTTGCTACAACAAGGACGTGCATGTATATATGACCTGTCTGTTGTACAGTAATGGAAATGGTTAGTATATACCTGGTAACTATGTCTCCTATCATGTCTTGGTGTTATAATGGCTGAAGTACCCATGCCTTTAGGCTTATGTTATGTAGTGAAATACTTATGGGAAGGGATTGTGTAAACACATATCCTACCCGTATACAGTATACCTTTGGGTATTATAGCAATGGGAAGGGATTGTGTAAACAAATGTCATACCCGTATACAGTATACAGTATACCTTTGGGTATTATATCATTCTGGTTTTTAATAATTACAGATGTATGCTATTTCCTTTACAATGAGAGTGTTTTCTTTACAAGTAAAAACCTACATGATGTGATTGTCTTTTAGACGCAGCTATTAGTCTCGTCTGTAATATACGGATGTAATATCAACAGACGAGACTAGTACATGTATATTTAGGTGTATTATGATATGGTGACAGTAACTACTGCAACACAAATATTATAACTAAGGGCGTTAAAATATTACATCGCTGACAAGAGTCGCATCACAGTACATGTATAATATATATTTTCCTTCCCTGTGGTTGTTTTTGTAGTCCAAACTTCAACCTCAGTGTTATGGGCGAATATATGATGGTTCGGGATACATATTGCCACACAACGGGACCCATGCTGATCTGTGGGTGTTCTAGTTAACATTAACAAAGGATCGACCAAAATAATGAAAGATTAATCCCATACAAAATATAGTGGCTGGGAACGACAGGATTTCTTCAGGAAAACGCAATCGATTATGCACTCACTTAAAATAAGATTTAAAAAAAAAAAAGAATCTGAAACAGTATGCAACTGTTGGTATTGTAAACACAAATATACCACAGCGTTTTCTTGTTTTTAATCGAGAATATTGACTTTTTTGTCGGCGATATAGCCACTTTAAGGTCCGCTTTTAAATTGATTTCCCAGCATTTCAACATACTGAAATGTTTCATTGAAATGGAAACTGTTACACAGCACGAAGACGAAGAAAACCCTCAATTCATCAGTATTTCTATCCCAATACTAATATACTATATATAAGGAAATCTGATTCAATGTTTTCTTCGCCCACCATTGGCTTTATAAATTGTGTTGAAATGAAGATGCCGATTCACAATATATATGTAATTAAGGGGGGGGGGGGGTGTCCCTCGCTTCCTGGAGTAGCAAAGATTACATCTAAGCCACTGACTGCCTACAGAGAATGAAAATAGGTTGTCTTTATCTTCGAATGATTGTTATGTTCTAACTAGATATAACATACACTCAAAAATCTGATAATCATACCCAGACTCCTCAGCTCCGACCAACATGGACGAAACACAAAATCTCCCTGTGAGGCCAAGTGATCGCAGATACTCTGTTGAATAGTTTTCTTTAATTTGACTTAATTTGATGTGGCGTATGTAACACATGTTGTAGATGACGCTTAGTCATCCGGAACACCTGGTCTTATTCTAGTACTGTTTCGTTCATATTGCCTTTTTTCAAGTCGATTTTCAAAGAGTTTGTTTATACGTCAGAATGTATTTATTTATTGTACAGGAAGACAGATATGTATTTATTTATTGTACAGGAAGACATATGTATTTATTTATTGTACAGGAAGACAGATATGCAAACGAGTATTATTTATGATTAGTTGTATTAATAAAAAATAATTGTATTTTGAAAGAAAAATGGCAGCTTACATTATATCATATTTTAATAAAAGGAAATGAAACATTTTACAATAAAGATCACGATTCGCTGATGATATCTAATTATCTGTAAATATGTCCAGTTGTGTTTTAGTACAGGAATGTACAAAAGACATATCAGATGGCGCCATTTATGTATTAATTTGTCATGATCAGTGGAGCAAGGAGAAAACGTGTGTAATTGATGAAAAGTCAAATGGAGCGTCAAAGCTCAAAGTTTATTGTATTTAGCAAGATTACGTATGTAGAGAAAGTCTGAGTTTATTGACGTGAATGATATCCCACAATTCATTACTGCTCCCTTCCACATTTGTGGACGCCCTAAAGGACACACGATACACTTGCAGATCAAGATATACCGTTTGAAACTGGTATATGATTATTATGTCATTATTTCAGTCATAAAGGTACGCCATAATTAAGTGGTTGTTATTTGTAAACTGTGTACACTCCTTCCTCTATAATACGTATGACGTTCAATACAGATATCCCGGGGCAGACCATACCGTAATCCACTCAACAGTTCTCGCGTCGGTATGGCCGTTAGGTAATCTGGTCTCGGGAATGACGAAATAAATTGTATTCCATTTAATGTTATTACAAAGTTAGACTCCTTAGCGCGAGGAGACACACAGACATTGTTTTTACATAGTTTGCCAGTCTGGCGTCTCTGTAAAAACTTATTTCGAAGAACTGTAACGGTAATTAGGAATTACCTCTTTCGTCTCCCCGCCAAAACGATGATGGGTTTTACTTTAAGTGTGATTTTGAGTCTCCTGGCATCTGTTCTTTCGGAGAAAATTTTGATTCTGGACGAACCTCTTTCTACAGGCAAGTTGTCGTTTTTGCTGTTTCTGTTTCAAGATTTAGACAAATATGTTTAAATACACATCCAATGCGTCAGTATTAACTGGATAACTATCGTAATAATTTTTTTCAGTCACTTGCTGGATATTTGTCACAGAACAGTATTTAGTCGTAGGTAATCGTACATACATCACATTAAATGTCCAAATTATTATAGAATCTCCGTGTAGCTCATTTATACAGCAAAATCAGCCATTCTCTATTGCTCTAACATCTTCATTTATATTGTAATAAAGCTACATAAATTATGTTGATACGAATTGCAAAAATACAAACGGATTGATCGGAGGAGACATTCATGTCGGTATGAATCCAGATAGGATACATCCATATTGTATTTAAAACAAATACTTTGATTATCATGGCTATGACCTATATGCTAATTTCTTATACTAATGTCGTTTGTTTTAAACGTCTGTTGGCAGATTCACGTTTTCATATGCATAAAAGGATACCAATTAAAATGACATTTCTTCAAGGACGTTCATACCTCAGTGAATGTAATTTATTCGGCACAGATAATAAAAACTATTTCACATATATATAAATTTGGATATCGACATATCGGCGATGTAAAGATAGAAAGCCATTTGTCTTCTCTCATCTATCGTTAAAACAATATAAGTTGCTCATGGAGAACGTCCATATGAAACCACTAGCCAATCTAGGGCCTTGGGTCTAAAGGGTTCAAATGTTACACCCTAGAATATAATATACAGGTATCATTTATCTACGTAATCATCTTCAACCTTTCCCGGGTATATGGTACAATAACAAATAACACCGTTATCACAGCATGAGTTCGATTTCTCCATATTCAAATGATGCTTGTCTCGCCAGCGACGAAGATTTATGCAAGCGAGACTTGTGTTACTTTACGACGTCGTCAGCATTTCACCTTAAAGTTTGCGTTTAGATCTGTTGCTCAAAAAGTCAAGCTTTGACCAAACCTTGTAGTAGTTAAATCACATAGTGGATATCTCAACACACCTATCAAATACAGAAAATCGTCCATAATTTATAGTCCAGCGCCCCTGGAAATTGAGGATGATGGGAAGTTGGATAATCTGTTACTCCAACCAAAACCAAAACAATTGTATTGTAGTATGAACATATCAACCGAATTAGATTTTTTTTCATTTATATTCATTTAATCGGATTTTGAGGAATTGACAAAAGATCTCGATTGCATCTCAAATTGACTTACAAATTTGTTTATGGTTTAATTACATATCCTATCTTTTCAGAAATATTATCTCTTGCCCATCTTCATCCTCAATTCCGACAGAAGAGGTCCACTGATTCGTTCTCATTCCCAGAGAAAATAGATTTGAATTTTCCTTTGGGCGAGACCCACGTTAACATACCTCTAGAGCGGAGAGAGTTTCGGGGAATACCCAATATCATCAAAGGTTTCAAAATAGGGAGCACACTTGATATCGCAAAGGTGAGGGAGACTTTTTTTATTTCTACAGAGGAAAAACAATACCTTTGAGGAATGAAATAAAATATATGATGATTTGTTGCTACAACTTCTTCGTAACTATTTGTCTATCTTTACGTTCCTTATATAATCCATGTTTGTATATACATCATTTGTACATTGCTATCCAGGTATTAAACTCATCTGATGGACTATTTGTCATTATGATCATGTCAGTATATTGGACCGGATATCGCTGCGCCATTGAAACGTTCATTTTTAAGAACGTGGATGTGGCGTAGTGGTCTAAGCTGTCGGTATATCTGGTTATGCGATTTAGGTGTCTATATTATGTGTTACAGACCCATGCGATGTACCAGAACCCCGAAAAGGGTGCAGCAATCACCATGAGATGCCAGGAATTATCATCAGAATCCTGTGAAATGGTCTGTATACAGCATCTCTTGTAAGATGTGCCCAGTGCAGAATGTAACGATTATCTGTATACTCTATCTACATTGGCGGTAGTTTGATGATTGCGCTTCTCGATCTGAAATTAATGTCGTTATATTTGCGCCTATAGTTTCTCTTTATTGTTATTATGTCAAATACTGTGGTTTCGGTTATTATAAGTACGCCACGATGCGACCGTTAACTGTAACAGTTAGCATGATGCCCTTTTATTCCCTTTTAATGGCTGTATCATTTATATATCAATATAGATATAACGAATCAATTTATTATAATTAATTGGTAATTGATCAATTGATATTTTTACATCAGGTATGGCCCTCGCACTCGTGTGTATAAAAGCCAATTACGTACGACTCTCACGTTTTGTGGGGGTAGATTTTTACATTTAAGGTTCATCTTTGATTAGTATTTCGCTTACGCTTTGTCTGTCGTATAAGTTTATATCCATGTCTGTAATCAATGCAAAGTACATTCCTTACAACCTTGGATTTTCGTTATTGTGTTCCAGTACGGAACGTTTTACCACGAAGGAGGTCTTTACCAGCTTCAGCCAATTAACGTCGGGATCTACTCGGACTACGAAGTCAGTCGAATCAAAGCTAAACAACGACGGTTTTCAAACATACAAGTAACGCGTAAGTTTTTACGATATTCTGTATTATATACTATATAAAGACCACATTGCACCTGTAATTTAAAAGTTAACTCGAAGGGATCCGATTTTTTTCTTGATACTCCATATAGACGTAGTCAGATACAAATCCATTTACACAATAAGGTTGAACATGAAGTCTGTTTGTTTACAAATGTGTCCGAGATAAAAATTACATTATTATATCATTTGTGGCTAATTAATGTTTCTACATATGATTTGTTTTAGTTTGTGATAGACATGTAATACCATTGTTATATTTGATATTTGTGACCTAGTTGTGTTAACATTGCCCTATTGTTACATTTGTGACCTAGTTATGTTAACATTGTCCTATTGTTACATTTGTGACCTAGTTTTGTATACATTGTTCTATTGTTACATTTGTGACCTAGTTTTGTTAACATTGTCCTATTGTTACATTTGTGATCTAGTTCTGTTAACATTGTCCTATTGTTACACTTGTGACATAGTTTTGTTAACGTTGTCCTATTGTTATATTTGATATTTGTGACCCAGTTCTATATACATTGTTTGTCCTATTGTTATATTTGTGACCTAGTTCTGTTAGCATTGCCCTATTGTTACATTTGTGACCTAGTTCTGTTAACATTGTCCTATTGTTATATTTGTGACCTAGTTTTGTTAACATTTTTCTATTGTTACATTTGTGACCTAGTTTTGTTAACATTTTTCTGTTGTTACATTTGTGACCTAGTTCTGTTAACATTGTCCTATTGTTACATTTGTGACCTAGTTTTGTTAACATTTTTCTATTGTTACATTTGTGACCTAGTTTTGTTAACATTTTTCTATTGTTACATTTGTGACCTAGTTCTGTTAACATTGTCCTATTGTTACATTTGTGACCTAGTTCTGTTAACATTGCCCTATTGTTACATTTGTGGCCTAGTTCTGTTCACATTGTCCTATTGTTACATTTGTGACCTAGTTTTGTTAACATTTTTCTATTGTTACATTTGTGACCTAGTTCTGTTAACATTGTTCTATTGTTATATTTGTGACCTAGTTTTGTTAACATTTTTCTATTGTTACATTGGTGACCTAGTTTTGTTAACATTTTTCTATTGTTACATTTGTGACCTAGTTCTGTAAACATTGTCTTATTGTTTATTTGTGACCTAGTTCTGTTAACATTGTCCTGTTGTTACATTTGTGACCTAGTTCTGTAGGCATTGTTCCAATGTTATATTTGTGACATTGCATAGGAATTCACTGTGTTGGATACTCTGAAATGATTACCATAATTTGTTTAAGATATGGTATGAAGACATATCCATCAATTATAACTAATTTCTTTCTGTGAAGTTGACTGAACACAATCAGTAGACTGTACATATACGTGCTAAATACTGGCATTTAATATCAAATTTCGTTTGATCCTTGGCTTCGCTATACCCTAATGTATCTTTATTGCCACTGATTCGTAGCTGAAATGATGTCAAAAATGGAACGTTCTACAGCAAGATATACCGCCAGCCATAATATAAACAAGAGAGCTGTGGCTGATCCTAGCCCTCCGGCCTATGTTGCCGAGTTGTATCTTGCCATCGACTTTGCTTTATACTCAAGGTGACATTTATTAAGTCTATCATATGTAGATAAAATGAATAGCCTAATTGCATGTATTTATGTATTGTGAATCCATTGGCATGTTCTTGTGAAATACAAGGCAAAACAAATGAAAATGAAATATGAGTTCAAATTAATGTATTTCTTCTAACTAAATAATGCAAATAGTTCAGTAATTGTAAAATTTACTGCATTAACAGGTCACGATTGTTACATTATCAACCGTTCTTTTTGTGCGCAATGTGTTGTTATTTCATATTTTCATCGATCTTCAAGTTACGTGGAAATGTCAACCGATTCACTAATTCAATTACTTGTTTTTTGTTAAAATGCTAAGCGTTCAATTGAAATACAAGTCTAGGTAACAAACCGTTACTCACAAATAGAAAGCTATCTACTAAACCACGTCTTGTGAATAGAAAGCTATCTACTAAACCACGTCTTGTGAATAGAAAGCTATCTACTAAACCACGTCTTGTGAATAGAACGTTACACCTTTTGTCTTGATAATGTAACCAGCTTTTTGTTTTTGCTACAGATTTTCTAACATGTTTGGAAGTGCTGCTGATGCCAATATCATATTATATGCTACTGGAATAGTGAATGAGGTAAAGTAAAATGTCATGTTTACAATAATAAATTGTTAGGACGCTACATCTAAGATGTGAGGTGGTGTCCTGTAGTATTCGGGTTGTCCATCCGTCTGTCTGTCTGTTATTTCGTCCGTTTTTATTGCGTTCATACTATATCTAGTGTTTGTCTGGATAACCTGCTTGCTTGGAAGAGCTTTCCATCCTCGAAGGAGAAAGGTCAATATCAATGTTATTGCAAAAGGAAAATATACGTGTTTTTACAGTTTATCTAGTTCTGTTGGACTGATCTCACTCAGTATTTTTCTGCTTGTTGAGGATAACATTGCATACGTGGATTTTAACGTCAGGCTCGCGGTAATTATAAATAGAAAGTCAGTATATACACAATATCTTGATATTTGTACGGCCAATTGCAATCAGACTTTTTAGTTAAAGGTCACATTTAATAGAAGTAGGAGATACGTCTCTGCACAATATCCTAAGTTTTGAAGTGTCGATTGAAACGTTATACTCATATTAAACTGAGGTAAACCTCAGGTGAGAGGCACATATCGTCGGACCCATTCTGACGTGTCAGTCCTCTGGTATGCGTGAATTAGATAACAACCAAATCAACGACTAATAAACGGAAGAAAAACGGAATGTAAACTCGAGTTTATATCATACGGATAGCGTTCTGTACAATGGGAGTTCGACCACGTGTTTCGGAATGTTAAACGTCTTTGTTATAATCGTCGGCACCATTTACTTAAATCTAGGTTAGGTACAAGTCGTGTCGTCAAATTAAAAACAAGATTATGCTTATTAATTTAATCACAATGTTGACCTCCCTATCACACCAGATAATTTGGATGTTGCCAAATGATATGACAATAGTAATTACTAAATGTCACAGATGTAATTTATGATAACAGAAAGCAATTATATGTAATTAACCGCAGTGGAGGTTTTAATTATGTGTACATTATAATAACAGGTCGATACTCGAACAAGGAATATCCGGGTTCAGTTCGTGGAGAACCGACAAGGTCGTCTGATACAGGACTTCGATCTAGGAGTTGTGTTGAATACCCTGGAAGTCTGCACGGTAAGACTAGCGTACCTTATTCAGTTCAGTCTTAAATTAGGACTTTTGTCTGTTTTTCATTTTAGATGTCTAATTGAAATAAACAATTAATAAATAAAACGAATCCCTCTATTATCCAGGATCCGGCTAGCTGTACGTGGTCTTCTAGTCTGGTATCGAATGGAGTCCTAGGAGAGAGCTCGCTACAGGCTTTTTCGACTTTTCTCAGCGGGTTGACTGGAGCTGATATTCTATACGACTTTGCTGTAGGCCTAACAGTGTGAGATAACCACCGATTCCGGGACATGAACGTTCCGGATCAATTTTAGTTTCTAATTTACCTTACAACCAATCGTTTGTCGTATTTCATCAGTAAGGGCGGTACTTTACCTTACAACCAATCGTTTGTCGTATTTCATCAGTAAGGGCGGTACTTTACCTTACAACCAATCGTTTGTCGTGTTTCATCAGTAAGGGCGGTACTTTACCTTACAACCAATCGTTTGTCGTGTTTCATCAGTAAGGGCGGTACTTTACCTTACAACCAATCGTTTGTCGTATTTCATCAGTAAGGGCGGTACTTTACCTTACAACCAATCGTTTGTCGTGTTTCATCAGTAAGGGCGGTACTTTACCTTACAACCAATCGTTTGTCGTGTTTCATCAGTAAGGGCGAAAAGCTGTATACTTTAGCGGGTATGAAATCTCCAAACCATTAGTATTACATGTATGATGTGATGGAAATGAATTTCAATTTGGTGTTGATCTTCTGTAAATTTATTTTTTTAAATGCCATAAGAGGAAATATGGGACTATGATTTTGCGCGAAGTGTTTGCACAGTTGTTGTCCCAACGCATTTGTATTTTGACGATTGTTTAGACGAAAAGTAAACACTTCAAGATAAACTATTGGAGCTTTGAATATTTGTGTTCAAACAGGCTGCAGGATAAAAAGTGCTCGTGTATTAACCGATATACCAGCGTTTTAATGTGAATTCCAAATTTCCTCTGAAGGCGTTTTACTTTAATTCTATATAGAGAAGATCACCATAAACATAGATTTATTTTGATCACATCATATATGTAATACTGGTATGGCTATTTTGAAAATTAATTCTGCACATATAAGTGGTTTTACGTTTTAACATGCCTATATATATCATGTTTTCACAACATATACCAAATCTCCTTGCTGAGTCATGCTTTTCTGACTACCCGCAATCTGGAGTGCTGGTCTTCATTTAGTGATTCATTCACCTTTCGTGGTCACATTTTATTAATTAACACATACATACATATATGCTTTTGTTTAAATTAACTTAATTTAATTCACGTGTTGGTAGATTAAACATGATATCATTTCCATCCGAGTTCTGAAACGTGACATACATTGCGTCATTCCCTGTGGAGTGTCCGGAAAAATCATAGTACAAATAATTCGTCGGTTATCGATTTATTTCCTTTACAGTCACCAGCAAACTTTCTTAGCGAATAAAATTATCTTAAACTTTTAGTGTATATAAACGTTTTTAAACGTAATAGCTGAGGGCTATATATCAGGGTTTCAGTAACAGAAAAAAAACTATTTTGCGAAATACATGTTATACAGAGTGACTGGCATCAGAAAATAGGATATTACTGTTATACTTTCGGTTAATCAAGTCATGATTATTAAAACAATTATTTTATATAGATGTTTTATTTCATAAATTAGCTGTAGTATTGACAAATACATGTAATGCATATCACATATAATTATAAAAATAAAACAATATGGTTTAAAGCTTAATCATAATTTATGTCAATTTCAGGTGATCGCGTCACACTACTATTGATGTAGTAATTGGTTGTCTACATTCTAACTTAATTAGCGATACCCTCATGTTGCTGAATCATTATGAAGTTATTATTGGGTCTTTATTGAATTATTCCATACCATTGTTTTAATCTGTAGGTATGACACTACTGATTCGACACATGCCGGACTTGATCTCGGTAAGAAAATATAACTATGATATTGATTAGAGAAAACAATAAACATGTTACGATAGAACGCAAATCCCAATCACTTGGAGAAATGTGCTTATACACCTATCACTTAATAACATGGGGATTGTGAGGGTCAATCGGTCAAGATTAAAGGGTCAAAGATAATACTTGACGCCCATTGTCATGAAAAAAATATACAATGCATCTTTAACATATTCAGTTTTCATTCACACCGTAGAATATTACGCCTGAGTAGATATTAGTGAAAAATTTAAGGGTCAAGGGTCACCATTGACGACTTCATAACTTTAAGGTCACTTTATCGTTAGATTTTTGGACTGATCGATCAAGGAGAAAAGGTCAAAGGTCACACTTGTCCTCTTTTGAAAAATATCAAAGGTAAATGTCATTATAATCATATACAATTTGTACGTTTGATGAGATGGTAAAGAGAGTGGGGTATTTATTTGGTTGGTCATCCAGATGTTTGAATATAATGTGCCGAACACAAAAGGAGTTTGGAGAATTCGGATAGTCGGTTTACGTATTTGAATAAAATGATTGCTGATTCGGGAGAGAACGATAGTCAGGGATCATATGAATTTATTATAAAAAAAAATATTCCTACTTCTTGAGAAACTATTTGATCTTTCATTTAAGGATTAGCAATTTACAATCCACTGCATATTGCCATACATATTCAGTAGAACATGTTAAGAAGTAATATGTAATTAACCTCTTTTTACTGTTTCGACAACTGTGTTTAGAAGTAATATATAATTAACATATTTTCACTATTTCGACAGCTATGTTAAGAAGTAATATGAAATTAACGTCTTGTTTCGACAGCTGGTATATATTACACAGAAGGCGATCTATGCATTAACACTGATCTATCATTGGTGGCAAGTATAACGGAAGTGAACGAAGGTGGCGCCGGCTTCAACATCGCACATTTCTTAGGTCGGCAGTAAGTATTGTGGGTTATGTTTACAAACTTACAATCATGCTATAAACAGCTGACGTATATGTTGTGACAGCGTGCGTTCTATTGAAATGGCTAGGTCCACTTGCTCATTTCTACATACGGTTTCTAGTAAATATTTTCATTATGAGAGTTTATAAGAAATACAAAAAGAACATTAAATTATTTATGGAAATTTAAACTCAACTTGGAATTTGCCGTGCGTATGATTGTATTTGTATGAGACAACATAGCATAGCGGTAAGCATTCTACTCAATCCCAAAATACTGTATTCTTTGTATGTATTTAATACCCGCGAACGTGGGCAGCTTGAGACAACCGCGAACTATTTGCCTCGTGAAATAACAACTATTCAATACTCATTAGAGGTTGAGATATTGTCATTAAACGGTGTGTTGATAGACATCCGTCACGTCTGTCAATGTATGTATGGGATGTATTAACAGACGAACCGAGTGTCTATGGCGGGTTCATCTAGTCCACGTTCTCATTCTATTTTCCAGCTTTGGCTTGTTAGGTGACGGCGAAGCTGGGGTCACCTGCGCTTTGCAAAATTTCATCATGTCTCCGACATGGGACCCTTCATTAGCCAATGCTGGAACAATGAGCAACCCGTATCGATGGTCACTATGTTCACTGGGGTCATTCTACAACAGAATACAAGGGTAGGTACTCATAATCACATATCTGACGCGAGAACTTAATTATTCTCTCTTTTTTTGTTTCTACCTTATGTAATAATGTACCACTAAACTAATGTTTCTATTATTGCTTGGTTACTCTGATGAATCATACCGATTCTTACAACTAAAAGCAGCCAATAAACACCAAATTTGAATTGAATATGGCCGTTTTATTAAACGATGTAAGTTTATAAATGTACATGCATCATGTATAACTTCCATATAAAAAATCCATTCCACGTTGTACGTCAAAGACTTTTTACAGTTAGTATATAGGGCTAGTAAGTATTTCTATAATAACCGAAGGCCTCTGTTGAGATGAGGATGGATGGGCAAAGATTTTTCCATATGTTCGCCCTACACTCATTTTGTATTTGAATATGCTAATGTATAGTACAATCTTTATGTAAAGATAGAGGACATCAGGGCTACATCACATTAATAGGTAAATACTACAGTACAGTATTTGTGGGGGGTATACTATGTTTATATACTACAGTACAGTATTTGTGGGGGTATACTATGTTTATATACTACAGTACAGTATTTGTAAGGTATACTATGTTTATATACTACAGTACAGTATTTGTGGGGGGTATACTATGTTTATATACTACAGTACAGTATTTGTGTGGGGTATACTATGTTTATATACTACAGTACAGTATTTGTGGGGTATACTATGTTTATATACTACAGTACAGTATTTGTAGGGTATACTATGTTTATATACTACAGTACAGTATTTGTGGGGTATATTATGTTTATATACTACAGTACAGTATTTGTGGGGGTATACTATGTTTATATACTACAGTACAGTATTTGTGGGGTATACTATGTTTATATACTACAGTACAGTATTTGTAAGGTATACTATGTTTATATACTACAGTACAGTATTTGTGGGGTATATACTATGTTTATATACTACAGTACAGTATTTGTAAGGTATACTATGTTTATATACTACTGTACAGTATTTGTGGGGGGTATACTATGTTTATATACTACAGTACAGTATTTGTGGGGTATACTATGTTTATATACTACAGTATAGTATTTGTGGGGGTATACTATGTTTATATACTACAGTACAGTATTTGTGGGGGGTATACTATGTTTATATACTACAGTACAGTATTTGTAAGGTATACTATGTTTATATACTACAGTACAGTATTTGTGGGGGGTATACTATGTTTATATACTACAGTACAGTATTTGTGGGGTATACTATGTTTATATACTACAGTACAGTATTTGTGGGGGTATACTATGTTTATATACTACAGTACAGTATTTGTGGGGGGTATACTATGTTTATATACTACAGTACAGTATTTGTGGGGGTATACTATGTTTATATACTACAGTACAGTATTTGTGGGGGTATACTATGTTTATATACTACAGTACAGTATTTGTAGGGTATACTATGTTTATATACTACAGTACAGTATTTGTGGGGGTATACTATGTTTATATACTACAGTACAGTATTTGTAGGGGTATACTATGTTTATATACTACAGTACAGTATTTGTAGGGGTATACTATGTTTATATACTACAGTACAGTATTTGTGGGGTATACTATGTTTATATACTACAGTACAGTATTTGTGGGGGTATACTATGTTTATATACTACAGTACAGTATTTGTGGGGGTATACTATGTTTATATACTACAGTACAGTATTTGTGGGGGTATACTATGTTTATATACTACAGTACAGTATTTGTGGGGGTATACTATGTTTATATACTACAGTACAGTATTTGTGGGGGTATACTATGTTTATATACTACAGTACAGTATTTGTGGGGGGTATACTATGTTTATATACTACAGTACAGTATTTGTAGGGGTATACTATGTTTATATACTACAGTACAGTATTTGTGGGGGGTATACTATGTTTATATACTACAGTACAGTATTTGTGGGGTATACTATGTTTATATACTACAGTACAGTATTTGTGGGGGTATACTATGTTTATATACTACAGTACAGTATTTGTGGGGGTATACTATGTTTATATACTACAGTACAGTATTTGTGGGGTATACTATGTTTATATACTACAGTACAGTATTTGTGGGGGTATACTATGTTTATATACTACAGTACAGTATTTGTGGGGTATACTATGTTTATATACTACAGTACAGTATTTGTGGGGTATACTATGTTTATATACTACAGTACAGTATTTGTGGGGTATACTATGTTTATATACTACAGTACAGTATTTGTGGGGGTATACTATGTTTATATACTACAGTACAGTATTTGTGGGGTATACTATGTTTATATACTACAGTACAGTATTTGTGGGGTATACTATGTTTATATACTACAGTACAGTATTTGTGGGGGTATACTATGTTTATATACTACAGTACAGTATTTGTGGGGTATACTATGTTTATATACTACAGTACAGTATTTGTGGGGTATACTATGTTTATATACTACAGTACAGTATTTGTGGGGTATACTATGTTTATATACTACAGTACAGTATTTGTGGGGTATACTATGTTTATATACTACAGTACAGTATTTGTGGGGTATACTATGTTTATATACTACAGTACAGTATTTGTGGGGGTATACTATGTTTATATACTACAGTACAGTATTTGTGGGGTATACTATGTTTATATACTACAGTACAGTATTTGTGGGGTATACTATGTTTATATACTACAGTACAGTATTTGTGGGGTATACTATGTTTATATACTACAGTACAGTATTTGTGGGGTATACTATGTTTATATACTACAGTACAGTATTTGTGGGGTATACTATGTTTATATACTACAGTACAGTATTTGTGGGGGTATACTATGTTTATATACTACAGTACAGTATTTGTGGGGGTATACTATGTTTATATACTACAGTACAGTATTTGTGGGGGTATACTATGTTTATATACTACAGTACAGTATTTGTGGGGTATACTATGTTTATATACTACAGTACAGTATTTGTGGGGTATACTATGTTTATATACTACAGTACAGTATTTGTGGGGGTATACTATGTTTATATACTACAGTACAGTATTTGTGGGGGTATACTATGTTTATATACTACAGTACAGTATTTGTGGGGGTATACTATGTTTATATACTACAGTACAGTATTTGTGGGGGTATACTATGTTTATATACTACAGTACAGTATTTGTGGGGGGTATACTATGTTTATATACTACAGTACAGTATTTGTGGGGGTATACTATGTTTATATACTACAGTACAGTATTTGTGGGGGTATACTATGTTTATATACTACAGTACAGTATTTGTGGGGGTATACTATGTTTATATACTACAGTACAGTATTTGTGGGGGTATACTATGTTTATATACTACAGTACAGTATTTGTGGGGGGTATACTATGTTTATATACTACAGTACAGTATTTGTGGGGGTATACTATGTTTATATACTACAGTACAGTATTTGTGGGGGTATACTATGTTTATATACTACAGTACAGTATTTGTGGGGGTATACTATGTTTATATACTACAGTACAGTATTTGTGGGGGTATACTATGTTTATATACTACAGTACAGTATTTGTGGGGTATACTATGTTTATATACTACAGTACAGTATTTGTGGGGTATACTATGTTTATATACTACAGTACAGTATTTGTGGGGGTATACTATGTTTATATACTACAGTACAGTATTTGTGGGGGTATACTATGTTTATATACTACAGTACAGTATTTGTAAGGTATACTATGTTTATATACTACAGTACAGTATTTGTGGGGTATACTATGTTTATATACTACAGTACAGTATTTGTGGGGGTATACTATGTTTATATACTACAGTACAGTATTTGTGGGGGTATACTATGTTTATATACTACAGTAAAGTATTTGTGGGGGTATACTATGTTTATATACTACAGTACAGTATTTGTGGGGGGTATACTATGTTTATATACTACAGTACAGTATTTGTGGGGTATACTATGTTTATATACTACAGTACAGTATTTGTAAGGTATACTATGTTTATATACTACAGTACAGTATTTGTGGGGTATACTATGTTTATATACTACAGTACAGTATTTGTGGGGTATACTATGTTTATATACTACAGTACAGTATTTGTGGGGGTATACTATGTTTATATACTACAGTACAGTATTTGTGGTGGTATACTATGTTTATATACTACAGTACAGTATTTGTGGGGGTATACTATGTTTATATACTACAGTACAGTATTTGTGTGGGGTATACTATGTTTATATACTACAGTACAGTATTTGTGGGGTATACTATGTTTATATACTACAGTATAGTATTTGTGGGGGGTATACTATGTTTATATACTACAGTATAGTATTTTGGGGGGTATACTATGTTTATATACTACAGTACAGTATTTGTGGGGTATACTATGTTTATATACTACCGTACAGTATTTGTGGGGTATACTATGTTTATATACTACAGTACAGTATTTGTGGGGGGTATACTATGTTTATATACTACAGTACAGTATTTGTGGGGGTATACTATGTTTATATACTACAGTACAGTATTTGTGGGGGGTATACTATGTTTATATACTACAGTACAGTATTTGTGGGGTATACTATGTTTATATACTACAGTACAGTATTTGTGGGGGTATACTATGTTTATATACTACAGTACAGTATTTGTGGGGGGTATACTATGTTTATATACTACAGTACAGTATTTGTGGGGTATACTATGTTTATATACTACAGTACAGTATTTGTGGGGTATACTATGTTTATATACTACAGTACAGTATTTGTGGGGGTATACTATGTTTATATACTACAGTACAGTATTTGTGGGGTATACTATGTTTATATACTACAGTACAGTATTTGTAAGGTATACTATGTTTATATACTACAGTACAGTATTTGTGGGGTATACTATGTTTATATACTACAGTACAGTATTTGTGGGGGTATACTATGTTTATATACTACAGTATAGTATTTGTGGGGGTATACTATGTTTATATACTACAGTACAGTATTTGTGGGGGGTATACTATGTTTATATACTACAGTACAGTATTTGTGGGGTATACTATGTTTATATACTACAGTACAGTATTTGTGGGGGGTATACTATGTTTATATACTACAGTACAGTATTTGTGGGGGTATACTATGTTTATATACTACAGTACAGTATTTGTGGGGGGTATACTATGTTTATATACTACAGTACAGTATTTGTGGGGGTATACTATGTTTATATACTACAGTAAAGTATTTGTAAGGTATACTATGTTTATATACTACAGTACAGTATTTGTGGGGGGTATACTATGTTTATATACTACAGTACAGTATTTGTAAGGTATACTATGTTTATATACTACAGTACAGTATTTGTGGGGGGTATACTATGTTTATATACTACAGTACAGTATTTGTAAGGTATACTATGTTTATATACTACAGTACAGTATTTGTGGGGGGTATACTATGTTTATATACTACAGTACAGTATTTGTAAGGTATACTATGTTTATATACTACAGTACAGTATTTGTGGGGTATACTATGTTTATATACTACAGTACAGTATTTGTGGGGTATACTATGTTTATATACTACAGTACAGTATTTGTGGGGTATACTATGTTTATATACTACAGTACAGTATTTGTGGGGGTATACTATGTTTATATACTACAGTACAGTATTTGTGGGGTATACTATGTTTATATACTACAGTACAGTATTTGTGGGGGTATAGTATGTTTATATACTACAGTACAGTATTTGTGGGGTATACTATGTTTATATACTACAGTACAGTATTTGTGGGGGGTATACTATGTTTATA
This sequence comes from Pecten maximus, assembly GCF_902652985.1. Lineage (NCBI taxonomy): Eukaryota > Metazoa > Mollusca > Bivalvia > Pectinida > Pectinidae > Pecten > Pecten maximus. The sequence continues at coordinate 16,331,073 of NC_047020.1, forward strand.
TACTACAGTACAGTATTTGTGGGGGTATACTATGTTTATACACTACAGTACAGTATTTGTGGGGTATACTATGTTTATGTACTACAGTACAGTATTTGTGGGGTATACTATGTTTACGTACTACAGTACAGTATTTGTGGGGTATATACTATGTTTATATACTACAGTACAGTATTTGTGGGGGTATACTATGTTTATATACTACAGTTCAGTATTTGTGGGGGGTATACTATGTTTATATACTACAGTACAGTATTTGTGGGGGTATACTATGTTTATATACTACTGTACAGTATTTGTGGGGTATACTATGTTTATATACTACAGTACAGTATTTGTGGGGGTATACTATGTTTATATACTACAGTACAGTATTTGTGGGGGGTATACTATGTTTATATACTACAGTACAGTATTTGTGGGGTATACTATGTTTATATACTACAGTACAGTATTTGTAAGGTATACTATGTTTATATACTACAGTACAGTATTTGTGGGGGGTATACTATGTTTATATACTACAGTACAGTATTTGTGGGGGTATACTATGTTTATATACTACAGTACAGTATTTGTGGGGGGTATACTATGTTTATATACTACAGTACAGTATTTGTGGGGTATACTATGTTTATATACTACAGTACAGTATTTGTGGGGTATACTATGTTTATATACTACAGTACAGTATTTGTGGGGTATACTATGTTTATATACTACAGTACAGTATTTGTGGGGGGTATACTATGTTTATATACTACAGTACAGTATTTGTGGGGTATACTATGTTTATATACTACAGTACAGTATTTGTGGGGGTATACTATGTTTATATACTACAGTACAGTATTTGTGGGGTATACTATGTTTATATACTACAGTACAGTATTTGTGGGATATACTATGTTTATATACTACAGTACAGTATTTGTGGGGTATACTATGTTTATATACTACAGTACAGTATTTGTGGGGGTATACTATGTTTATATACTACAGTACAGTATTTGTGGGGTATACTATGTTTATATACTACAGTACAGTATTTGTGGGGGTATACTATGTTTATATACTACAGTACAGTATTTGTGGGGTATACTATGTTTATATACTACAGTACAGTATTTGTAAGGTATACTATGTTTATATACTACAGTACAGTATTTGTGGGGTATACTATGTTTATATACTACAGTACACTATTTGTGGGGTATACTATGTTTATATACTACAGTACAGTATTTGTGGGGTATACTATGTTTATATACTACAGTACAGTATTTGTGGGGGTATACTATGTTTATATACTACAGTACAGTATTTGTGGGGTATACTATGTTTATATACTACAGTACAGTATTTGTGGGGGTATACTATGTTTATATACTACAGTACAGTATTTGTGGGGTATACTATGTTTATATACTACAGTACAGTATTTGTGGGGTATACTATGTTTATATACTACAGTACAGTATTTGTGGGGTATACTATGTTTATATACTACAGTACAGTATTTGTGGGGTATACTATGTTTATATACTACAGTACAGTATTTGTGGGGGTATACTATGTTTATATACTACAGTACAGTATTTGTGGGGGTATACTATGTTTATATACTACAGTACAGTATTTGTGGGGGTATACTATGTTTATATACTACAGTACAGTATTTGTGGGGTATACTATGTTTATATACTACAGTACAGTATTTGTGGGGGTATACTATGTTTATATACTACAGTACAGTATTTGTGGGGGGTATACTATGTTTATATACTACAGTACAGTATTTGTGTGGGTATACTATGTTTATATACTACAGTACAGTATTTGTAAGGTATACTATGTTTATATACTACAGTACAGTATTTGTGGGGGGTATACTATGTTTATATACTACAGTACAGTATTTGTGGGGTATACTATGTTTATATACTACAGTACAGTATTTGTGGGGTATACTATGTTTATATACTACAGTACAGTATTTGTGGGGTATACTATGTTTATATACTACAGTACAGTATTTGTGGGGTATACTATGTTTATATACTACAGTACAGTATTTGTGGGGTATACTATGTTTATATACTACAATACAGTATCTGTGGGGGTATACTATGTTTATATACTACAGTACAGTATCTGTAAGATATACTATGTTTATATACTACAGTACAGTATTTGTGGGGTATACTATGTTTATATACTACAGTACAGTATTTGTGGGGTATACTATGTTTATATACTACAGTACAGTATTTGTGGGGGTATACTATGTTTATATACTACAGTACAGTATTTGTGGGGGTATACTATGTTTATATACTACAGTACAGTATTTGTAAGGTATACTATGTTTATATACTACAGTACAGTATTTGTGGGGTATACTATGTTTATATACTACAGTACAGTATTTGTGGGGGTATACTATGTTTATATACTACAGTACAGTATTTGTGGGGGGTATACTATGTTTATATACTACAGTACAGTATTTGTGGGGTATACTATGTTTATATACTACCGTACAGTATTTGTAAGGTATACTATGTTTATATACTACAGTACAGTATTTGTGGGGTATACTATGTTTATATACTACAGTACAGTATTTGTGGGGTATACTATGTTTATATACTACAGTACAGTATTTGTGGGGGGTATACTATGTTTATATACTACAGTACAGTATTTGTGGGGTATACTATGTTTATATACTACAGTACAGTATTTGTGGGGGTATACTATGTTTATATACTACAGTACAGTATTTGTGGGGTATACTATGTTTATATACTACAGTACAGTATTTGTGGGATATACTATGTTTATATACTACAGTACAGTATTTGTGGGGGTATACTATGTTTATATACTACAGTACAGTATTTGTGGGGGGTATAATATGTTTATATACTACAGTACAGTATTTGTGGGGTATACTATGTTTATATACTACAGTACAGTATTTGTGGGGGTATACTATGTTTATATACTACAGTACAGTATTTGTGGGGTATACTATGTTTATATACTACAGTACAGTATTTGTAAGGTATACTACGTTTATATACTACAGTACAGTATTTGTGGGGTATACTATGTTTATATACTACAGTACACTATTTGTGGGGTATACTATGTTTATATACTACAGTACAGTATTTATGGGGTATACTATGTTTATATACTACAGTACAGTATTTGTGGGGTATACTATGTTTATATACTACAGTACAGTATTTGTGGGGGGTATACTATGTTTATATACTACAGTACAGTATTTGTGGGGTATACTATGTTTATATACTACAGTACACTATTTGTGGGGTATACTATGTTTATATACTACAGTACAGTATTTGTGGGGTATACTATGTTTATATACTACAGTACAGTATTTGTGGGGGGTATACTATGTTTATATACTACAGTACAGTATTTGTGGGGTATACTATGTTTATATACTACAGTACAGTATTTGTGGGGGTATACTATGTTTATATACTACAGTACAGTATTTGTGGGGATATACTATGTTTATATACTACAGTACAGTATTTGTGGGGTATACTATGTTTATATACTACAGTACAGTATTTGTGGGGGGTATACTATGTTTATATACTACAGTATAGTATTTGTGGGGTATACTATGTTTATATACTACAGTACAGTATTTGTGGGGTATACTATGTTTATATACTACAGTACAGTATTTGTGGGGTATACTATGTTTATATACTACAGTACAGTATTTGTAAGGTATACTATGTTTATATACTACAGTACAGTATTTGTGGGGTATACTATGTTTATATACTACAGTACAGTATTTGTGGGGTATACTATGTTTATATACTACAGTACAGTATTTGTAAGGTACACTATGTTTATGTACTACAGTACAGTATTTGTGGGGTATACTATGTTTATATACTACAGTACACTATTTGTGGGGTATACTATGTTTATATACTACAGTAAAGTATTTGTAGGCTATACTATGTTTATATACTACAGTCAGATACATATATACAGATATATATGTCTCTGCTACAGTACACTATTTGTGGGGGGTATACTATGTTTATATACTACAATACAGTATGTGTGGGGTATACTATGTTTATATACTACAGTACAGTATTTGTGGGGTATACTATGTTTATATACTACAGTGCAGTATTTGTAAGGTATACTATGTTTATATACTACAGTACAGTATTTGTGGGGTATACTATGTTTATATTTACATTCTGTGTTGCATTTTCCTATATGTGGTTAGTAAACCAAATTGTATTCATGAGACTGTATACTACAATTTACAGTGATTCGGTCAGTGGAGGAATACAGCTCCAGTTGTTGTAGGTTTAACAATGGCCGCCAGTTACTTTCGGCCTTCTAGAGAACTTTCGAATGCTAGAATTTATTAACAGAAGCCACAACAAAAAATAAAGCAATGTCACAAGTTATGAGAGTATAATTTTATAATACTAAAAATGTAGTCAACACGAAATTACTATAAGCGCCATTCTTGATCGATACGAAATTATCAAATTGTCAATGTCGTCACACTCACAGGGGCTCGTTTCCAAATTTTCAGAAATGAAAGACACGACAACATTAAAAGTCAAGTATTTATAAAAAAAATATCTTGTAAAAAAAATCTGGAGTATCGACATAGTTTCCGTTTGTGTTTGTATATGCCTACTGGATTTTTAGTTTTGTGATCATTCACTGATAACAAAGGCCTACCTTACAAAATCGAGCCCCTGTGAAGTTGAAAATCGTCTGCTAAGTTAGCGACACTGATGTGACCGGTTAGACTGGAATCTGTTTCGAACGAAATATCCTTGGAATCGTTTTCACCTACTATCAAGACAACTTTCATTAAGAATTAAGAGCTGTTATTCTTCTGAAAATAACGTAAATCCAGTCAATACCAGAAACATAAGTGTTTCCGAGGAATCGAGTCTGTCCTGTGCAATGCCCGTTCAACGCCGCATCACTTCTAAATGTTAATCGTACATCATTGCGCATAAAAACGGTTTCGATTTTAAACAATCAGAAATTATGTAATTATGAACAATTTGACGATACATAAACACGTATATGAAATATAAAATAAAGCCAAATTTGTGCAAAAACCACTTTGTGTTTGCTATTAATAACGTCATGAGGGACTATATCATTTCTTCTGGTAATTTCGCTGTTCCGGTATTTGAACTTGATGACGTCAGTGATAGGGTAAGCGGCAAATTTAAACGCGTCATAACCTTACAGTAAATAAAAAATCTTTATGAATGTAAATATAAGCATTGAACTGTTACCAAATGGTAGTATACAGTCGATATGAATACAATTTGGTTGACAGATAAATATTTCATGTCGCCCTAACGGGCGACATTCTATT